>NC_137677.1:6794075-6801575 GCF_963989245.1 Nansenia antarctica | reverse complement strand
CAGGGAGAGGTGGTGGTATCGGTAGCCCCCGTCGTCCACGCCCAAGCCCTGACCCCGGATAATGCCTCCTCCTCCTCTTCCTCCTCCTGTTCCTCCTCCTCCTCCTCCTCATACGTGCCATGCAGCCACCTCCTCTTGGGCGGTCCGACTCCGAACCACCACAACAATCTCAAACTCTCTCATCTGGACTGTTACGAAGCAAGTGAGACATAAAAGGTCGACATGAAGTTCAGGTCCACCACACACAAGGACAATCATCTGTTTGTTTGTTTCCTTTTTTGACATCGATGGCGTCTAGATGTATAGACGCAACCGTTTATACCGTTTCACCATCGGGCCTCAGCCAGGCCTTCCCTGTCCATGAAGTAGCTACTGAACCCCTCCCTCCCTCCCCCTACTCCCTCTATCCCTCCGTCCCTCCCAGCACACCTCTCTGTGTGTCTGTCTGCACGGCCCCTCTCTCATCTCTCTGTACAGTCAGGCACAGGGAAGCAAAACGACAAGGACAAAAGAACGGCAATAAATCCAACAAACAGCACAAAGCCCTGTGATCAGACCCGTGTCCCGCGCACAAGGCCATCACACAGAAAACAACACACAACCCATGAAAGAATAAACAAGCTCGACCTCTCTTCCTCTCCTCCTCCTCCTCCTCCTCCTCCTCTCCTCCACTCCTTCGTCTGAGGTATTCCCTGTTGGCCAGCCATTTCAGCGAGCTGCTCGGATCATACGGCAAACTAATGAATTGAGAAATGAATCGATGGAGACAGTGCGAGAGAGAGAGAGAGAGAGAGAGAGAGAGCGAGAGAGTGAGAGAAAGAGCAGGGCCTTGACCCTTCCTGAAGGTTGAAACACAACACAGCTCGGCAGTAAAAATACTCAGGTCTGCCTGGCCCAGGTCTATATTTTTGCACAGATGTTGGCAGGGAGACTGTCGTTGCTTTCGGAGGAAACAGCCTGACCGGCCTGTGTTTCTGACCGACGGGGAGGCGGGGTGATACGTCTGGACATGCTCTTTGTTCAGGAAGGAAGGGTTTCTCACTGATCAATACCGAAACCCTAGCGACAACAACACCACCGGCGTCCAGCCAACTGCCTGCATTACAGCTGCAGAGGAGAGAGAGAGAGAGAGAGAGAGAGAGAGAGAGAGAGAGAGAGAGAGAGAGAGAGAGAGAGAATGTAAGAAGAGCACATGGAACCCAATGGAGATGGCGACACAATGGCCTCACTCACAGCAGCCTCCCCCCCCACGTCCCGCCCTCCCCCCCACCACAGTCTGCACTGCACTGGAGGGGCCACAGTGCCCCCTGCTGTTGATAACACGTAACAGCAGCCAGCAGTGATCCAGATGGAGGAGAGTGGTACTTCAGCAGTGCTCCAGGGCTGAGCTGACTGGGAGCCCATGGCACAACATGTTCAGGCCCTCGCCTCGCAGCTCTCCGAAGGCAGATCAATAGTGAGCCATTATCCTATTGTTGTTCCTCATCCGACCAGGACCGGAGAGGAGAGGTAGGAGAAGGGCGGAGGGGGGATGGTTTAAACCGACGCTTAATACAACCCGGCACATTTTTAGCAATCACTCAGAACATGTTACCTTTGACAGGACTTGCAAATCAAAAAAGCTTACTGTATGTCACTGCACACACATTAGGGTATTAAAAACAAACACAATCTCATAAAGATGACTGATACACAGAGAGGGGCTGCTTAGTTCGACGCAGACGCAGGGGGTATCGGTGGATCTAGACACATTCGAGGGAGATTCAGTTTGACGTAATTTCAGCCAAAAAGGTGGGGGAGGCGGCATCATATTTTGAAACAAGTAAGATGATCGGCAATTTAGATGCATCATCCATCCGTCCGTTACTAAAAATAACAGAAATAACAGAATTGGAAACTCCCACTGGATATTCCCACACACACGGGGTTATCTGTGGCTAAATGCCACACATACACACACAGTAAAAAATGCTACAAGAACTAGTGCCAATGCTAACTGCCTTAATGATAATCAGAGAATATGGTACTGCGTTCACACACACACACACACGCACACACACACACACACACACACACACACACACACACACACACACACACACACAGCTACAGTGTGTCCCACTCCTTACTGACGAGGGGCAGTATGTGCCATAGCAACCAACAATCAACTTTTAAGTGAATTAGAATCTACTTTTTTAGCAAAACAAAAAATTAACCATGATTTTAAGGCATACAATACCAAACCTCAAAAGACAAAGATACGTCACCATGATATGTGTTACAAAGAAAAAATCCACCTACACGTACTGGACACACATTTTGAAACAGAAGAAAAATCTCTTTCTCTCTCTTTCATTCTATCTTTGGTTCTCTACCTCCTCTTTCCCCTTAATCCCCTCTTTTCCCTCTCTTTTTTCCTCTTTCACTCTATAATATTGATGCGGGTAATTAGTACCATAGACACAAAGTTTCTATTTCTTGTTACTATTGTGCTCTGTTGTGCAGAAGTAAGGCACCTTGTTGATAAATCAAAAAAAGAAAAGGGAAAGGACTTTCTAAACGAATAACAAGCAAGAGGGATGCTAGGACCGAGGCCAACGAAGGACATATTTTTTGCATTTGATGTGAACGTTGACACGGAGGAGACTTTTCCCAAGGAGAGAGAAAGGCCAGGGAGAAGGATACTGGACGAGGTACTCTCTCCTCTGGGATCTCATGTTGGAGCTGTGATACCTCAGCCCCCCTCTATGCTGAATCCTAAAAAACGGAGTGTGGAATTAGGACACGACTCGACCTCCAAAATGTCCTTGCTGATTATGTGTGTGTGGGAGGGAGGGGGGAGGGTGTGAAGGTTAGGGGGAGGAGGAGGGGGGGGGTGGGGGAGTTGGGACATGAATGCTATCTGTATGTCTTAAAAAAATGCAACTGTAGCATTTCCAACAATGTAGTCAGATTAACTGTGCAGATTAGATAAGGCATCGTCATTGTAGAGAGGGGTTGGATCGAAAAAGGCTCCAAAACTCACTTTGCTATAAGCAGTGAGTTTAGAAGTCACCGGAAAGATGAGGAAAATAGATTTGTGGTACACAATTCAGCAAGGATAGATAGAAGATAGATAGATTCAGCTCTATGTATTTTGGCTGATAAAAATGACCTGTGTTTGTAGTGAGAAACCAATGTGGCTACCTCACTAAGCTGAGTGGTTTGTGAAACCGCCACCTAATACCAAAGATGACTCCAAGCCTACCAGTCCCAACCTGCCCGGGGGAGACACACACACACCAAATAGAGCCCCCCCCCCCTCTCTGCCCTCTCGACACTGTCACAGACACACAGACAGACCAGACAGACAGACAGACAGACAGACACACTGACACGCTACACACACGCTCACAGCGCAGTCAGACTGTATCGCGCCACATAGGAGGAGGTGGTTGCGATGCAGAAAGAGTTGAGTGCCTTTTTCCTTCAACCACGGGTGGGACTGCTCTGGACACACACACACACACGCACACATACGCACACGCACACGCACACGCACATGTACACACACACACAGGCATTATAGTCATTATTAGATATTAGACAGAAAGGGGGGCCAAAAACAAGGGACACAGAGTCGAAGCTGTGTCAGCATTTCCTCTCATATCGACTTTCCATCTTGATACACTAGAATACAAGCACTTTATCACGTAGAAAGTCTATAAAAACCATTTTCTATACACTCTTTTATTTGAGACCAAAAAAGATGTTACTACTTCGAATTCCGTCAATTTCTTTTTGTTACTGTGTTAGTTGCTGTTGGAGTGGCGCAGAGGCCCCTGGTGCACTTCTATACTCTCGGTCCCCTTGCCCCTCCCCACAGAGATATTTTTATGTAACATAGAGGGAGTGGGTACGACGGCTTTGGGAGGTTTTAGAAGTGTCCAGGTTGTAGTTGTAATATCTCACCACTACATGTCACTCTCTCCCCACCTTGTGCAAGCACACATGCTGGCACCAAGGCAGCGGAACAGACTAGTCACTGACAGCTATAGATACAAGCTCTCTCTCCCTCCACCCCTGTCTAACCCTAACCCTAACCCTAACCCTAACCCCCCCCGGCTAGTGCTAAGACTTGGTAGGCATGTGTTGACAATTAATTCTGAAATACCTCAAACCTTTCATGTAAAGTTTATGTAATTTAACTGAAGATAATAATGCTAATGATAACAATGATTATGATACTATGATAGTTAGTTTTGGAACTCGTGACTTGAAGCTTTATACTGTTCAAATTTTTTATTTGTTTGCTCATATTTCTTCGTATGTTCCTGTTTGTTTTGCTACGGCATGTACTTTACTGTTTTCATAAAGGAAAGACATTGTGAATGTTTCTGTGGAAGTGAACATGGGAGAAGCTTAGGAGACAGAAAAGAAGGCTAGAGGAGAAAGGGGAGAAAGGGCAACAAGAGAGCTACACAGATGGCTAGCTCAGCACTTTCAGGGGTATGGATTTTTTCAAATACCCAAAACAGTAATGGATTTGGGCTGAGTAAAAAAAAAAAAAAAAAGAAGAAAAAAAAAGCATAATTTGAATATCAACCAAAGGAAAGACAATTTTTTACTCATCGTAAAGCTTTCTTCTGTCATGTTGATCTCTTTTCTCCAAAACAATTTCACAGTTACTTTTGAAGGTTCCTGAGTGTGTTCAAGTGCTCCTGATGTTATTAAAATATTTAAAAAAACAGCACCTCCTATTGAAAAGGGGGTGCAACTTTTTTTTTTTCTGCATGGATATTGTATAACTGTATAGAAACCTACAGGAATGACCTGTGATTTTGTGGGAGAGGAGGAGAAGGAAAGACTGCGGGTGGGTGGAGGGGAGGGGGCATTTTGCTAAGAAGGGGGGTGGGGTGGAAGGGTTTTAGCGTTGGAGGGGTCTTTGTTTTTGTTTTGTTTTTGTCACTGTTGGATTCACTGGTTGTGTGCATGTGTTGTTGCAATCCTCTCCCTCCCCCCCTGAAGTTTCTTTGATGTATATAGTTCCTGACAGTAGGGGGCAGTGTCAGTGATGCTGGGGGGAGGTCGAAACTCCTCTCCTCCAATCAATCTCACTCAATCTCATTCCTCAGCTCGGGTTCAAAGGGTCATGTGACTGTCCTGCTTTTCCAAGGACAAGGCTGTTTACTTGGAGTTAATCAGAGGGGCAGAACCGCTGACCTGACGTTCCTACATGTTCGTCTCATCCTTTTGACTTCAATCTGTGTACGTATGTTTGTATGTATGTATGTGTGTGCATTTGTATCTAATGTATGTGGAAAAAGTGTTCTTTATTTGGGGTTGCAAATCTTTGTCATACGAACGAAATTGAACCATTTTACCAACCAGTCAGTACTACTTGGCAACTTAACTGACCCCTCCAACCCAGAAATGTTCTCATCTAACTGTCAAACAGCATGTATGTGCATTTCCCTGTGGGATTGAAAAGTTGCCAATGGGAACTGCCGTCGACGGACACCGGTTATCAAACGCCCCCAGTCACACTGTGCTCTCCTCCCTCTTCTGTTACCCTGGTAACCAATCAGAACCAAGTGTCTTTGTGATGGTAGAAGACAATCAGTTTCAAAACAAGGAAAAAAGGTAGAGAGAGGACAGGTCCGGTAGAGGAGGAGGGGAAGAACAAGGGGGGAAGGAAGGAGAAACGGGGGAAAAGAGGTTCTCGGGGGGTCACATGTTCTGCTGTAGTGCCCGACCTGCCCACGCCTGCTCACCACCGCAACACATTCATTCCACACTCCAGTGTTCCTCGTCATCAACCTCATCCCAGCCTAAACGCCCCGTCTGACTAAATATAATATTGTCAGATTTCGTCACATCGAATTCAACTGAAAAAAAAACTAACAGTAAACCCTTACCTTGAGACGCCCAAACGACAGTGTATAACTTATACTGTAGTAACCATCGGCTAATTGTGCTCCAGAGACTGAAAACACAAACAAGCAATCCCCCTGCTCACCCATTGAACACACTCCTACACTCCTACACTCTCACTGCATAGTGCATAGAGTCAAGAGGACTCGCTCAGTCCCACGATGCAGTGCGGTGCAGGAACAGAGGTCATACAGACAGACATTTCCCATCTAACCCCCCCCCCCCTCTCCAACACGGTCTCCTGCTGATCTAACGTTGACGTAACCAGCCCAGACATTAATACGTGGCTCTGGCTTGGTGGCTTTTGCACAGAAAACTATGCAAACACCTGACCCCCCAATCTTAATCGTTGCTGCTGGGTCAGAGTGTACAACCCCTCTATCACCCCCCCTCCCCCCCACCCACCCCCATCCACCCCCAGCCTCTCCATTTCACGGCCCCTGCCCCTGCCCCAGGCCCCCACCACCCCCCATTCCCACCCCCAGTCCACACCTCTCACCAAACCACTGTTCCCCAGAGAGGGTGTAGCAGCTCCAGGCACTCAGGGTTGTGTCGAGGGTCTGGAGAGGAAAGGCACTACAGCACCGACCCTCTGGGTGTGTACCAGACCGCTGTACCAGACGGCTGTTTCATTAGCTTAGCATAATCACCCCAAACTGCCATTGACAACCAAATGGAGTCCATGCCGATGTTTGCAAACCACTTTTTCTCCATGGCTCCACAATGTTACAATGTTGGGTAGTCTTTGTTTCAGGGGCGAGGAAGAGCCCATAATCAATGCAGAGACACCCTATGTGGAACATAGTTTACACAAGTCTTAAAGCAAGGGTGACTTGACTGTGCACACGGACGGACGGACAGACAGACAGGCACGCATACACACACGCACACATACACACAGGACTTGCAAACATGAAGGAGTTTGCCCCTTGAGAGCGTTTGTTAAAAACCAAAGATGAAATCAGAGGTATGACAATCTGACTACAAAAAACAGACAATTTTCAGCTCTCAAGACTGACTGCTCTACGATCTGACACACACACACACACACACACACACACACACACACACACACACACACACAGGCACACGCACAGGCACACGCACACAGACACCTGTCTGTCCTATATGACACGATGGACGGACACACAGCGTCTGGTCAGAGAGCCTCTTTTCCCTCCTCTCCCTGCAGAAGCCGGGGAGCCTGTGGAGATCTTTTTGTTGAGCTCTAGTGGAGAACTTTTGAGAAGGAAAAAAATCTGAGTAATAACTGTTACAGAAAATAAAAACTTAAAAGGATAATATGGGTAAATTGCGTGTTTTGAAATAAATTAACAAATAAAACAATTGTAAAACATCCGTGCTGTTTTTTTACTCTTCATTCAAAGTCTCCAGACATCGAAAAAAAGACGAAAGACCAAGAAACACCTCGAACCAACACAAAACACAACATACAAGTTACATTAGAAATAGGATTTAATAACGATAACGTATCTGTCCAGGAGGCAATTTGTTAAAGGGTAAGCTGTGCTTATAAAAAATGATGTATTAAATCTGAAAAAGAAATAAAGACTCATACCCCTGTTT
>NC_137677.1:6786575-6791575 GCF_963989245.1 Nansenia antarctica | reverse complement strand
TGTCCCACCTTATAGAGCTCTGGAAACATCAGACTTCTCTCCGCACTCACATCCTAGCAGGGAGGCGTAGGGAATACACAGGGAGGGAGACAGAGGGGTTGAGTATGGCGCATCGACCAACTCGTGACGTTAGAATTATAAGGTTCTATCTCAATTTTTGGTCAAAATTTCGTTTTTTACATAATCTGATCCATTAGGTGTTTATTAATGCCTGTGTGGTGTTATTTTTAAAATGTTGACATTTTTAAGTTAGTAATTAATGAAAGGTTCCATCTCACAAAACATAATGGAATGTAAAAACTTTGACGCTCAATATCTCTGAACTGCCCTAAAGGGAGATAGAACCGTATCATTCTAAACTAACAAATGATCTAAGAGAGGGCTCTGGGGTTGGTGACTGAAGTAGAGATGTCAACGGGGGGATGGATGGCTGAGGGGAGAGGGCAGAAACACGATTGAAATGGGATCAGTCTTGAAAAAGCTGTCTCTTAAATCTTTTCAGACTCTGACTCTTACCTGTTCAAAAAAGGCCAGGCAATTGACCGGCATGGCTGTGTAGAAGACAGTGTACAGGGCGATGAACCAATTCTCGTACAGAGACTGGAGGAGAGGAGAGGAAGAGCACATACAAGAGCATCAGCAACGCATCAAGTGACAAAAAACACCATTACGCAGTTCAGTGTTTTCTGGCAACTGTTACAAAACCAACTTCCCCAACTGGAGGATGATCATGTTATTTTATATTACTGTACGTTGAACTTCTTACCTGGGCGCTGAAGCCATTGAAGAAGCCAAACCAGATGTGCACCAGGGCGAAGCCGCAGGTTTTATACAGGAAGTAGCGCAGGAAGACGGCGATGCGACGGTAGGACCAGCGTCCGTGCACCAATAGGAGCCTCTGGAGGAATCTGAACTGGGCCAGGGCGAAGTCAGCGTTCTGCACCGCCTGACCGCCCTCGACACCGGTCAGACCCACCCCTATATGAGCCGCTACAGGGGGAGAGAGAAAGAGAGACAGAGAGAGAAAGAGAGAGAGAGAGAAAGAGAGAGAGAGAAAGAGAAGGTGAGACAGAGAGAGAGAGAGAGAGAGAGAGAAAGAGACAGAGAGAGAGAGAAAGAGAAGGTGAGAGAGAGAGAGGAAGAGAAGGTGAGAGAGAGAGAGAGAGAGAGAGAGAATAAAGAAAGTAAGTGCCTAATTTAAGCTGTCATTAAGCAGACATCACCCTTTTCCCTCCCCGCACAATGACGTCAGACTCACTCTTGATCATGTTCACGTCGTTGGCGCCGTCTCCGATCGCCATGGTGATGGAGGCGGTGTGTTTCCGGACGAGCTGGACCACGTCAGCCTTCTGGTTGGGTGTCACACGGCAACACACCACCGACTGACACAGTTCTGCCAGGGCCATGAACCTGGCCCCGCACTCTGGCCTGCTGTTAAACTCCGCCTGAGCAGCCAAAACAGCAACAACAAAGTCATATACACAATATACACTCGCCTGACACTTTATTAGGAACACCTGTACACCTTCTCATTCATTCAGGTGGTGTAATTAATTAATTTTAATTAATTCAATTAATTTAATTTAATGGTGGGGGGAATGTTTTCTTAGCACACTTTGGGCCTGTTACAGTAATACCAAATCAATCATCAGCTTGAATGCCACGGCCTATTTGAGTATTGTGCATCCCTTCATGGCCACAATGTACCCATCTTCTAATGGCTACTTCCAGCATGAAGTCATGCTGCACCATACTTCCATCTTCATACTTCCAGCACCATGTCATGACATTAGAATTATAAGGTTCTATCTCCATTTGAGATCAAAATTGACATTGCCTGTGTGGTGTTATTTTTAAAATGTTGATTTTTTTTAGTTAGTAATTAATCAAATACAAAGGTTCCATCTCACAAAACATAATGGAATGTAAAAACTTTGACGCTCAATATCTCTGAACTGCCCTAAACGGAGATAGAACCTTATCATTCTAAGCTCACGAATAGTCACAAAGCAAGATTTGTCTCAAACTGGTTTCATGAACATGACATGTTCAGTGTTCTTCAGTGGCCTTCCCAGTCACCGGATCTGAATCCAATAGAACTCCTTTAGGATGTGGTAAATGGACTGACTTATATGTGGTAGAACGTGTGTGAGATTCACCGCTTGAAAGTACACCTGAATACTCTCTCTATATTACTACCAACAATACAAGTGTAGTGAATTTCTAGATAAAAGTGTGTTTACCAGTTCAGGGCCAGTGAGGACCAGAGCTGATGTCTCCATAGCCATCTCCCTGTCCACACACCACAGCTCTGTCTCTTTACCCTTGGAGAAGCTGATCTCTGGATCAGGAGACTGGAGTAGCTGCCTGCAGTAGGAATATGGTTCAAATGAATGTATGTATGTGTGTGTGTGTGTGTGTGTGTGTGTGTGTGTGTGTGCGTGTTTGTGTGTGTCTGTGAATGTGTGTGCATGTGTGCATGTGTGCATGTGTGCATGTGTGTGTGTGTGTGCATGCATTTCTGTGTGTGTGTGTGTGTGTGTGTTAGTGTGTGTGTGTGTGTGTGTGTGTTTGTGTGTGCATGTGTGCATGTGTGCGTGTGTGTGTGCGTGTGTGTGTGTGTGTGTGTGTGTGTGTGTGTGTGTGGTCGAACCTCAATTCCTCTCCTTCCAGTAGTCTGGTATCGGGGTCAAGTAGACTGCAGGAGTACCCTATATTCACAGCTGTCTCTGTAGAGAGAGGCAGACAGACAGACAGGCAGGCAGAGATAGACAGACAGACAGGCAGGCAGAGACAGACAGGAGGACAGGAGGACAGGCGGACAGGCGGACAGGCAGGCAGACAGGCAGACGGATGGATAGGCAGACAGACAGACAGGCACACAGAGAGACCGGCAGACAGACAGACAGACAGACAGACAAACAGGCAGACGGACAGACAGACAAACAGGCAGACGGACAGGCGGACAGAGAGAGAGAGTGAACCGATTAGAAGAGCAGTGTTCCTTCCTCCCCCCTCCCTCCCTGGAGAGGGCAGGCCTGTGACTGCAGTACCTTTACCTCCCTGTAGAGAGACAGGCCTGTGGCTGCAGTACCTTTACCTCCCTGTAGAGAGCAGGCCTTGTGGCTGCAGTACCTTTACCTCCCTGTAGAGGGCAGGCCTGTGGCTGCAGTACCTTTCTTGTCCCCCGTGAGCATCCAGACCTTGAGGCCAGCCTGTTTGAGCATGGCGATGGTCTCCGGGACCCCCTCCTGCAGCCGGTCCTCGATGGCCGTCACCCCCAGCATCTACACCACAGGGACCCCCGGTAAACACTGCAGGTTTACATGGTTGAAAGAGCCTTATTCCAAAGCGCTTTACAATGGCCGTCTCATTCACCCGTTCACACACACATTCACACAGCAATGGTGGGCAAGCTACCCTGCAAGGCACCGGCCGGCCTGCTCATTGGGAGCAATTTGGGGTTCAGTCAGTGTCTTGCCCAAGGACACCTCGACATGTGGCCAGCCGGAGGTTTCGAACCACAGATCTGCCGACCTTGCGATCATTAGACGTCGGCTCTACCTCCTCCGCCACAGCCGCCCACAGTTTACAACTACGTTGATGGGTATTACATTCACAGTACATCAAGCATTCTACAACAGTTAGTTCCGACCAAGTTATTTGATTGGATAAGAGGCATTCCATGAGTGCTGATATACAGTGTAACAGCACTGGGGCTTTTAACTATAGGTATCACTCCGAAATGACCGTTAATACAAAGTAGCTAGCCTGCAGATGTTTGTGTTCAGGTTACTAGGCAACAGTCCAGTTGCGGAACTATCTTTTGTTGACGGAGCCAAAATAAATTATTAAATACACAAACAAATCATAATCGAGGTCGTGCTGTTATACTGAATATCAGCACGGCTGTGATTCGGTCGTAGGTACGAGGCCGCAGGCCGTGTACCGATAACAGCACTCCTTCTTGTGTGATATTGCACACACTCTTGTGTGAACAGCACTCCCTCTTGTGTGATATTGCTTAATTCTATTTGGTCTTTACTTTGCATTGTATTCAGGTAGGCAACTCTCTCACCCAATCCTCCATCAATAGATAGCGCAGCACCTGGAGGGCCACTCACTAACCAGCATGCACTGCGGGTGGAGGTCGAACATAACATCTACCTGGGCTTGTTTATGGTTATTTAGTTGCATAGCAACATGACTTTGAATGTAAAAAAGTGCAATGTCACCGCGAGGTCACCTTCAGTTCTCTCTCCATGCTGTCGTAGAGCTCCTCTAGCAGGTCGTCGCGGTTACCGGTCGTCATGGCAGCGCGGGCCAGGGCTTTACTCCACTCCTGCCATAGGTCCTCGGGTACGGAGCGGACGGCCACACACAGGGTCCTCAGACAGGACCGGGAGAACAGCTGCCCCAGGCCAGGGACATGCAGGAGTTAGCCTAGCGTACTATAGATGTAGCTGGTAGGTAAGTATGTACTATAGATGTAGTTGGTAGGTAAGTATGTACTATAGATGTAGTTGGTAGGTAAGTATGTACTATAGATGTAGTTGGTAGGTAAGTATGTACTACAGATGTAGCTGGTAGGTAAGTATGTACTATAGATGTAGTTGGTAGGTAAAATCAACGTTTTGGGGCTATTGTGTACATGTATTTGTGTGAATACAGTATGTGTACTGTGTGTAATCATGCTGTGTTTGTATGTGTGTCTATATGCATGTGTATAGGTACGTGTGTCTGAGTGTGTGTGTGTGTGTGTGTGTGTGTGTGTGTGTGTGTGTGTGTGTGTGTGTGCGTGCGTGCGTGCGTGCGTGCATGTGTGCGTGTGAGTGTGCGTGTGCGTGTGTGTGTGTGTGTGCGTGCGACTTACCTCCAGGGCTCTCTCAGTGCTCTCTTGATGAGGACTGTCTTTCTGTAGTCTCTCCAGGATCACCACATCAGCACCTTTACAGTACAGCTTCAACCCTCCGTCTGGATCTCTCACTGCAGAGACAGGC
>NC_137677.1:6779075-6784075 GCF_963989245.1 Nansenia antarctica | reverse complement strand
ATAGAGCCTTATAATTCTAACGTCACGCGGTGTGTCTGTCCTGACACGGAGGAGGAGGAGAGGAGACAGAGGACAGATGGGGTAGTGTGATCCTACCCAGGGGTCGTGTTACACACCCCGACACACGTGGGCTTCCCCGCCGTGTTAATAGTTAATGTTAAGGGGAGAGTCTGCTTTCATATTTCAAGACTTATGTTAGTAGTGCCCTGATTTGGTATTTTGGGGAGTGCACTAACGTCTCCAGACACCACAGTAACCAGACCCCCCCCCGCCCCCCCACTCCCTCCCCAGATCGTGTCCCTCGGGGGGGGGTCAGAGGTCGTAGGGGAGCGTAGTAGATAGACGTTGAAGAGATCGTATGTCACCCGTACCGTACACGTCCCCGGCGATGCAGCACTGGCGGAACAGTAGCTGGTTCTGGGTCAGCGTGCCGGTCTTGTCGCTCAGCAGGTGTCCCACCTGGCCCAGCTCCTCGTTGAGGGCGGTGTTGCGGGCCTGGGCCCTGGTGTCGCCCCGGCGCAGCTCCGCGTCCCAGCCGATGTAGAGGCTGTGCACCACGTGGACCATCTCAAACCTGCGCACACACACACGCACACGCACAGGCACACACACACAGGCACACACACAGGCACACGCACACACACACACATGGATGTATGCATGCACTCATGCGCCCCGCATGCACACAAACACACGCACACACATGAACACACGCACACACATGAACACACACACACACACACACACACAGTGTAGACATGCACAACCCTATCCTGCCTTAGACTGTTCTAGAACTCCACTTTATAACACTTTGTGCTTTGTAACACTTAAACTGTACAGTAAGTTATTCCTATGCCTGTGTAGTAACATTCTAGTTACACTAGTAATGGTTGTTACATCGTCATCATGGGTGACGGGTGTTATGTAGTTACATAGCTAATAATGGTGTTGTTATTACATAATTGGCCTATGGTTGGTACTGGTTGTAGCACTGTACCACTGTAGCACTGTAGCACTCACGAGATGTACAGGGACATGGGCATGGCTGGGCTGAGCAGGATCACGTAGCTCCAGAACGTCAGGAAGGCCGTGTAGGCGGGCGAGGCGTTGACCACTAACACAGACAGCACCTCGCTGTGGGGCGACACGCTCCCCGCAAACACCCCCGCCCCTACGGCCAGCAGCAGAGCAGCCAGGAGCAGGAACAGCACTATCTGAGACACACACACACAGACGTAAACACACACAAACACACAGCCACACGCACACACACACAGATGCACAAGCACACACACACACACACACACACACACACACACGTATGAATGTATGCACTCATGTGCCCACGCATGCACACACACACACACACACACACACACACACACACGCACACGCACACACAAAATCCCACCCACTCACCCCAATGACAACTCTGTTGAGGAACCTCTCAAGCTGAGTCATCTTCTGTCTCAGCCGACCACAGTTCCTCAGGATCTTACAGTCTGAACCTGACAGACGCAGAGTCAACAACTCCATCATGTGTTATCATACATACCGCAGGTTCACCGCACTGGGCCTTGCTGCGTGCAGACAGAGGCTCTACCAGGGGAGGCTGGTGGGGGTAGAAATCGGAGGACGGGCTCATTGTAACATATGGAACGGGATGAGAAATTGCATCAAACACACATTCCTCATTCCATTCCGTGCATTACAATGAGCCCGACCGATGTCGACCTCCAGCCTTCCCTGGAGTCTATGTCCAAGTGCCCGTGGTCGGGGGGGTATCAGTGCGGAGTGGGGACACACCAATCAGGGTCTCTGATTTATAGCCCTATTAGAACACTGTCTAGATAATGCTTCCTTCCTCCGCTCCATTTAGCAAGGGCTCCACTACGGCTCAAGCTTTCACCAATCAAGTCATATTCGATCAATGAGTACGACTTCAAGTAATGGAGGGCGGGAGAGTGTATCGGACCGGTAAGGCTTTACAAAGTATATATGTTGGAGCAGGCGGTGTGTGTTCTATCATGTACGTCTGGGTCAGTACCGGTGAAGACGGCCATGCCGTAGGCAAGGTCTGTGTTGTGCAGCACGGTCCCTCTGAGGAGGATGTGTTCGCTGTCCAGCGGGTGGCACTCCCCCCTCCAGTGGAGCTGCCCTCGGAAGGAGTACAGGCGACTGTTGGGCTCCTCGCACAGCACGACACCTGGGGGGGGCGAGGGGGGGATAGAAAGAGAAAGAGAGAGCATTTGCCTATTTCGGTATTTGCATCTGTGTTCTGCCTTTATGATTAAGAGCTCGATTAAGAGGTTCTGCATGACGCATAGTTTTTTCCATTTTCCTCTCATTATGGTGGCATATACTATATGGCAGCTGTTCCAATTCATTCCAGTTCATGGACTGAGTGTGAGGCTGGACGCTACCGTCGAAGGCAGCGAGGCTTTGCTCCGTGGGGTCAGAGGTCAGCTCTGTGTGGGTGACAGCCAAGGCCTGGCGATACTTCAGGTTGGTCTCCCTGGCAACAGAGGGACGGCAATGTCATCACAACCTCACCAGCTCAAACTAAATAAACAGACATGGTCCGGACTGGAGAGGGAGAGAGAGAGATTTTGCATAACACTTGGTTTGTAACTCCATTTGGAGTGTGCCTCAGTTTGGAGGGCCTTACCACATCGCCCTACCCCTCCATTTCAACAAGAATCAGGACACCCTACCCCTACATGTGAACGCGCAAAATGGAGGGGTAGGGCTAAGTGGTAGGGGCAAATGGGATTGGGCCAGAGAGAGAGAGAGATGTAGAGAGAGAGGGAGAGAAAGAGAGAGGAGGGGGGACATGAAAGAGGCAAAGGGAGAGGGGACGAGCAGGTCTTACCCGTCGATATCAGCCGTCTCCACATAGCACAGGCTGTGTGGCTCGGAACTGCAGAGGAGGAGGAGGTCCGCCTACGACGGTAGCAGAGGGAGAGAGAGAATAATGAAGGAGAGGACAGAGGGAGAGGGGGAATAATGAAGGAGAGGACAGAGGGAGAAGGGGATATAAGGAGGGAAAGATTGACACACTCACACACACACACATGAGCTCACAATCTGCACAGTCTGTCTACGCTAGCCACCCTATAGTTACCCCAGGACTAGCTATTATATAGTTACCCCAGGACTAGCCACCCTATAGTTACCCCAGGACTAGCTATTATATAGTTACCCCAAGACTAGCCATTATATAGTTACCCCAAGACTAGCACCCTATAGTTACCCCAGGACTAGCTACCCTATAGTTACCCCAGGACTGGCCTGGAGTAACACTGAGCTGTAGCACACAACTTCACCGGGATGATCTGGTCTTTGTGAATCCGCAACACGTCTCCCACACAAACATCCTTCCACTGGGCCGCGCTGAAGCTGAGAGGAGAGAGAGAGGAGAGAGGAGAGGAGAGAGAGGAGAAAGGAGAGGAGAGGGGACAGAGGGGACAGAGGGGACAAGCGGGTGAGCGGGGCCAGAGGGGAGAGGAGAGAGGAGAGGTTGCGGCTATAGAGCTACAGGAAGCACAATCCTTCAGTTTCACGCAAGCAACTAAAATGTCCTCTCATCGAGCACTGACATCAGTAGGTTTACATACATGTGATGCGGCCCTAGTGGGACTAGACTCGTGCCTTTGTGTTCACCTCTGAGAGAGAAGGACATCGCAGGGTCGACTGTTAATCTGGGAGTCACTGCGTCTCCGGGCCTAGGAGAGATGGAGGGATGGAGAGAGAGATGGAGAGAAAGAGAGAGGGAGAGGGAGAGAGAGAGAGGGAGAGGGGGAGAGAGAAAGAGAGAGAGAGAGAGAGAGGAGAGTAGAGGTCATGAAAGAGGCAAAGACAGAGGCAGAAGGAAAATGGGGGGGGTGAAAGAGGTATAGAGTACAGAGAGAGCGGGGGGGAGTCATGAAAGGGTGTGTGAACACCATTACGGGACCCGATAGTGACACAAGCGGAGAGATTTACACCCTTCAGTAAATTATTAGTCAATAGAGGGTCATGCAAGCGTTTCACCAAAGCTGTTAACGACCATAACTCAGCGATGCACTTAACCAGAGAATTTCACCATGCAAAACATCATCTGTGCCTTCCAGGAGGCCACGTCCTAATGATGGCTGGGAGAATTAATGCAAATGGGAACGCCGGTTTGTCAACGAGGCGAGGACAAGGAGTCAATGAAGACAATGAGCGAATAAAGGGGAGGGGAGGGGGACCGGGGGTGGGGGGTGGGTGATTGGTGGGTGAGTGAGGGAGTGAGTGATCTCACCAAGTCGTTGGCCAAGTCTTGGAACCCCCGCACCGACAGCACCATCATCAGGGGGATGGTCGTGGTGTACCATGGGATGGACGAGATGGCGGGGACACACTGACCACACACAAATGGGGAACGGTACAGAGTACACATACAGTATACACACACACGCACGCACGCCAACACACGCACGCACGCGCACCAACACACGCACGCATACATGCACACTCACCCACCCACGCACAATATGAGTGCTCCTGTAACTGGCACATTCGCATGAACCACAAATTATGTGTTGAGTCCGAAAACACATACACACACACACACACACATGAGAGAGAGAGATGGAGGGAGAGAGAGAGAGAGAAAGAGAGGAAACCCACAATCTGACCTGCATCACCACCATCAGGAGGAAGTAGAGGTTGGCTGCACGGTGGAACTGTTCATACAGCGTGAGGGGCAGGAAGGTCAGGGGGGAGTACTTAAAACTGCGCACCACATTGTCCTGGCAACCCCAAACCAACCCAGCCCAGCGGAAAGACACCGAGGGAGACCGAGAGACAGAGAGAGAGAGAGAGGGAGAGAGAGAGGGAGGGAGAGAGAGAGGGAGAGAGAGAGAGAGAGGGAGGGAGAGAGAGAGAGGGAGAGAGAGAGAGAGGGAGGGAGAGAGAGAGAGGGAGAGAGAGAGAGGGAGAGAGAGAGGGAGAGAGGGAGGGAGAGGGAGAGAGAG
>NC_137677.1:6704075-6776575 GCF_963989245.1 Nansenia antarctica | reverse complement strand
GTTTATTCAAACGAGTAGGTAGGCAAACACCAGAGTCCCCCCCCCTCCCCAGCTCCTTCCCTCCAGCCGTCTGTTCATCAGGGGGCCTCATTGGCTCACATCAGAGAGTCAGTGGAGGTACAAGCTTGGTTTAGGAGGGATGCCAACAGGAAGACCGAGCGTGGGGGCCCCCGTGAGACCCACCTTCACCTGTACAGAGGGTGACTTGTACACAGGGTTACTTACCTTTGTCTCATTAAGCCCATTCATATGGGCCTCAAATTCATATTATGCTAACAAGGCTAACACACTAGCCTCGAGGGAGTATCTATGACCTACGAGTATCTACGCCGGGAGTATCTATGACCAGGTATGTGGACACACTGAAACACTGCAGCTTTGTCTTGGACAGACAGACACACCTGTCCTGGCACATCACAGCTTTTTTTTTTTGGGCCTCTCTCTCTCTCTCTCTCTCTCTCTCTCTCTCTCTCTCTCTCTCTCTCTCTCTCTCTCTCTCAATAAAACACACACACACCCTGCTGTCTTTCCTCTCTGTCTGTCTCTCTGTCTGTCTCTCTCTCTCTCTCCCTCCCTCTCTCTCTCTCTCTCTCTCTCTCTCTCTCTCTCTCTCTCTGTCTCCTCCTGTGTCTGGGTTGGGTTGGGTTCCCAGGACAATGTGGTGCGCACTTTTAAGTACTCCCCCCTGACCTTCCTGTCTCTTACGCGGCTCCACCCCCTCCCCCTGTGAGTCTCTGTGGGGGAGGAGGGCCTGTGTCTCAGCTCCCAGATAATGACTGTATCGTTAGGCGGGCCTATTAGAGCGCTGTTCTGGAGGACAGCCGAGGGGGCTACGGGGCTCTTCATCCCATTCCCAGGGGCGTCTAACGGCTGGAAGTTCATCTTCTTCTTCATCGACATGAATATCCTACACTTCACTGACGATATACGGCACACTCTACATGATGTTAGCATACATATTTCACTATTGCTTTGTGGTTATTTGATGAACAATAATGTCTCTGAGAGAATACACTGGTGAAGAGCAGTCACATGGTGTTCAATACTGTATGACCTATTTGAATGAGTGAGCGAATATGTGTCAGATTCTCTTCCGTCTTGTGCATCTAAACCAAGGGGAGGCTGGAGGAGGTAGAAATCACATGTGTTTGATACAATTCATTACAATGAGGCCGTCCTCCGATTTCTACCTCCACCGGCCTCCCCTGACCTCAACCACTGACCCATGCAGAATGCCAGCATATAGACCAGTGGGCTCATATTAAATAGGACATAATGCTCACCACAAAACCAAGGTGGCAACAACCACTGATCTACTTTGGAGGACACCTCGATATTTAGGTCATCGGCCGCAAACAGTTCTGTGGAAAGCATATTCAAATGGCCTTGAATTAGAATGGAACCACGACCACTGTGTCAGTAAATGATGGCAAATGACCACTGTCATTGTTCGGAGCGGAGGACAAGAATGAACTATAACCATCTTCTTCCATAGCCAATAGTCAATCAAAACGTAAAGTGATCAAAACTTATATGTCATATATATTTTTGTTCAATTGTATCTCTTGAGCTTTAGACCTAGCACCTTTAATGAATGGAACACAAAGGCATTGTTCATGATGTTCTTGTGCTTTTCTTTTCCTTTTCTCTGCTGCACTGCCATCTGGTGGTGTTCATCATCCATTGCAATTCACCAATGAATGAATGAATGAATGAATGAATGGACTTTATTGTCATTGCTACAGTACAGGTACCAAACAACGACATTTAGGAGGGGTGGCTCCCCTGGTGTTAGGAAAGGGGAAAAAAATAACACTTTTAGAAAAAGAATAAAATCACAAGAAGGTAAGGAGCTGGTTTACATAAATAAAGGCTATACACACAATCCACTGTACTATACTGCACAGATAGTCAACTAGGGTTGTCATATTGCACAATAGTATTTTCTCACGTTATTTAAAGTGTCACAGTTTGCAGGCTTGAAATGTACATGTTTGTGCCTCAGCACTAGCTGCCATACAATCCGTCCAGACTGTCCTGGGCCCAGAACTTAGGTCTTTGCTGTGTTCAGGGCCTTGACGGCCCTGTGGTAGAAGCAGTTCTTCAGTCTGTTTGTCTTAGCGGCCGGGGTCCTGTACCTCCTTTTCGAGGGCAGCCTGATAAAGTGTACGTGCCCAGGGTGGGTCGGGTCCCTGGAGATCTTGGAGGCCTTCCTGAGACAGCGTGTGTTGTACAGCTCTTCCAGAGAGGGGAGGGGGGCGCCGGTGATCTTCTGTGCTGTTCTCATGACTCTCTGTAGCGCATTTCTCTCCGCTGTTGTGCAGCTGTAGAACCAGTTGCAGATGCCGTAGGTGAGGATGCTCTCCACTGCGCCGCGGTAGAAGGCCACCAGTATCTCCTGCTTGTTGTGTTCTTTCCTGAGGCATCTCAGGGTGTATAGCCGCTGTTGTGCCCTCTTGATGGTGCCTTTTGTGTTGTCCTTCCAGGTCAGGTCATCCCGCATGTGATGTCCCAGGAATCGGAGGGTTGAGACTCTCTCCACGCTCTCTCCGTCGATGAGCAGGGGCTGGATCTCTGACTTTTTCCTCCTGAAGTCTACGATGAATTCCTGGGTCTTTGACTTGTTCAGCAGCAGGTTGTTAACCTTGCACAGCTTGCTCAGTTGCTCTACCTCATCCCTGTACGCCGCCTCGTCCCCCCCCGAGATACATCCCACCACGGTGGTGTCGTCTGCAAACTTTACGATGTAGTTGCTGGGGTGGACGGGGGTGAAGTCGTGGGTGTAGAGGTTGTAGAGGATGGGGCTTAGCACGCAGCCCTGGGGGGACCCAGTGCTGAGGCTGAGGGCTGTGGAGGTGTGGGGGCCCACCCGCACCCTCTGGGGGCGGTCGGTCAGGAAGTCCTTGATCCACGCACATATAGAGTGTGATAGACCCAGGTCTAGTAGTTTGGTCACTAGCCTGTCTGGAAGGATGGTGTTGAAGGCGGAGCTGAAGTCCACGAAGAGCAGTCTCGCGTAGCTGTTTCCCCTCTCCAGGTGGGATAGAGTGGCGTGGAGAGTCGTCGCGATGGCGTCCTCTGTGGACCTGTGGGCTCTGTAGGCGAACTGGTATGGATCCAGGTTGGGCGGGAGGCGTGTGAGTATGATGACACTACAGTGATGACACTACAGTCTCTGATCAATCATTCCAATCAGAACAAATCACACTGACTTTGTGTTGCATTACCTTGTAAAGGGTTGATCATATACATCTGGTTGTGTTATTTATTCGTGGTTGTAAAGTTGTGTTAATTATTTGTGGTCTTAGGGGTTCTTTGTGGTGCCCTCTATAGGTCATCTTCACAATGACCCGAATGACTTCTCACTGTATGTGTGTGTGTGTGTGTGTGTGTGCGCGCGAGTGTGTGTGTGCATGAGTGTGTGTGTGTGTGTGTGTGTGTGCTGTGCTGTGTGTGTGTGTGTGTGTGTGCGTGTGTGTGTGTGTGTGTGTGTGTGTGTGTGTGTGTGAGTGTCTACGTGTGAGCACGCGCGGATTTATACGTGCCTATCTGGGGCAATCAGTCCCATCTATATTTGAATATGGACCTGCAGCAGTGTGGTTTCTGAGAAGCGTTGTGGCATGAGGGGTCTCTGGCCTCACACACAGCCAGACCCGGCAGCCAGACTTTTTGCGCTACAGTTTAACTGTTGCCCATTACCTGCCAAACCTCACATCCCTCAACGATTCACCTACACACACACACACACACACACACACACACACACACACACACACACACACACACACACATAAAACGGCACTCTCCTCCACACCAGTGGAAATACCTCAACAGGAGGCCAAAGAAAAGTACACCTGGCTCACTGGACACATCCATTCTTCTTCTTCTTCTTCTTCTTCTTCTTCTCCTCAAACAGATTAATTGCACAGAAAGACAGCAGCCTTGCTAACTACAGTATGGTAAACAAAACCAAAATCAGCGACTAACATTCAACCCTTCTGATGCCACTGTCCACTCCATTCAAACACGATATAGTGTGAATATCGTATATACAGTCTGCTAGGGTCGTACTCGTAACAAAAACGAAGAAGACTTTGTTTTAACACAGTACAACACATTACACAATGTTTGAACACATTACACCAATCCTGAGATCCATACACTGGCTACCAGTCTCTCAGAGAATTTAATTCAAAGTAATCCTAATTGCATACAAATCACAAAATGATCTTGGACCAAAATACATATCAGATCTCCTCCCACCCTATATTCCCGCAAGGTCCCTAAGGTCAGCTGAGACATTCCTAGAGTGAAAACAAAACACGGTGCAGCAGCTTTCAGTCACGCTTCCGCAGCTTTCAGTCACGCTGCCGCATGCTCCTGGAACAAACTCCCTGAAGAAATCAAACAGGCCCAAATCCTACAAATATTTAAATCTAAGCTAAAAACCTCCATGTTTTGCAGTAAATAAGTTCCATTCAATGTCTTTTATCCATGAACTATTGTCTTGTTAAATGTTTTATCTATTTACTTCTTATATTTGCTTTTATTCATTGTCATTTTTATTTTCTTACTAGGCTCCTCTTGCTGGATTTTCTTTATTATGTACTGTATGTAAAGCACTTTGAATTGCCCCTGTTGTATGAAATGTGCTATACAAATAAACTTGCCTTGCCTTGCCTTGCCTCTTCTCATCTACTCTCATGGCTCTTTAATACTTCACTGGACACCCCTACATTACGGTGACGGCGCACCCGAAAATCCATTGCTTGTAAATGTCTTTAGTGAGCCACACATCCTGACATGTACATTTGCCAGGCAGAGCTACAGCTGCTTGCTGCCGCTTAACCTGCACCGGGATGTCCTTGAGGCGCGTGCGTGGTGCGACTCAGATAGCGGGAGAGACATGCAGACAGCGCAACGGAGCATATTTACTAACATTACGTTAACAAGTTTAGATTGTATTCCCCTCTCTCTCTCCCTCTCTAAAACAAAAAACATATATTTATTTTTTCTCAAATTCACAAACTTTCAAGGACCCGTGGGAACCCTGCATTTTGATCATGATGATATTTTTATGATTATTTTCGAGGGCTTTAATGCTTTAATGATCAGAATGAGAGATGAATAGATATGGGGCTTTTTAATATTATTATTTGTATTATTATCATTGTTTAAAAAAAAAAAGAAATGTAAAAAAAAACTCATGAGCTCCTGAGATCAGAATGTTCAGAAAACATGCAGGATGACGTCATAAAGAGAGGACATTTGACGTCACAATCAAATGTCGTCTATAAAAACCCCCGCGGCAGTTTCTCAGGCCAGTTGACCTGCTGCATCAGAAGTAGCAACACGGGACACAAGCAAGGTAAGCGCCTGTGTTCGCTACTTGAGTTAGCCGAAGTTAGCTAGTTACCATTGTGTGTGGTGGCGCCGGCAGGATTAGATTTCATAGTACGCACAGAAACGTAACAAAACTTTGCAGACTAGCCTACAATATAGGTTGGATGGTTGTATCACCTATAACCCGCTCTACACAGAGCGCAGCAACACAAACATTTACTATAATACATATGGGACATGTATGTTGACACATGTAAGACAAAATCTTCCAAAAATGTATTTTTTAAATGGTGATTAAGGGGGTGTTCACACTTGACGTCTTTTTTTTTGGGGGGGGGGGGGGGGGGGAAGCGCCTTTTTACATACAACCCTATGGGAAAAGGAAAAATTGATTGATTGGTTGGCGAAGCACTCGTGAAGAGCCCCCTCATTGGCTGGTGAGTCTACCGTCTATAAACAGAAGAGTCACGTGGGTCTGAGGGAGATGTATGTAAAAAGACGGTGAAAAGTTAAATAAAATCAACTGAAAAAGGCGGCGGCAGCTGCGCTTTTCTCACGCTTTTTAAAAAGTGTATTGATTTTATTTAACTTTTCACCGTCTTTTTACATACATCTCCCTCAGACCCACGTGACTCTTCTGTTTATAGACGGTAGACTCGCCAGCCAATGAGGGGGCTCTTCACGAGTGCTTCGCCAACCAATCAGGTAGCGGTATTGCCCTACCATCCGACAACCCCTAATGGGGAGAAAAGCGGAGCTGTCATGCCCAAACCTGGCAGGCCTAATCGTTTAGAACGCTCTTGCTAATCGTTCGAACGTTCAGGACCAGGTGGCGACTGTGACGTCACTAGAATGACGCCACAAGGCCTGCGAAAAAACATTTAGGTTCGAGCTGTCTACGAAACTAGATATTGAAGAGTAGAACATTAGCATTTTATTTTCCTTTATCAGATTTAACTGAAGGAACCACCAAGGGGGACTCCAGGAAAAATGACAGAGGAGGTGATTGTTATAGCCCAGTGGGATTACACGGCACAGAAGGACCATGAACTTGACATCCGGGAAAACGAGCGTCTCGTTCTCCTGGACGACTCCCACATGGCCTGGTGGAAGGTGCGCAATGCCGCCAACATCACGGGCTATGTGCCCTACAACTATGTGCAGCTTGGTAAGTAACTCCAGGTGTACTGTCGAAGTCTCTCTCCCTGCTCTTTTTCTAAGTGAACACAGAGGAGGCTCACCTCATCATTTTATTAATGCAGAGAAATGGTGCTCTGGAAATGCTTGACTGCCTCACACACTCTGGTTAAAACAGTGTTTTTTCAAGGATGTTGATGTATCTTAAGTATTCTGTGAATGTAGAGGAGATATTTATAAGGTAATTACAGACATGGTGAAATGTTTGTCAATCGGGAGAATTTCCATCATTGAATCACCTTTTCCAGGTCAGTGGCAGGGGTAATGAGCTGTGAAAGTGCAATGCTCAAAGCCTGGCTAGGGTTGCACCACCTCTTACTAAGTACAAAATAACCCTAGTTATAGCGTATTTACTAAATCAAGATTTAGTCACTACTAAACTTGAATGGGTTGCACCAAGCACACTAGTTATGACGTAGAGCTTAGTAACTACTAAATATGTATACATACCCCTAGTGGTGTAAGTTATAACTTAGCTGTTACTAAGAAGACATTAGCCAATCAGCGAGCAAAGCAAAACCCTCCGTTTTTAAATCCTCAATTTTGGCCGCCATTGGCTAAAAGCTGTAATTTGGCTCTACAAGTGTTAATATGTCATTTTATGAAGTTTTAATATGTTTTCAGGCGAGAAAGTAACCATATATATTCACAAAATGTATCCGGTTTATCAAAATAACCCGTTTATATATCTGATCTGACGTTTTTTCCCCCAATTCTGTGGGAAACTTCGCAAGCAACATTACGTTGCTAAGATACCTTACTTTATCTCCGCTGAGGTAACGACAGTAAGCTCTACTCGTGTTGCTAGCGAAGTTTCCCACAGAAGTGGGGAAAAAAACGTCAGATCAGATATATAAACAGGTTATTTTGATAAATAATTTGATATATTTTTTTATATAATATATATACAGAGGACAGGTCGTGGTGGTGGTGGTGGTACAACAACAGAGTCCTGGAGAGTGAGGCCCTGTTGGCCAAGGCAGCAGCTGAGGAGGCTCTGGGGCTTTGCAGGGAGGAGGTGATGGAGAGCCAACTTAGGGAGAGCGCCCTCCAAAAAAAGCTCCACAATATGGAGAAGGAGAAGAAGAGCCTCCTCCGCAACAACAACTCCGACCTGGAGAAGGTGAAGGAGGCAAAGGACAAGATCAGGGTCCTGGAGGAGGCCCGCACCAAGCTCCAGGAGGACAAAGACCAGTGGGGGAAGGAGAAGGCCTCCCTCACAGCCACCCATCTGCAGGCCCTAGCTGACGCCAAGAAGCTGGAGGAGAAGGAGAGAGCTTTAAACTCCCATCAGGTGCAGATGGAGCAGCGCACCGCTGAGGCTGAGGAGAGGAGCAGGGCGGAGGTGGAGGCGCAGAAGATGGTCACCATCGACCTGGTCACCTGTCGTCAGCAGCTCTCCCTCTCCCAGACCAAGCTGCAGCAGGAGGAGGTCCAGAGCATGGAGCTGAAGCTGCAGTTGGAGGTCATGAGGGAAAAGTCAGAAAAGGAAGAGGAGAAGAAGAAATCCCTAGTTCCCTACTTTAAGTGGTTAGGGTTAGGTTTGGGGTTAGGGTTTGGGTTAGGCTTGGGTTTGGGCTTATTCGGTGCTTGAAAAAAATGGAAAAAGACTCAGAAAAGAGAGGAAAAGAGGAAATCCAAAGTTCCCTACTTTAAGTGTTTAGGGTTTGGGTTAGCACATTTACACCGTGTTTGAAAAAAGAAAGAAAAAGACTCAGAAAAGAGAGGAGAAAAAAAATAAAAAATAAAAAATTCAAATCAAATGTTATTTGTATAGCGCATTTCTTACAGTGGATTGTGTACATAGCCTTTATTTATGTAAACCAGCTCCTTACCTTACCTTTTTTCTAAAAGTTTTTTTTTTTTCTTCCTTTCCTAACACCAGGAGAGCCACCCCTCCTAAATTTCGTTGTTTGGTACCTGTACTGTAGCAATGACAATAAAGTCCATTCATTCATTCATTCATTCATCATATATATGTGTGTATATATATATATATATATATGTACCTAAAAGAAACCTTCAGCCTGCAAAGCTGGGAGATGTGGTCCCCTGAATAGCCAATATAACTTTTGGAAAACATTTGTAAAGCATGTTTGTTTGACTTCCATTTTAAAGTAGATTCTAGGCTACAAAACTTAGCCCATTTGCTCCCCCATCCTAACTCATTACTATAATTGTCTGATGAATGTTACATTACATACATTCTTGTGATTTTTTTCTTACTGTACATATACACACATTATATGTATCTTATCTTACAGGATCTGAAATGTGCTGTATGCAATTACCCCTCATATATGAGACCAACTTCCTGTCCTCTAAGTGAGTGGGGTTCGTTGGGTCGCACAGTATTTACAGTTCTCTTCTAATCTAATTTGAGGGCCTGCCGCTAGGCTTGGACCAGCCTCTGAGTCACACACACTGCAGCTCACAGACCTGGAGGTGTCACTCAATGGGCGGGGTTGTCAGTGTGAGGCAGAAACAGTGGTTAACAGCATAGCAGAAAGGTGTGGAGAGGGCCTCAGATGTGGACTTGTGGACTGGTGCTGTGTGTCAATAGACAACCGTGGGCCTTTTAGACATGAACAGATGAAACCATGACCAGGGCTGAAATAGAATACCATCTTCTATTTAGTATTGCTACATGGGTGCTAATTTGAGCTCAGTAATAGTATGGAAAGGAAGAGAATTGAATGCCAACATGAGGTCAAGAAGTGGTTCAATAAGTGTGGAACAATAACTCTTTGTGTGTGTGTGTGTGTGTGTGTATGTGTGTGTGTGTGTGTGTGTGTGTGTGTGTGTGTGTGTGTGTGTGTGTGTGTGTGTGTGAACGTAGCTCCTCTGCCGGAGCGCACCATTCTAAACATCTAAGCGCACACCCGTCGTAACTGCCGCCGTAAATGCAGTAATGTGCAGAATGATATTGTGGCGATTAGTTTGGACAATGTGTCTGGTTTCAGCAATCAAAGTTGCCTTCAAACAAGCACTCCGAAGTGGAAGAGTCTACCGCCAGCAATGGCGTCTGTCAACCCACTGGTATCACCTGGTGCGAATAACATCCTGTGTGTGGCAGAACTGGTTGTTGGCTCAGCATTACTGTAACAGATTGTTTCTATGATATCAAAATGCACTGTTAGTATTTATGTCCTTTAGAATTGTTCTTTGTATGTGGACATAAATAAAGCATCTAAAATGTGTGTGTGTGTGTGTGTGTGTGTGTGTGTGTGTGTGTGTGTGTGTGTGTGTGAGTGTGTGTGTGGTGAGCGTGGGACTAGATATGAAATATGAATTCAGGAGAACCTTTGTTGTCAAGCTCTTTCAGTTCTTCAGAAATACAGGGGGTTGCTTGATGAGTCATTTACATAATCTTTGATCTTAGAAGACGTTAGCGGTCTACAAGCTGGAGATGACTAACTACATAGATTGCCTACGGTGACATGTTACCACAATGCTCCCACTCCTCACAGCACAGTCCCCCTCACCCCCTGGACACCCCCATATGCACCACAAACTCTGACACTGACTGACAAACACTGACATAGATGCATGCTCAAACCTGCATACAGTAGGTCAACATATCCTACAGGTCTCTCTCTGCTCAGTTCAACTTCAGCACTCGGCATCGTGACAGCGACAAAGAGGTAGGCCCGCAACTAACTTTCAAACCTCTGCATATCTGGCAGGCTACTTCATAAAAACGCACTCGAACTCATTAGAAAAAATATGAAACAGACAAAATGACCCCACTTGTTTTACTTTAAGGTTGTTTGGATCCAACCGTTTTTTTAAGGAAAAATTATCACATTTAAAGTTCTCAGATTGTAACTTTATGAAAAATGGACAATGGAGTTGACACATCTTAACAAGAAAACGTTGGGAGTAACTCTCCCATGAGATGTATTTAAGATCTAAATACATATTCCAAAAGATGTAATAGATATTACAATTGGAGGTGTTTTGCTGAAATTACTTTCTATTCTTGTCAGTGTGAAATCAGGCCTGTTGTTTCAGGTTCTTTTTGAGTAACCCTTAAACAGTACTCAGTATATCGATTTGTCAATGCAAACCACTTGCGTAGAATGTTATGTATATACAAGGGGGACGCATCTCTTTTCTTCTCCTTAGCTCAATACTCCAAAAGTTTGGATTTGAAATCAAACAGATTTAGTCCCCTATTTCAGGGCATCAAACGTATTGGGACAGATTCATATAATGCCCAAATTAGGTATTCATGTAGTATTTAGTTTTGATTTGATTTGATTTGATGCAATTAAATAATTTTGCAATTTTAATTAGCTGATGCAAAGCAGAGTTGACTATCATTCACATGCAAATAGCTGCCTAGTCTGCTACCCTTTGGCTTTGTTTTTTGAACAATGTATTTATTGATTTTATGTTTGCAACATTAACATAGGTACATCGGAAAGTTACATTGTCAACTTTTTCAACCCCCCAAATTCCCTTCCCCCAGAACTTCTCTTCCCAGAACGCCAGAGCATCCCTTCCCCCCCCCTCTCAACACAAAAGCTATAAGGTTTCGGCTATGTTTCTTTCTAGTTCTTTTCAGATTTTTCAGCCTAAAAATGGCTTCCAAGACTTTCTTTGACTTTGGTCCTCGTGTTGACAGACATCAATAGCAGACTCCAAAGGCAGAAGCCCAGAATCAAGCTCTTTTATGCCCGCAGAAATTATGTGATGGAACACCTGAATAACCAGAGACCCCTGTCGAGCAAATTGTCCCATTTTTGGTGTCCTGAAATATGCCCTATGTTTACAAATTGTTGTCATTATAAATGATGAAATCAATATGTACACAAATACATAAAAAATAGAAGCAGAGAATCTCTACTTTAACACAGTAGTTGTTTGATTTCAAATACAAACTTTTGGAGTATAGAACCCAAAAAATTAACAAATGCTTCACTGTGTGTGTGTGTGTGTGTGTGTGTGTGTGTATGTGTGTGTGTGTGTGTAAATTCACAACATAAAAAAATCACACCTATGCATTATATCATTTCAAATATATTTCTTCCAAAGTAATTTTGATATGTGTCTTTGTCAAAAAATCTATGAAAAAACATTTTGATGATAGAGCCTGTAACCTTGCCTCCTCCAGCCCATGAGTGGCACATCTACCCCAGGCAGCACCGATGGGCCCCAGGGGGCCGTGTGCCAGCAGTGCCCCTCAGTGGAGAGCAGCAGTGGGGAGGAGGAAGACACGTCGTCAGACCCTGGTGGTCTCTTCTACCCCATGACTCGGCCCTCCCTGCTTGTCCAGAGGCTACTGAGGCTCCAAGCCTGCCGGAGCCACCTGCCCCCCAGCACACGCCGCAAGAGGGAAATGACCCCGGCCGACCAGAAAGACACCGTGTACTGGGAGAAGCGCCACCAGAACAACGAGGCGGCCAAGCGCTCGCGGGAGAAGAGGCGCCTCGGCGACATGATGCTGGAGGGCCGGCTGCTGGCTCTGACTCAGGAGAACACCCGGCTGAGAGCAGAGATGCTCACCCTGCAGTACCACTTCAGCCTGGGGAGGGAGACCACCACCACCCCCCTGCCTTCCCATGGCCCGGCTACCCTCCACTACTCAGCACCCACCCACCTCCTCCAGCAGCCAAGGGGGGTGTGGGGGGGCTGCAGGGGCAACACCGTCACTCTCCTGGGGAGGCAGCAGGATCTGGAGGGGAGGTTGGCTGGGACCAGGGTCCCACGCACAAGCCCAGTCAGTGGTAGTCATGGCGATGTAGTCGGCCTGGATCAACGCAGTCCTCGGAGTAGCGCTGACACGGCAGGTCACGGCTGTCTGACTTTCCCTCGGTTCTTCTCCCCCCCCCTCATCTCTCAGAGAAGCGCCTGGTCCCCCCCCCTCCTCTCCCAGAGAACAGCCTGGTCCACAGCCTCAGCTGAGGGAGAGAAAGCTGCTCACCACCAGGTCTCTTCTAGCAGCGATCTTCCAAGTGACCAGGAATCCCCTTCCGCCTCTAAGAGAGCCTTCCTGCCCCCCTCTAACCCTCTGTACCCCGTCTCTACCCTCTACCCCTCCTCACACCCACCCCCAGGTTGGCTACTGCCGGGTCTGAGTCACCCTAGGGTACGTAGTCGTAGCAACCGGCTGATGCCCTGGGGGACCCCATGCCTCCCCCGGTCAACCATGTACCCCAGCCTGCCTCTCTACCTGGCCCTGGAGGAGAGAGAGAGAGAGGGGCAGTGTCTGGGCCAAGGTCAGAGCCAGGGTCCGGACATGCACAGGGCCTTCAGAGGCAGATTCAACAACCTGTCTGCTGAGCTGACGCATCTCAGAAGGCCTCTCAGTCCAGACAGAGGCTAACAGAGCAGCTCATAGACTAGCTACATAGGCAACATACAGTAGCCTATACGTCAACTCCAATGAATACAGCATTCCATAGCAATGTATGATGCTGGCATTTGGACATCAATTTACTGAAAAGCTGAGACAATAATGAAATATAATTCTGCTTGAATAATTATTATTGCTATATGGACCGTATGATTTGGAGATTTAGGGTTACACCAACAGCGCAAGAGTCATGAGAGTATAGGCTAATGAAAATCACAAAGGGTATTATTAATGGATTTCTGATGATGTAGGCTACTAGTCGAAGATAAATTATTGATTAGAGAACTGTTTCATTTATTTCAAATGTGCCACAATTTATTTTGTTTCTTTGTTTTGATCTAAAACATATTAGGAGTAAACATGATGCGTATTCAATGTTTCTCTTTCAATCACTGATTCACTTTCATGAGTATTCTACCACGGTAAAAAAATAATAGTCTATATTCGGCATTGTATGTTTTTTGTAATATATTCGGCATTGTATGTTTTTTGTAAAGCTAAATAAAACTTACTTTACAGAACAATAACAGTGTCAATTTAATTACTCGGAGATACAGTTATAGACAGATTTTTCCTTTGAAATGTTTTAACACTTGTATTGGAAAAGCACTTTCCTCTTATTCTTAGTCGTCATATTTCAAGCAACTAAATGGCCAAAAATGCATCAATGTCAATCAGTTTATGACTAAATTCAAATGTTAATTCATTTGAATCTAACAGGGCTCTTCTTATTATGAGGGTGGATCGAAATTAACTTCATGACAATTGACCATATCAAGACCTATGTGTGTTAAAAAGCTTTCAAATTGAAAAGCGAGACGAGCAATTGTGTTGGAACAATCATTGATTGGAATTGTACTGTTAAAATGTTGTTTTTTCTGCGGTATGAAGAAACGAAGTCTTTAACTACCGAAACTGGGCGCTCGTTTTTTGGGGTGAGTGGTATTCCCCTCTATCCCCACTGCGTGAATTCCCTAAATTGCAACATTTGACATAATTCATGCTGCGCATCGCTTGATCGAAAAGTGGAAGTTGAAATCTTTGCTCATAGTTTTGCACACATTGCTAACATCACAATCACATAAAATAACACGTGATACAGAAATAGGTCAACGCGATGGCCATTTGATACAGAATGGGGAAATGTGTCCAAACCTTTGACTGGTACTGTGTGTCCATCTAATAGCCTATTTGCAATTGAAAAATAGCAGAAGACAACCACGGGCTGGAAATATTAGGCCATACCAGCATTTGTCCATACCAGCAAATGTCATTGCATTTGCCATACCAGCATTTGATCTGATTGTCCACTGGAAAACAAAAGTAATTCATTTACAAACCACACTGTCACACCTTGTGTATTAATTCCTTTCAGAGTAACATAAGGGGAAACAGCTCTTTTGTGGGTACAATATGTGATCTTAGAATGAGAAGGTTCTATCTCCGTTTAGAATGATAAGGTTCTATCTCCGTTTAGAATGATAAGGTTCTATCTCCGTTTAGAATGATAAGGTTCTATCTCCGTTTAGAATGATAAGGTTCTATCTCCGTTTAGAATGATAAGGTTCTATCTCCGTTTAGGGCAGTTCAGAGATATTGAGCGTCAAAGTTTTTACATTCCATTATGTTCTGTGAGATGGAACCTTTGTATTTTATGAATTACTAACTCAAAAATGTCAACATTTAAAAAATAACACCACACAGGCATTAATAAACACCTAATGGATCAGATTATGTAAAAAAAACTCAATTTTGACAAAAATGGAGATATAACCTTATAATTCTAACGTCACGATATGTGTAATGTTCCATGTCAACTGGTCTTTGCATGTAAGTCATACTTGCAAACGGGTCTACATGCAACAGATCACAATGCTACATGTGCAAGAAACTTTCCCAGAAGAAAGTTAAGAAATTGTTGGACACAGTTATTTAAATGTGCATGCAAATAGCAAGTAGATAGCAAATTCTTAAGATTCTTCTCAAATAATAAGTCATATTCTTCAGAAATCAACGAGTATGCAGTGCAGGGCATTGACTAATGACTAATGTGCAGCAGGTAGCCTACATAGGACACTGATCTATAATATCGTGACGTTAGAATTATAAGGTTCTATCTCCATTTTTGTCCAAATGTTGTTTCTTACATAATCTGATCCATTAGGTGTTTATTAATGCCTGTGTGGTGTTATTTTTTTTAAATGTTGACATTTTTGAGTTAGTAATTAATAAAACACAAAGGTTCCATCTCACAGAACATAATGGAATGTAAAAACTTTGACACTCAATATCTCTGAACTGTCCTAAACGGAGATAGAACCTTATCATTCTAAACGGAGATAGAACCTTATCATTCTAAACGGACTAACGGAGATAGAACCTTATCATTCTAAACGGAGATAGAACCTTATCATTCTAAACGGAGATAGAGCCTTATCATTCTAAACGGAGATAGAACCTTATCATTCTAAATGGACTAACGGAGATAGAACCTTATCATTCTAAACGGAGATAGAACCTTATCATTCTAAACGGAGATTCTAGAACCTTATCATTCTAAACGGAGATAGAACCGTATCATTCTAAACGGAGATAGAACCTTATCATTCTAAATGGAGATAGAACCTTATCATTCAAAACGGAGATAGAACCTTATCATTCTAAACGGAGATAGAACCTTATCATTCTAAACGGAGATAGAACCTTATCATTCTAAACGCAGATAGAACCTTATCATTCTAAACGGAGATAGAACCTTATCATTCTAAAGAACGGAGATAGAACCTTATCATTCTAAACTCACGATATACCCTGGATGGGCCTGCGGGGGCGCTGTTTTGAAGTCACTTTACAAACTAGTATGACGTAATGACCTCTGCGTAAGTCTGTTGGATATTAAATAAATCTGCCCACCGAGATCTCTGGCCACCGAGAGGAAATTCTGTTTGAAATTTCAAACAACAACACCCTGCCTAATAATAATATGAGGTGATGTGCATGGGAAAGCTATGCAACAGATTGGTTAAATTGTAGGTTTACTGGTTAAAATGTTAGTGCTTCAAGAAAAATCTTGTCATAGAGTATCTCCAGTAAGTTATGTCACTCATCTCAAATGCTGAACATTTTATTATGATTATTTATCAAGAGATGGAAAGACAGGTATTTCACTGCCTTTAGTTACTCTAATCATTTAGTCAAATTCAACAATGTTACACGTTTTAAGTCAGTAAGTCAAGTTGAAAGCTGCTAAAGTGTGAGAACATCACGTGTGTGTGTGTGTGTGTGTGTGTGTGTGTGTGTGTGTGTGTGTGTGTGTGTGTGTGTGTGCGTGCGTGCGTTTGTGTGTGTATATGTGTGTGTGTGTGTTTATTTATTATTTATTTTACCTTTATTTTACCAGGCGAGACAATTAAGAACAACATTCTTATTTACAATGCCGGCCTGGCTCATAAGGGGAAAGGGGAGGAGGGCTGAAAGATGTGTGTGTGTGTGTGTGTGTGTGTGTGTGTGTGTGTGTGTGTGTGTGTGTGTGTGTGTGTGTGTATGTGTGTGTGTGTGTGTGTGTGTGTGTGTGTGTGTGTGTGTGTGTGTGTGTGTGTGTGTGTGTGTGTGTGTGCGTGGTTGTGTCCGTGCGTGTGTGTGAAATTAGCTTGTGTCCTCCGACCTCTCATGTCCCAAAGCGACCAACAGAGGGCGCTATGCCATAGATCTAGGACACTGTATGCTCCATAGTAGTAGTGTAGGCTACGGGGCTAGGCCCTGTGCACCTCTCTGGAAGATTACAATTCAGGGTCAATTTGAAGATGTAGGATATGAACAAATGTAAGATATGAACACATTTTTCAAAGTGAAAAACATTTGTTTCTGTTTATGTAAAGTGCAAAGTATGTGTTTATAATTCGCATCTCATGTAAAAGAGGGTGGTAGTGGTCAAAGTGTCATGCACTGCACACCCCCTGTCTGAGACAACACACGTGCACACTCCCTGTCTGAGACAACACATGTGCACTTTCCACCGAAGATACTTTGCGTTTTGCCGGTTTTCCTGGCACCTGGCCGATCTTGGGTGGCTGAAGAAACATTTGGCTAGCCTACCTTGAGCTGAGGTATGTCGGTAATATGTAGCGAATTGAACTCTGAGGCGATTGATTGTCCACTGTCTCTGAAGCGATTGATTTGTCCATGTACCATGACCTGACCAGCAGATGGCATTATGGAGCTGCTGTACCCCTACCTGACCAGCAGATGGCACTGTGGAGCTGCTTTATAGACTGCATCGATAGATCGACACTTTTTCCGACACCACGTGTCGAACGTGTCAAGTGCGTCGAAAGCTTCGTTTCCCCTCCATCACTAGCCAGTCAGAGGTAAGCTAACGAAATACTTATGAATGCAGTGGTGTTGGGTCAAAATATGAAACGCTGTGTCACTGATACTATCAACCGACGAACCAGCAACATTTGTTCTTAGTTAGATGGTGTTTTACTTTTCGGACGGTCAGATCCATCTTGCGCGAATGGCCAGCTAGCTATGTCTAGCTATGTCTGTCTTACATGTAACGATGAATTGAGAATCAAGGACCCCAATTGAAATAAGCCAGTGGCTTTCTTGGGTTTTTATCCTGTTAGTTGACCTTGTATGTAATATGTACTTTCATGTACCTACTCATGCAAATCTTCTAATAAAGTTTTCAATCAATCAATCAATGTATGCTAGTGCCTGGCTCGTTAGCCTAGGCTAAGTAGGGAACGGCGTTAGCTGACAGTCAGATGACAGAAGACCTAGAACCTAGCTCACCAGCCCTAGCCTGTCGATGTCAAAAGCTAGCTACTATTATATTTGTCATGTTGTGAGTAAATATGCTTAATTTCTTCCTTCTCTCCAAGGCTTCTCAGCGGGTTGACCATGGCAGACTACATGGTGGTGTTCCCCAGCTCTCTGACAGAGGAAGAGGAGTCACTGCAGAAGAAATATGCCAAACTTAAGGAAAAGGTTAGAAACATAAAACAATCACATAAACATAAAAGAATCACATCACTCTCTACTTGTATTTTTGTATACTTCACTATATACGACATATTTACCATATGTATAATGTGATACAATTGCACATTGCACAATCCTGTACAATTGCACATTGTATATAATCTCAATTTATATATACCACTGCACATATACATCCAGTCACCATTGTATGACATTGCACTTTACTGTATAGATTGCTGTAAATACTGCTACTTATCACTGCAATATAATTGCTATTTGTTGCACTTCTGGTTAGACGCGCAATCATTTCGTTGCAATGTCTTGTACTATGTAATGACAATAAAGTGAATCTAATCTAATCTACTTAGCAAGCGGCCACTCATAAATGTAGACTGTCAATGACACCACAATTTAATATTACAGCGTGTGTGGGTAGTGTGATATCATGCCAATGAATGCATCCATCTTTATCCTCTAGAAAAAGGCGTTGTTGGCTTTGGAGAAGCAGAGTTCGACCAGCCAGACGAACCAGAGTGGATTGAAACGAGGTATTTGGCTCTGTCTTTATTTTAAAAGATCCACTGTTTTAACATGGCATGGCTGTCTAGTATCTATACATCTCAGCTGATTAGGTTGTTTCTCATCAGGACCCCCTCCTCCCCCGGCCACAGCCACAGAGCAAGCCAAGATGCTGATCAAGTCTGGGGCCATCAGCGCCATCAAGTCAGAGATCAAGAACTCCGGCTTCAAACGCTCCAGAACGCTAGAGATCAAGCTCAGGGTAAGACATTGTGTAACGTGTTTACAAATGTATAACGGTAGTGAAAATACATAGGATCCGATCATCGTTGGTACCATTGATAATAAACCCCTCAAAAAAAGTTCGGAAACGTTATTTTGGTTGATTGGTATTGTATTTTATATCGTTGGAAAGGCGTTGGTATTGTATTTTATATCGTTGGAAAGGCTGATTAGTCACCTTTACAACGAGGTAGAACTTGTAAGGATCATGCATTCGTGGAATTAGCAACACAGCTAAACGTGTGGGTAGCGGCCCAAAAATATTTGCCAAAATCCCCTATATTCTTTGGTATTCACTCTCGTTTTGAGTTGCTTGGTGGATTGGATGATTGCACTCTCCCACAGTAATAAGGAAAAAACAACACATATTGGCCATTTTTACACTTTATTCATTTTACACTGTCAGGGACCTCAGCAGCATGTGGAAGATCCATACGCAGTCACAACAGCTTGGCACCTCCTCCTCATGCTGGTCACCAGCCTGGTCATACACTGCTGTGGGACGGCATCCCATTCCTCAACTAGGATTTGCCGCAAGACAGCCAACATGGTTGCGTTGGTCACTCTGGCGCGTACAGCACGCCCAAGCTTCTTCGGCGTATGGGTAGTTGTTTTTCCTCTCCACTCCACCAGGCTCGGGGCCGAGGGGCTACCCTTTTACCACCCCGAGACCTGGTTGAGGGGCTCACCCGGGCTATATTTCTGGACACCCCTCCAGAAGCCACGTCATCGTCTCGTCATCTAATACCGACAGACCATGCATCCCGTTGGGTGGGTGGTACACCGGGCAATCCAGGATAATATGGTCAAGCTGATCCCACAAGTGTTCAATTGGGTTGAGGTCTGGACTCACGGCAGGCCATTCCACCCTCTCCACTCCCAAATTCTGGAGGTGCTCTGTGTTGATCCTGGCTCTGTGGGGGCGAGCGTTGTCATCCTGGAGGATGGAGTGAGGTCCCAGATTCTGGAGATATGGGATCGCCACTGGCCCCAGAATATCATTCCTGTCAATTAGGTGCCATTCAGGTGCCAGTCACCTGTGACTGACATACACCTGCCTGCACTTGAAGCTCAAAACAGGAGTGAATACCAACAGAAGAATATTGCAGGGGATTTTGGCAAAAATGTTTTGGCCGCTACCCACACTTTTAGCTGTGTTACTCATTCCACAAATGCATGATCCTTACAAGTTGTACCTCGTTGTAAAGGTGACTAATCAGGCTTTCCAACGATATAAAATACAATACCAATTGGTATTATTAAAGGGGAGGAAGAATCGACTGAAATAACGTTTCCAAACTTCTTTTGACGAGTTTATATAGGTTGATACTAATGTGTTTTACATGTGTAAAGCACATTTGATTACATTACAATATATGTAAGACTTGATGTGGGACGGCTGTGGTGCAGGAGGGAGAGCTGCCGTCTAATGATCACAAGGTCGGCAGATCGGCGGTTCAAGCCCCGGCTGGCCACATGTCGAAGTGTCCTTGGGCAAGACACTGAACTAGCTTGCCGCCATTGGTGTGTGAATGTGTGTGTGAATGGGGGAATGAGAGGCCGTTGTAAAGCGCTTTGGATAAAGGCGCTATATAAGTGCATATATAATTTACCATTTAAAGCCTGCACAGGTGCAACCCTGAGTCAATCGTAATGCCATTGAAGTCGATGCCTAAAGCAACAAGATAATTGCCCCGAAAAATGCAAAAATGTTAAAGCTTTCTATCTTGTATCATGGGAAACACATTAATAATATCACAATGATAAGATATACAGTATGTATCTGACATGATATATGTATCTGTTTATTCTGATCGTTAGGATCCAGAAAAAGGACCGGCCCCAGCATTCCTGCCATTCCAGAGGAGCGTCTCCGCAGATGAAAAGCTGCCTGAGGTACGGTGGACGAAAGATGTGAAGTCATCATTAATAATAATAATAATAATAATAATTCATTGTATTTATATAGTGCTTTTCCAGGGCTCAAAGACGCTGACGATATGGGAAAAACAGAAAACACAGAAACAACAAGCAACAGATAACATGAGCACATAGAACACAGAGTTAACGAACAGGGAATAATTAACACAGCAATGTCCAGGGGGGTGGCAGGGTTTGACGAAATGGTTAGGGGTAGGGGAGGTTGTATGTATGGCCCATCATTATAGCCTATACCTCAGTCATCAGGACACATTTTAGCCATGACAGTTTTCTTTCAAATGGAATGACCCTTTTGCAGTTCTTTCCACCCCATCTTGGCCACAAAATCAATGTATATCCAGCGAATGTCAAAAAGTTATATTGGCGCTTTTACATTTTTTCCATCTCTCCTTTAGTCTGCCAAGAGATCTGCCCATAGAAAATCTCTGTACGAGAGGTAAGCCTACTAAAATGTGTATGCATAATTGATAAGATCCATGTTTTATCCACTTTGTTCTCTGTATCCACTAGTGATGCTCCGATCTGATCGGCGCCGATCGGTATCGGCCGATATGGCCTTGATCGGTTTTGATCGGAGTTCTCAAAACGGCCGATCAAACACGACCGATCTACAAAATGGCGTCGCCAGTCTGGAAATATTACACAGTGTCGGAAAGAGACAACAAATATGCCGTTTGTAATGTCTGCTCAAAAGAAATACCTCGCGGAGGAACGCACGCAAGGTCTTTCAATACCACGAATATCATACGGCATTTGCTGCGTTCGTCGATTCGCTCAGAGAGCGCCGAAGCGCACACTGGGCTCGACGTCATAAAGGGACCGAGTGCTTTGATTGGACGAGAGGCGTTCCACGAGTGCTGGTCAGAGTTCCAGCGCGACTTCACGAGCGTAGTGTAGGTAGTGTGCAGCGACGTCATGTGACCCCGCGAGCAGGAAGTCACTTGGCCCATAGCAACAATTATTAGCGCGTGAGTTTTAGGTCTTCCTCTGTGCACCTTGCACAAGTGTAGATAGCGAGCGACTTTTCAGCAGCAGGACATATTTTAGATGATAAGAGGAACAGGCTGAGTGCCAAAAACGCTGAGAAGCTTGTATTTCTCAAGGCTAATCTGTCAGTGATGCTGCTTAATCAGAAGTAAGGTTTGAGTCTGAAATCTCCTTAGGTGCAATGTTTTGTTTTTTTGTTTTATTGATTATTGCTGACTTGCTGTCTTATCTCCTCCTAAATATGACTTGAAACTGACTGACTTGAAACAGTATTTTATATTTGGCTATAGCCTGTTTATGTTGCAGTTTAGTTTGGGTATGTTTATTGTTCCTCAGGAAAGCTACAGTATACAGTATAAGCTCCAAGTTCTCTAAGAGCCCCTAGTTCCTCTCATTCGAGTGGAATGTTGCACATTTGATGTGACAGTGTACATGTTATTTATTATGATTTTTATTTTCACATTTTATTTGTTTTTCCTGAAGTAAGCTACAGGTGGTTGTGAATTCAATAAAACAGATGGTCGTCAATTCATGATACTTTCTCATCTCCTAATTTCATTTAAATACTTAATATACAATGTCAATGGTGTTAAGAATAATTAAAAACATAAATAATGCTACACAATAAATAGAATGCTTCAATTGCCATTTTCGACGCTGTGATCGGTGATCGGTGATATCGGATCGGCAGATCACTGATTCCAGTGATCGGTGATCGGTGATCGGCACCAAAAACCCTGATCGGAGCATCTCTAGTATCCACTGGTTTAACATCTCTCCCTCCCATCCCCTCTTTAAGCTTCGTCAGCTCAGGTGACCGCGCTCGGGAAGAGGAGGAGGGCGGCGGCGGTCCACCGCCAGCAGGGCGCCGAGGGCGGCGCCGGCGGTCCACCGCCAGCAGGGACGCCACGGACAGAGAGAGAGACAGAGGCCGAGAGACGACAGAGAGAGACAGAGACCGAGAGAGGGGGAGAGACAAAAAGAGGGAGAGCCGGGAGAGAGAACGTGACCGGGGCAGGGACAGGGACAGAAAGAGAGACGGACCTTTCGGACGTAAGTCGTTTTTTTCTCTTACTGGTCCCCACCCACCCCCTTTCATATTATTTTCTATTGTCATTACTGGTGATAAACGAGGATAACAGAACAATACAATGTTGTCTCTGCCACTCATCTTTTTTACATTTTTACCATTTTAGCAGACGCTTTTATCCAAATCGACTTACAATTAGAGGTTCCAGGGACGGTCTCCCTGGAGTAACTCAGGGCTAAGTGCCTTACTGAAGGGCACACTAGTGGTGGTGTTCCCAGGTGGGACTTGAACTCATGACCTTGCGATCTCCAGTCCAACTCACTATCCCCAAGACCACCACTCCCCCCCTTCTCCCCCTCACTCTTTTTTCTGTCCGTCTCTCTCAGGATCAGACTCCTACCCGGAGCTCTGGGGGGTGAGGAAAGGGAACACGGTTCGTGTGTACGGCACGGGCCTGGTGGAGGAGAGCCTGCGCTCAGCCTTCTCTCAGCACGGCAACATCATCGGCCTGTCCATGGACTCCCGCCGCAAGTACGCCAGAGCACTACCACGTCTCTGTCTGTCTGCGTGTGTAGTAGTGGTGTGATTGAGAGATTTTGACTAGATACGTTTGGGGGGGTTCATTATAGAGACTCGTCGTCAGGGATCAATTTTAGTGTCAATCATCTGTGTTGAGGTGAATTGAAAATGTAATTCGGTCAGTTGACAGTTCGGTCAGTACCGTAAACAACAAGGTTTATTAACATGCATGGTGCCCACGTGTGTTGCCTTTCTCTTAGCTGTGCATTCATCACCTTTCGGAAGATGGAGTCTGCTGACCAGGCTGTCGCGGAGGTCAGTATGTATCTGTAGCTCGCTCTCCTTGGCCCAACATACTACCATTGTGCCCTTGAGCAAGGCACTTAACCCCAAATTGCTCCAGGGGCGCTGACTATGGCTGACCCCTGTGCCTAGAGCAAAACATACATTTCGTTGTACTCTTGTACAATCTAAACATCATTGCAAACCCTATGTCCTCTGCCCCTCTTCTCTCAGCTGAACGCAACGACCGTGGGGGACATCCCCATCAAAGTCAGCATCGCCAGGGAGCAGCCCATGCTGAAGGCCGCCACCGGGAAGTCGGTGTGGGCCTCTCTGGGTAAATATCACTGTCAAAATACTACAACACTTGGGGCCGCTTAGGTGGTGTAGTGGGTAACCACAGGGTTCCCGATTTGATTCCGGCCGTGGCCGGGGATGTCCTGCATGTCATCCCTTCTCTCTCTCTATCAGCCATCCTTCCTGTCATAATCTATACTGTCTCTATCAATAAAAAGAAAAATATGAGTGGGACTGCCCCACTCTGAAAGAAATAACGTAAAAAAATACAAGACTTGACGAATAACATGTTGGCAGAATCCTGGATTTATTTATTCTCTCTCTCTCTCTCTCTCTCTCTCTCTCTCTCTCTCTCTCTCTCTCTCTCTCTCTCTCTCTCTCTCTCTCTCTCTCTCTCTCTCTCTCTCTCTCTCTCTCTCTCTCTCTCTCTCCCACAGCGGTGCAGAACAGCGCCAAAGGCTCCTACAGAGACAAGAGGAACCAGGTGGTGTACAGTGAGGACTTCTTATGAGCAGGCTGCTGCAGCGTCGGTTCTAACTTAGCGTTCTAACTTAGCGGTTCTAACTTAGCGGTTCTAACTTAGCGGTTCTAACTTAGCGGTTCTAACTTAGCGGTTCTAACTTAGCGGTTCTAACTTAGCGTTCTAACTTAGCGGTTCTAACTTAGCGGTTCTAACTTAGCGTCTAACTTAGCGTCTAACTTAGCGTTAGAATTATGTGTATTTTCTGTACTGCATTTCAATTTGTGTTACTGATGGCCGGGCTGTGAGATGTTATTCTGAGCTGTTAGTGTTATTATGTAAATGAAAGGCCATATAGGCAGGTTGTGGTACTTTGCATGGTGGCCTTTGCTCTTGTAATCAACATTTTAGTTTGGTGGAGCTCAATAAATCATACATTTTCCCATCTGGTTGTTTTAATGGGTTTTTCCTTGAGTCCTCAGAGGGACAGAAATAGTATAGAAATATAATCTGCTATCAACAGTGATCTATCAGTAATGAGCCTCTAAAAAATAATAAATCTGGTTCCTTTGGAATAGCATGTGATCATTCTTTGTTCCGTTATAGAAGCTCCAGTAAATTAGAGGGAGATGCACTTAACTAGATAAATAAAAGATGTGTGTTAATTTGAGCATACAAGGGGGTCTATATCTTCGAGGGTTCCCACGGGTCCTTGAAATCCTTGAAAGTTTGTGAATTTGAGAAAAATAAATCAAGGTCTTAAAAGTTTTTGAAAATAGACATGGGTCATTGAAAGTGCTTGAATTCCCCCCTCTCTCTCTCTCTCTCTCTCTCTCTCTCTCTCTCTCTCTCTCTCTCTCTAAAAAAACATATTCAAAAATGTGTTACTTAGCTCGTTCGTCAACTAGTTCTTTCTCAAACTATGCCGTGTTGGGTCCTTGAATTTGAGGGAATTGAGTCTTGAAAGGTGCTTGAATTTGAGGGAATTGAGTCTTGAAAGGTGCTTGAATTGGATGTTTCAGTCATGTACAGTCATGTCCACAGGCTACTGTACACCACCTTTCAATCAGAGAGCTCAGTCGAACACACATTGCATTCAGGTAAACATTTAAATATATGTACTTAATTACACATTGCACTTATTGGTTGTGTGTGAGGCTAATTATTTTATTTATCCATCCATTTAATCTGACATACTGTAACTACTCATACTGTTTTCGTGTGACATCGATGTTACATAAATACGTTAACAAAGTCGGACAACATCTATGAAGTGTTAATATCAAATGTTATGAATGTGTTATATGTACCCCTTTCATATAATGTGTAACCAATAATTCCAGTGCTAAGCAATGTAAGCTTAGAACAAAATGGTCCTTTTTTCAGACTGAATGATCCACGTTCAGGTGACCAGGATCTACATTTAAAAGTTAGATCAGTTATATTAAGAGAAACAACACTCTCAAAGCAGTTTATAATAAATACACAGATTAAAATCTTTATTGTTGACCAGCCAGAGACAAAAATAAGGTATTTTCGGTATCTTTTCCCTTCTGCACACGTGTCCTCCTCTCTAACCCCACAGATTCCCCAGAGTCACACTTTAAACCCACGCTTTGGCCCGTCTAGGCAATCATCGATACATCCTGGTCCATCGATCCCACCACAACTCACAACGTAAGCTCTCCCTCTCCTCCCCCTCCTACCCCTCCTACCCCTCCTCCGGCACTCTCTCTCTCCCTCTCCGCCTGCTCCTCGATAGAGTTCTGTCCCGTGGTCTTCCCGTGCTGCTCCTTGAGGTGACGCCTCAGGGCGGGCTTGTGGGCGAAGCGCGCCCGGCAGTAGGCGCACCGGTGTGGCCTCTCGCCGCTGTGCAGGTTCATGTGGTCGCACAGCGTGGACTTCTGGGTGAAGGTCTTGTGGCAGAGGGGGCAGCGGTGCGTCTTGGCGCCCTGGTGGACGCTCATGTGGCGGTTGAGGTTGCTGGAGTGGTTGAAGTGCTTCCCGCAGCAGGGGCACACGTACAGCAGGTGGGTGGAGCGCGAGTGGAGGGCCAGGGAGAGGGCCGAGGGGAAGGTCAGGCCGCAGTGCTCGCACGACACCGGCCCCGCCACCGTGCTGGACGTGGAGCCCACCACCGCCACCGACTCATCCCCTGCACCCTCATCCGTTGGAACACTCCCCAGTCCCCCCAAACCTCCCTCCCCACCACCACCTCCGCTGGAGTCGTCGAAGCTGTAATGGACCGGACCGTTCCCGTCCTCTCCCTGAGCCTCCCCCCCCACCCCGAATTCCACCCTCTGTTCTATTCCATTCCATTCTATTCTATTCTGCTCTGTTCTATTCTGCTCTGTTCTATTCTATTCTATTCTGCTCTGTTCTATTCTATTCTATTCTATTCTGCTCTGTTCTATTCTGTTCTGTTCTATTCTATTCTATTCTATTCTAATCTATTCTATTCTATTCTAATCTATTCTATTCTATCCTATTCTATTCTATTCTAATCTATTCTATTCTATTCTATTCTGCTCTGTTCTATTCTATTCTATTCTGTTCTATTCTATTCTATTCTAATCTATTCTATTCTATTCTATTCTAATCTATTCTATTCTATTCTATTCTGCTCTGCTCTGTTCTATTCTATTCTATTCTATTCTGTTCTATTCTGCTCTGCTCTGTTCTGTTCTGTTCTATTGTATTGGGTTATCGGGTCAATGGACTAATAGTCGAAAAGGCCCCAGTGATCTACTTCCACCTATTCCTGTCCTTGGCTACCTTCTGCATCTCCCTCCAGGGGAACAATTAGATTAGGTTTGGAATAATAGTTTCAGACAGGCCCCATGGTGCTGGTGGTCTGGCAAAGGCGCACACATGTGGTTGGTACCGTTCCTCATTCCATTCCAGGCATTACAACGAGCCGGTCCCCTGACGTCTATCTCCGCCTGCCTCCCCCTGGCCTGTAGACCATCTGGAAGTCATTGTGAGATTTGACCCAGAGTCTTGATCCAGGTCAACAACATCACACTTCATAAAAGTTGATTTATACCTAATGCATGTGTAGCGGAAGGGATTTGGAACCAGGTAGCCCTGCCTGGGATGTACTGTAGCCCTTATTCCTATGAGGATGTCCTCTTGGTGTAGCGGTTAACGTCTGTGGCATCCACGCGCATGGCCCTTGGTTCAAACCCCGCTGGTTAAACATGTAATGGAGGCTGTAGATGTATTTGGATTGTTTAACAGTTGCCCCCCCTTTTACACCAGCAGCAAGTAAGAAAGACGAGAGAGTGAGAGAGAGAGAGAGGGTGTGTTTTCTTTTACCTGTGTATCTGTGCTTTTATTGCAATAATACATCTGCATGTTAAAACACATTGTCAATGGTCAGAAACATAAAAATAACTTTGGACAACAACAAGCACTGCTCACATGACACAATAAATCAACAAAATGCATTGTCACACCAATAAACTGGTCCCATTTGGATTCAGTTGCACATTACACACACACACACACACACACACACCAGGGTTTCCGTTAACCGGTAATTATCGGTCTTTGTCCGGTAAAATTAGTGGAAGTCCGACAAGTTGAAAACTCGTCGGACATAAATGTCCGGTGAAAATAATTCCCTCTAACCATTTTCAGCTGAGCAGCAAACACACACACAGAACACTGCCCGAGAGAGAAGGACCCGCCCCCTTTAGTTAGCCTATAGGTTATAGGCTAACTAAAGGGGCGGGTCCTTCTCTCTCGGGCAGTGTTACACGAGTGTGTGTGTGTTTGGTGCTCAGCTGAAAATGGTGTCCCGAAGCGGAGCGCTTTAACTTTATCGCACAATAACAAGGATAACAAACAAAACGGACAACATTTACACTAAGATGGAGACAAACTTCAGCGATATGATCTAACAGCCGGTCTTCAGGACGACATACAGACCCGTATGAGCTTACAGGGCTATCCCCTATCTATCTGAGAAAAGGCATAGCCTAGGCTGTAACATCGAATGGAAATTAGCCTATACGCATTGCAAGTTAATTTAAAGCCGATTTATTTTCAAAGAGTTTTATTCTATTTTATTTTATCTGATAAAAGGCATATGAACGGAAATTAGGCTAGCCGTGTCACGCCAGAAGCCTACATGCTTGCACTGTTACTGTTCAATAAAATGTTATACATCTAGACATTGTGGTATTTCTTTATATACGTATCCCAGACTGCCCATCAATTGTTTCTCAATAAACAGTTATGTTCTCCCCATTGTCATACTCCCGAGCTAAACGAAATGCCTTCCCAACCAGCGAGACCTGGTTATAGAAATGACGTTGTTTTATTGATTTAAAAAAAAGGGTAAAACTGGAAAGAGAAAATAGAAAACTCACATTAATCCCAAACAATTTAACAAACTTCAGTTAACGTAATGTGGAGTCCGTTCATTGATCGATGCTGTCTGTTCAGTTCCCAGTGAGGCGCCCGTTCAGCGCTGGATTTGACGCATGGCATAGCGCGCATGCGTCAAATCATGTTATATTATTATATATTATATAGCTCGCATCTAATCGTATCGGATGAGAAATAGACATTAAATGGCATATATAGGCCGCTACACAACAGTAATCACCGCGACAAACAGCTATATTAGATTTGAAAAAAAGAAATATGATTTTGGAAAAAAAAAAATTTATTATATTTTAATATGATGACCGGAATATATCACGTTTGTCCGGTAAATCGAATTCTTCCCGGACACGATGTCCGACGGCAAATTTTTCTAACGGAAACCCTGACACACACACACACACACACACACACACACACACACACACACACACACACACACACACACACACACACACACACACAGTGTAACAGTTTCTCATGATAACATTTTTAATCCATTCCAAAGTGCTGTATTGTTTAACACTGGTTTCATACACACACAGCAGTTACACCTTACCGTACTGTACTGTACACACCCCCGGGGAGAACAGAGCTCCTGGAGCAGTTAGGGGTTAGGTGCCTTGCTCAAGGGCACACCGGCAGTGATAGGCACCTTAGATGTAATGCCAGCAACCTTGCAGTCACCAGCTCACATCTGGCTCCCTCCTGGGGTGGGGATCGAACCAGAAACCTACTGAGTGTTGGCCGGCCACTCTAACCTCTACAGTAGGCTACCTGCCATCCCATGAGAGTACATAAGAGTGTGGAACTGAACAAGGGTAGTCAATCATTTCCTCTAATCAGGGTTGTAGTCTCAAATCTCAATTGCAGTCTCAATTGGGGGGAAGAACATTTGGGTTCAGTTCTGGGGGCTATGCTGTTTTCTTCCCCGACTTTAAAATGCCAACATGTGTTTATATGATTGCAAATTGAGGAGAGCTTGTCGATGTTAAAACAAGCTGTTAAAGGTGCGAAAAGCTTTGGTTACATTGATTGATTGATTAGGTCGATCAGATTTTGTATATGCATCTGGACACATACAGTGCCTTCAGGAATTGATTAAAAATGAAAAAAGCTGGATTATCTTGAATCGATACGTATTCACCCCCTTTTGCTATGACGCTCACTAATTAGCTCAAATGAAAAAGCTGTCTTCAACAAGTCACTCAGTAACTGAGTCCATCTGATTGCAAGGATAACAGTTCATGTGATTTCAAAATTAATGTCTTTGTTTTGAAAGGATCTCTGATTTACATAGGATCAATTCCACACTGTGTAAGTTCTGGGCCCTGGACAGTCTGGACGGATTGTATGGCAGCTGGTGCTGAGGCACAAACATGTACATTTCAAGCCTGCAAACGGTGACACTTTAAATAAATGTGAAACAATACTATTGTGCAATATGACAACCCTAGTCGTCTATCTGTACAGTATAGTACAGTGGATAGTGTACATAGCCTTTATTTATGTAAACCAGCTCCTTACCTTCTTGTGATTTTTTTTTTTAAAGTGTTTTTTTTTTCCCTTTCCTAACACTGCTCAGGAACGAGTCCCTGAGGCCTGGTGAGACTTCATCAGTCTACAAAGTTGAATGGCTGAGAGGAAAAAGCACAGTCGATGGACAGCACCATCCCAGTCACTCTACTGGAAAATCTATGATCTACTTATAATTCAAGTAATACAACAAATACATTAATAATAATAAAGTTTGCATTAAGCACATTTTAGGAGTGTCATAGCAAAGGGGATGAAATTACTGGACAATTTACTGGGGATGAAATTTACTGGGACATTTCAGCATTTATTTTTTTATTAATTTGTAAACATTTCAAAAAAGATGATTCAATTAAATATACATTTTAACTAATACACTTTAACATTATGGGGTACTTTGTGCAGATCAGTGACCAAAAACATAAATTAAATCTATTTTAAAGTCAGGTTGTAACACAACAACATGTGGCAAAAGTCCAGGGGGTGAATTCTTACTAAAGGCATTGTAATTGACATTCAATGTTTTTAATGTTCTGTTATTATTTGTAAAAAAAATATATATATATATATATATATATACATTTTCTTCTTTAAGTGAACATGAAAAAGAATCATACAGATACATTAACTGTAGAGTTTAGGTGTGATCGTGATTCACATCCATAGATGACTCCTGAAAATGACTAATGAATGATGATGATTAGTATACCCTGTGTCATGTGAGGGACTTTCAGCAGAACCTTGGAGGAATCTACTGTATTACAACACACAATGCACTGACACATAGCTAGTGATGTTGAGGTTGGAGAATGTGGTTGGATCAAAATGTTTTGGTGATGGAGAAGGAATCCCTCTCTCTCTGTCAGGTATCATGACATCTGAAAAAGTGTGAGCATGACGTTAAGTCAACCAGTCTCCCTCTGGTTGAATACATCTCCCAGAGACTGATGATGACATGAGTAAGCCACCACCACCACATTGAGGGGGACTGAGACAGAAAGACAAGCACACACATACACACACACACACACCCACACACACACACACACACCTACACACACACACACACACACACACACACACACACACCTATATACACACACCTACACATACACACACACACACACACCTACTGTATATACACACACACACACACACACACACCTACACACACACACACACCACAACACAGGGGGTGGGCTTTGCCAGGTCGAGAGTGGGTGGACAGACAAACAGACAGAAATACTGACAGCAACTAGCTACAGTGCGTGCACTAGGAGAGAGAAAGCAAAAGGCAAGGTGAGAGGCCACACACTATGTGCAGCACAGGACACGCAGAGGCCTGAATGTTGGGTGAATCAAGGTGGAGGGGTACGTACAGGGACGTCAGCTGGGTGGCAGGTCACTGACACAGACAGCAGTGGACCTCCTGGGAGACGCGTTTGCCTGGTGGTGGAAGGTAAGTTCCTCCTGAGTTCATCTTCGCCTCTTGTGATGGTCAGACGAAGCCTCGATGGGCGCTAGGTCACATATACAGTATGACATACTACGCTTAACACAGGGATAGAACTAGGGCGTGACAGGCAGTGTGTGGTTTGTCTTGCCCATGCACAGCCGTCCGTACGCACATTACAACACCAGTCTGTTCGCTACCTTATCCCTAGTGAGCTAGATGACATATACCTAGCTCAACTATTTTTTTTTTTTACATCATCCTTCTTTTTCAGGGCAGCTTTGAAATACCTCAAATAGAGTAGAGTAGTAAACAAGTTGAGAGTTTCAAACGATATACAAAAAGTTACAACTTTCACTCATAAATGTATTTCATTTACTGTCATGGACACTATTCAGTTGTATATACTCTGTTGGTTTGCCTTACCACAGGAAGTCTATTTCAGATATGAGACTGTATCTCAAATAAGGAGACTTCCCTATTCAAAAAAGGATAACAAATGAATCTGATTTAAAGAGATAAGCCTAGTACAGTAGTACTGACTTGGAGTTGGTTCTTGAAACAACTATTTTACATATTTGTAATAACACAAATGCTTTTCATTTCATGTACTTATGTGTAACTTATAAGTATAATATACCTAATATTATTAAAATAAAAATAATATAGTTAAAATGTTATATACTGTACACCAGAGGAGGACGTGCTCATTGTAATACATGGAGTGGAACGAGGAGTGTGTGAGCCTATAAAGTACAATACAATACACATACAATACTTGTATTGGCTTGCGCAATGTTTTCAAAAGATCCTTTTTGAATTGAAACATAGCGTACTACAGTAGCACATCAAGTCATCTCACGCTACAGAATCAGGAGATCAGGCTCCTGCCCAATGGAGGACCTGCCCAATGATAATAATTTAATTAAATTTTGCCATTTAGCAGACGCTTTTAATCCAAAGCGACTTACAATTACGAATTGCAGTAGTGGTGTGGTTTCAGGCGGGATTTGAACTCACAACCTTCCGATCACAAGTCCAACTCACTATCCACTACCCCATCCAATGATAGGACCTGCCCTTTCTGGCTCGTGTGTCGACGCAGCCTTACTTCTTTACCTTCAGTAAAGGTGTTGGAGCAGTTGAGTGTGCAGGTCCTACTTGACTTTCTGAGTAAAATATAGAAATCTTCAGGGCATAAAAATATGTTTTGCTTTAGTCTGTGATTACTTCCTGGAAACCACATGTCAGACTTTGTAGAGACGTAAAGGCCTCTGGGCCAAAGTCTGTAAAAACAGTTTGTCATTACAAACAACTGTTTTATGACGTCCAAGAAATGACCAGCTCTATAATGAAAGAGGCATAGGTCTGCGACTCAAATATCGTATGTTGTCTTTTAAGGAATTTAGGCGTTAACTGAAAACTCAAGCCAAGAACTTGTGGTAAAAGGCTTTGTTTCCTGGTGAACCTAAGAGCTACGGGATATCTATTCTCTATCATTTCCACAATGACAGTTTGCCATAGTTCAGGTGAAAATCATAACCAACAGCTAGAGGAGAGCCAGGAAGAGTGCAACAATGAACAAGGAACAACACAACAGCAGAATAACAGGTGTGGCTCATATGAAAATGGATAGGTGAGATTTCCTTACTAAAAAGCAGGGTCTATACATGTAGCGTGTCGATAAGCAGCAGGTAGCACAGCTACAGTGGCAAGGGGTTGGTCTCTGGAGAGATTCGCTCTTCCCTACTGCAGATCTCTGCTGTACTGTTGGCCTTCTCTCAGAGTGAGCACAGCACAGAGTAACTAACTCTACCTACAGTACAACGCTCTGTAACACTGAGCTCACAACAGCACACTGCAGCCAACAGCTCCACGTGCAACAACCTATGACTATCAGGCAGCTAGCTATCTGTATGTTATCATCTAATAGTCCTGCTTCATAGCGAGTTTGTGCACCTCAAACTATCTAGTCACTTATTATTCATATAAGTCAGGGTCATTGGAAAAAACGATTACTGGACAAGGTCTCTCTTGCAAAAAAAAGACTTGAGACGTACCTATATAAATAACGGAGAAGTAAAAATAGAAATGTAATCAAATGAATCTACAACTCTCTGTGTTCCGTTCTGCAAGGTGAAGGCAACAGCATGTGAATGTGTGACAAGCTACCCACCAACACACACACAGAGGTGAACCGAGGTGAACAGAGGTCCAGCATTCACTGTACTGTAGGTGTAACTAGGTAGTACAGGGTTTGCAGATTAGAGTATTTTTAACTCCTGGATGGGTGTGTACTTGCCACCACACACCAGCTCTCTGGTCTCCTTCTCTATTGTTAGCATGGTAAGATGCCCCTCGCTCTAACTGGCACATCAAAGGCCAACGATAGGCAGAGCAGCAAGCAGCAGTTGGTCTAGTGTGGACGACATGAAGACGGAAATGCTCAATCACAAAGTTGTCTTTTCTTGTGGTGTAACCAATGGTTACTAACCATACATGCAGAACATTCACGGACCTCTTTGTAGTGTTCCCGCCGGGATCATATATACTGAAATGTATGCACTCATTGCGATGTAAGTCGCTTTGGATAAAAGCGTCATCTAAATGGAATATAGTGTTGATCAGTGAAAAACTGCTAATTGTTTTAAAACTGCAAAAGTGATCATGCATGATGAATTGAACGGAATTTGGGCTGAGAGAGAAAGAAACTGTTATATAATAATATATCATATATTATAATACAGTAGTATTACTGTAATAAAAAAAGTCCTGACATTATGAGAAGATGCTATAAGAGTTATGTTTTGCACATTGTTCATGACAGCACTTTTCCTGTGAATTGTGGTCAAAATAAGGTGTGATCTCACAGTGCGCGCGTGTGTGTGTGTGTTTGTGTGTGTGTGTGTGTGTGTGTGTGTGTGTGTGTGTGTGTGTGTGTGTGTGTGTGTGTGTGTGTGTGTGTGTGTGTGCGCGTGTGTGTGTGTGTGTGTGTGTGTGTGTGTCTGTGGTTAATAAGACGTTCTGCATACCATGAGCAGTTTGAAAGATCATAACACAAATTCATCTTCGACCAGGGACAGGAAGGCAACTATAGGCTATAGGCAACAAATATCCAAAGTGCACGAAAAGCCATGCTGGTCAAACACAGGAGAAGTCCTGCTTTTCCAACAAATCTAAACTAAAATACCCATGCAACTGCAAATCTTTGGGGGTTTTCAGAGTCATCTGTTCTCTTAGAAGATGTGGTTTGTGTAATTATGTCAGTTCTTGGGTTCCCACAATTGTAATCTCGATACCATCAGACACCTCTTGCTCCTCACTTGTAGAGTCTGCTGTAATAACAATGACCCAAAATTGGCCTCGGAGAATCCCCCGCAGGTGTGTGCTGTGCTTTATAGTATAACCATCTCCTCTGACTGTCTCTCATCAGACTACTCTAACGCATGGCCTTAAAACAACAGTCAGAGGAGATGACATGAGCAGACACATCTGGGACCAGTGTGTTGCGTCTGTTATAATATATTATTATTATTATTAATAATAATAATATTTGTACCATATCGACCCGAATCACCTTGAAGAGCTCAAAGTGTCAAATGTTTATATCCCATGTCCAACCTCACTTCAATCAGCTGGATCTTGGCAGTCCATCCTGCTAGACGACTTGAGCCACAACTGTGAATGCCGTCCGATGTTCGATACAGTAACATGCTGGTATGAGTTGGTTGGTGATCTCACAGTGTACAGTCATTCCAGAACACTTCGGAGTCTTTCAACCTGTGAGTCAGAAGCATTGACTCTCTGTGCCAGTAAGAGTTAATTATGTTCCCATGATGCATTGTGACTGGGGTGCACGGTATAGGACCTACAGTACATTGTCATCTGTGTGAAGTTAAGTTAATAGAGGATGCCTTTCCTTTGTCTGCAGTTCATCTACAGTCATCATCCTAACCCAAACTATCCCCAGAGCTAATAACAACTGAATGACATTATTACAGGTCTCCTCTCCTCTAACTGGCCTTCTTTTCTTATGAGTGGGCCACTGATCTATTTGTGCCGGAGTCAAACTCATGCCGACATGAGCATAATGTGTGCACTATAGGCCATGGTTCTAGAAATGGTAAATGGACTGCACTTATATAGCGCCTTTATCCAAAGCGCTTTACAACGGCCTCTCATTCACCCATTCACACACCAATGGCGGCAAGCTACCATGCAAGGCGCTGGCCCGCTCACTGGGAGCAATTTTGGGTTCAGTGTCTTATCTCCAAGGATACTTCTTGCCAACCTTGCGATCATTAGACGGCAGCTCTACCTCCTGCGCCCCAGCCGCCCCTAGACTACTGGACCAGCCTATACCACTGCTGACTGGTCTTCTGCCTGCTAAATGCACAGATATACAGTACATCCTTCAGGTCTTGTTGCCTGTCACATGCAAGCACATGAATTGACAATTCACCTCAAATAGATTTCGTTGAACAGAGACTATACTAGCTGAATTCATTTGAGCTCTTCAAGGTGATTCGGGTAGATGTGGTAAAAATATTATTATTATTATTATTATTATTATTCATAATATATTATAACAGACGCAACACACTGGTCCCAGATGTGACAGTCAGAGGAGATGGTTATACTATAAAGCACAGCACACACCTGTGACCAGCTTGTCATTAATCGCCAGTAATCATTTAAATAACCATTAAATAGCCCAAAACATTACCATGCATGAATCCATTCTGAAATAGCATGCAATTTGGTTAAATCATCCCTCAATCAACTCTATCACAGCTCTGATTAAACAGCATATACTAGAACTGTTAATCATTATATTTCAACTGTTCACAGGTTGATTCTGTGAGGTAAATAAGCCAGAGGTGTCTGCATGAAGGTGAGAGAGTGCCTTTGTGTATTCACATACCGTGGGGTAGTTTCATATGTGTGGTTTAGCACAACTATCACAACTATCTTCCTCCTACACAGCTTTCAACCCACACACCCACACACCCACCCTCCCGCTCCAGCAAATGAAAGAGCTGAGCAGGGGCTCCTCTATTGAGCCATTATCTTCTGAAGTTGCTAAGTCTGTAGACTGTCTTGTGTTGTGGCTAAGGGCTAGGGGCTAAACACACACGGGCCCTAACTTATCCCCCTGCCTCTGAGGGGCGAGGACCAGAAGACGAAAGAGAGGGAAAGGAAATAGAGGATGTGGTGAACGTATGTAGGTTACTACTTCACTGGAAATCTGTAGCTGCTTGGAAAAGGATGATTTAGTCTGTCAGAGAGAGAGAGAGAGAGAGAGAGAGAGAGAGAGAGAGAGAGAGAGAGAGAGAGAGAGAGAGAGAGAGAAGAGAGAGAGAGAGAGAGAGAGAGAGAGAGAGAGAGAGAGAGAGAGAGAGAGAGAGAGAGAGAGAGAGAGAGAGAGAGAGAGAGCACAACCAAAGCCCCTTTTTAAACTCTGGCCTGTTTGCCTCATGCTGATTGCATGTGGTCAGTGTTAATCATCATCAGATCAAATAATGCATCATGTCAGACAAAATCCTATATCACAAACTGACTCATATACCAATACAAAAAAAGAAAACACAAACTATTTCTGCCATTGTTTTTTTTATGGATGCAATTCCGTTTTCGCAATCCCCAATCATAACATCAACTTGATGTAGAGCTTTGCACTCAGCCTTATGAGCCTTATAATAATAATAATAATAATAATAATAATAATAATAATAATAATAATAACTTTATTTGTATAGCGCTTTTCCTGCAAACGTTGCAGCTCAAAGTGCTTTAATTGTTATATAATCTTAATGTAATTATTTTGTCATTTAAATGCAATATTAAAAGGATGGGTTTTTATCATCTTAATTTAATTATTTAGTCATTTAAAGGCAATATTAAAAAGATGGGTCTTTATGAGCCTTACGAGCCACCATATGGAACTAAAAGTACCACCTGAGTTGGTATGTCCTGGGGAGGGAAGAGAAGCCGGTCCAGAGAGCTTCCTGTGTCAGAATGACAACGATGTTGTGTGAGATGTGAATGACATCAGTGTCGCTGACGGCAATACATCACACTACTGCAGCCTAGCTGGAGGGGGGGGGGGGGGCCCACAAGTGAGAAGAGGTGAGGGGCTGAGAACCAGTGAGTGGGAAGGACAGTGGGCGGTGGAGCTCTAGCTTTACACCAAGCCACAGCCACACACACATAGCACACACACACACACAGCCACACACACATAGGCCACAGTCATAGACACCTAGTTGGGTCACATACGACAGTGTGATAGAGACAGGAGTTACTTTTTGTGGCTCTGACAATAACAATGTCCTACCCACACTAGATAGGGGTAAACTGATAGGAGTTGCACCTGAGCCTTTGAATGTACTCTGTCACAATGACAGACATCAATGAAATCAATGATTGGTTCGATCTGTCACCCATTTTAACATGATTCTATCTGACAAGATTATACTATTCATATGACTGCAAATCATAATAAATAATAAACTATATTCTTAACTCTTCCCTTCACTGTTGAAGGGATCCAGCACGACATCCCCCCCGCCCCCCCATAGATCTGAAGAAGTCACAGAGAAATCAAAGAGTACACAGGAGTCACAACAGCTCATCCCCCCTTTCACCTGGACACGGCATTATCACTATAGAGGTAGTTCCTGGAATTCCCTGAAAACCCCTAAAACAAAAACAACAATATCCATATCCGCCTTGACGGCTGAGCTCGGTGGCTTGGCGTCCATGGAGCCCCTGTCTCTGTCTCTGTCTCTGCAGGCAGCCCTGAAGGAGGCGCAGGCCGCAAAGAGCGCGCGCCGCCAGAGAGAGTTCACCCCCGACGACAAGAAAGACACCACCTACTGGCAGAAACGCCGCAAGAACAACGAGGCGGCCAAGCGCTCGCGGGAGAAGAGGAGGGCGTACGACCACGTGCTGGAGAGCCACATCGTCACCCTGACCGAGGAGAACGCCCGGCTGAAGACCGAACTCCTGGCCCTCAAACTGCACTTCGGCCTGGCGAGCCCCGCGACCGACGCGGCCCACCAGAGTAGCCTGCTGAGGCTCCACGCTCGCATCTACGCGCCCCAGTCCCCCCCACCCATCAGCCCCATCCAGCCCCCAGATAGAGACCTCTACTGGGGCAGGAGGCAAGGCTACAGACACCCCCTCTCCACCACTCTGCCTACCTACCACCATCATCCCCCCTCGGTCCCCCATCGGTCCCCCATCCCCCCGCGGCCTAGACAACCTGCCCCTCCCCTCATCCCTCCACATCTTCTACCGGCGAGGAGAGGCTATCCCTTCTTCCTGGACGTGCCGGGCGTCCTCCCCTCCTCCGCTAGCTCTCCCCTGCTCCTGCCCCCGCTGCTCTCCCCTCCCCAGTCCTCCTCGCCCTGGTCCAGGCTCCCCCTGCTGAAGCCCACCCCGCAGAGGGGGGGGGGCGTCAGACGAGGAAGGGGAGCAGCAGGTCCCGGCGGCCCCCTCCTGCGCCGCTCTGCCCCACAAACTGAGGCTGAAGACCCACAAGGCTGCCCCTCTCCCCGGGGACGGGCGAGACGAGGCCTCCCCTCCTCCCCTTCTGTGCATGCTTGACTGACTGTCTGTCTGTCTGTCTGTCTAACAACTGATTGACTTACTCACCTTCCTGCTTAAGCCAGGTCCTCAACTAGTTTATAGCCAACCAATGTAGGACTACCGATTGGTTAGCCGACTGCCACGGCTCACAAGACAGGAACATCATCTGCTACACGGTCTGTGTCTTTGTAATTGTAATATTTTTTACCCAACAAAGATCAAATAAATATCTCAACTTCTAGTCTCCTGGTGATACTTCTTCTTAGATATCCATGTTGATTTGTGGTTGTTTCAGTAAGTTCTGTGGCCATTGTGAGCGGCACACACACACATCGTGCCCTATTTCAATTAGTTTAGCTACGCATGAGTGATAAACAACATTGTATCCATATGTCTTCAATTCAGTTTAATGATACACTTCATATTCTAAACCACAACCGACCACCATCACCACCACCTGGACAGGTGAAGTCAAGGGACACAGTCAGACTACCTGCTATCCACCCCCCGCACCAACCTACGGACCTTTGGGGACAGAGCCTTCAGCGTGGCCGCACCTACTCTCTGGAACTCCCTCCCCATAGTGATCCGCAACGCCCCCACCCTGGACTCCTTCAAATTAGCCCTTAAAACCCATCTGTTCACCAAGGCCTTTGGCCCCTAGTCAATGTTTCAGTTTTGCTTTGTTTGTTTTCTGTTTTGTCTGTCTGACCGTTTCCCTTATTGTAAAGCGTCCTTGGGTTTTTTGAAAGGCGCTATAGAATTTTAAGTTATTATTATTATTATTATTATTATTAGACAGAGAGACTTTGAGGGGTCAATGGAGGGTGCAGGGCGTGCAGATGTTAAATGATGCACAATATTATTTCATGATTCATTTGCTCGACCGGACATGACGGTGGCATAGTTTCACAATTGCTTCACAAGTTCATGGAGTTGAAGAAGGCAAAGTGTGAGGTGATCAGTATGTTGTTGTTAACCACCATCATGTAACTAACCGCCGTAAAGACTTCTCTCGGCTGGGAACAGCAGGTAGACCGTTGATGTGACTAAAATCCCCACATCAACTTTGTTATGTTCTGTGCTACCCACAGAAACCAAAGTGGGTGGGTAGTGCTATTTATACTCAATAAGATAATTGTAATAATACAATGTTAATGTGTTTATAAGGGGGCCTCTCCACTCACAGTGCAGTTCTCATTCCGACATTAACACCCACACCCACTCGCACTCGCACTCGCACTCGCACTCACACTCACACTAGCACCGGCACTCACGCACGCACTCACGCACGCATGCACACACGCACGCACCCACAAACACACACCTCTCTTTCTCCCCCCCTCCCTCTGTCAGTCTGGTTCTCTCAGTATGTGTCATGGTGCAAACAAGTGAGGAATCTTATAAACAAGCAGCCAGCTCATCAGAGGAGGGTCTGACGCAGTAAGTGACATCAGGAGGATGGAGGGGGTGTGTGGTCACACCATCTGACCCCCACCACACTTTCCAGTTGATCAGACCTTCCATTAGACCTCCTCCACATGCCTGATCACCACCGGAGTGACCTGGATCACCTCCCACCCAGAAGCAGCCATGAACAGTATCTTATGCCAGTTAGACCTCACTCTCTATGCCATACTGGCAAAACATCCTAGACATTGTGAGCTTAGAATGACAAGGTTCTATCTCCGTTTAGGGTAGTTCAGAGATGTTGAGCATCAAAGTTTTTACATGCCATTATGTTTTGTGAGATGGAACCTTTGTATTTTATTAATTACTAACTCAAAAATGTCAACATTTTAAAAATGACACCACACAGGCATTAATAAACACCTAATGGATCAAATTATGTAAAAAAAAGTGACAAAATGGAGAACCTTATAATTCTAACGTCACAACATACTGTGTAACCATAGTTTGAGGGTAACATTATTTCTGATCAAACCTGACACCCATGTATATGGTTATCTATACATTATTAACAATACAAATTAACAACCAATACCAATTACCAGGAGTTAATGGTAGGCTAGCATTTACTTCCCCTTGATTCTAAAGAAAGCACACTTAGGTATGAAGTTAAATTGCAGAATAGAAACTAGCCATTTTTTTAGAGGAACATGGGTTCACTAGCCAGAGCTGAACACATCCTTTTTCTCACATGTTGTGAGACTTTTTGATCTGCACTTCCACCATGAAGAGTAGTACTGTAGTACATTATCATCTATTGTGGGAAAGCAGGTTTCTTATAGAGAACATCAAACCTCTTCGTTTTCTTCGAAATGCAGACTTACTTTAAAGACATTATGTCATGTAACTGCCTCACATTGTTAGTAAGTTATAATTTGACACCGTGATAATTTCTTGGTTCCGACCCTATTATTCATATTATTCCTACCAATTAGCGGAACTAGTCTGTCACTCCAATGTTCCACACATAATTAGCCTAATAATCAGAAGCACCCTACAAGAAAAAGTGTAAATGTAAAATCAAACCAACCGCAGCCCATGTAGCTACCAAGGGAAAAAAGCAAATGACACAAAATACATATATTTAAAAAATATTTTTTTTTAAATGTATTTATTTATTTAAGACACAATACGAACAGTATTTTGTATCTTGTTTTCTTTCATGGTGAAAGGATGATGATCCATCTTCACTGCTGGTGTAGAGTAACACCCATGAGGACGTGTCTCCTAGGCTCTGGAGCAGTCCAGGCCGCTCCAACCGTTGACGCAGACACACGTGTAGCTGCCCTGGATGTTGCTGCAGGTGCCTCCGTTCTGACACGTGTTGGGCTGCAGGCGACACTCGTCCACGTCCTCGGTGCAGAACTGACCTGTAGGGGGACGGACAGACAGACTGGGGGGGAAAAATTGAGTATTTTTATCAATCATGTAACCTATAAAGTTACAACAACACGTACTAAGACTGACACTTAGAAAACACAGACAGGAACACAGACAGGAACACAGACAGAACTCAGCTGCCAGGGTTCTCACCCACACCAAGCCCTGGCAGCACCCCCACCCTCATTCACCTCCACTGGAACCTCATCAGCCTCCAGGGCAGTGGTTCTCAACCTTTTTTGGGCCAGCGCCCCCCTGTCCATTATCCAGGTCTCTTACCGCCCCCCATAAAAAAGTAGGCTTATTTTCTCCCCTGAATATTAATGTTGACTAATATTCTGTGTTATTTTGTATATTCATTTAAAAATCATGTCACTGAATGCCAAATAATAAATTGGATTTAACTGGGCAGTTGGAATATCATTATCATTAGTCATCAGAGAGCAGAAAAGCCATGTGAATGTGAATACAAATTATGTATGTGCACCAGATGAGCCTGGGCCTCATCGTCACTCTGGATGTCGATGAGATGCTCCTGGATTGCTTGCTCGCATTCCGCCACGTCCGCCTGAAAGGGTTGCACCACCCAGATGGGAACATCAAGGTCCAAAAGATCCCTGAAGCGGATCTTCAAGTCAGCATTCACCATCCTCAGGTGCTCTGTGTAAATGAGGAGGCGCTCATCGGTAAGAGCCTCAGACACCTGCAATGAGCATAACCAGGAAATTGTTATCTGTGCAGAATGTTACTATCTGATTTTGAACTGGTTATTTTATTGCTAATTAGTTAACTAATTGATGTTTCTTAAAGTTTATACTCGATAAGAACACAGAACACAAGTTATTTATACTAACCAGGAACACAAATATAGTTTTGCATAGAGTAGCCTACATTTATTACATGTATTATTTATTATTATCATAATTTAGTAGCCTAGGCTAGATTACCTTGGTCAACAGCGGGAAATAGGCAAACTGCCTCCTGCCTATGCTCTGCCTGTATAGATCCAGCCTGGGACCTGCTCCTTCAGCAGAGCGGTGAAGCCACGGTACCTGCCAACCATGGACGGGGCACCGTCAGTGGCACATGCAAGGATGTGCCCCCCAAGAACACCCCAACGCCCCCCTTTTAAAAATATGTGTTCCAGTGCCCCCCTATGTTGTCTGAAGGCGCCCTGGGGGGCAGTACCACCCCCGTTGAGAAACGATGCTCCAGGGGGAAGGACCGTTTAACCTCCTCTGAGACACAGGTTTTCAACTTATGTCTCCGGGTGGTATTCATCTTAATCTTTGGCAGTTTGGAGGGCGGATGCGGGGTGAGAATACACTTCTCTCCCAGTGTAGCAGGCTGCCCAGCATTATGGGTGGTCAGTAGACTGCTTTCCTGGTTGGCCTGTAGATGATCCTCAACCTCATCAGACTCCAGGGGGGAGGACCGTTTAACCACCTCTGAGACACAGGTTTTCAAGTTATGTCTCCGGGTGCTATTCTTCATCATCTTTGGCAGTTTGGAGGGCCGATGCGAGGTGAGAACACACTTCTGTCCCAGTGTATCGGGCTGCCCAGCATTATGGGTGGTCAGTAGACTGCTTTCCTGGTTGGCCTGTAGATGATCCTCAACCTCATCAGACTCCAGGGGGGAGGACCGTTTAACCTCCTCTGAGACACAGGTTTTCAACGTATATATCCGGGTGGTATTCATCTTAATCTTTGGCAGTTCGGAGGGCGGATGCGGGGTGAGAACACACTTCTGTCCCAGTGTAGCAGGCTGCCCAGCATTATGGGTGGTCAGTAGACTGCTTTCCTGGTTGGCCTGTAGATGATCCTCAACCTCATCAGACTCCAGGGGGGAGGGCCGTTTAACCTCCGGAGCTTGATCCCCATGCTGAGGCCCTGCATGAAGAGTGGGATTCTGGTCCGCGGAGGCAGCCTGCAGTAAAGTAAAGTAAAAGTAAGTAAGTAAGTAAAACTTTATTTATATAGCGCCTTTCGTACATGAAATGCAACTCAAAGCACTTTACAATAGAAAACATACAATCAATGATTACAAAAGGGGGGGGGGATGGGACACGAGACAACAGTAGGGGAGAGCATTTTGTGTTTATCCTCCATGCAGTGGCTTCACACAATCCCAGACCGTTGTGTTTGAGTGTCCTCTACCTCGTGTGCATAGGTCTCAGCCTTCACCCTCAGGCTCTGCTCCAAATCCAGCTGCTCCTTCGTCCCATCATACTCATGGGTAGCCATTATAGACACTCTATTGAATCTCTTGATGGTCTTGTTTTGCTGCTCAATGTTTTTTTGAAGCTCCTTTATCTCAGCGAGTTCCTTCTCAGTAATTGCAGTGAGCTCTTCAATCTGTCTTTGCTGGTCCTGCAGCTGACAAGCGAACAGCTTCTTCTCCTCCAGCAAACTGCTCACTGTCTCCTGAAGTTCTTTGACCTGCTGCTGGTACTGGCTGTAGGGCTCTGGACTGGTGTCCTGTGTGTCCGCCTCCTCTTCCAGAGCGATGCAGTCAGAGATGCTGGGCAGGAGCTCTTCCAGGCACGGCCGAGACGTCAGGCTCGGGTACTTCAGCTTCCTGTTCTCACAGTTCAACTTGGTGGCCAGGGCCTCGGCATTTTCTCGACAGGACTTCTCGATCTCCAGCTGCGTCTGCAGAACGCTGACCTCCTCAATCACCATCTGCAGTGCAGACTGAATAGAATACCCTTCGGTGAGAATACCCTTCTGTCCCAGTGTATCAGGCTGCCCGGCATTATGGGTGGTTAGTAGACTGCTTTCCTGGTTGGCCTGTAGATGATCCTCAACCTCATCAGACTCCAGGGGGGAGGACCGTTTAACCACCTCTGAGACACAGGTTTTCAACGTATGTCTCCGGGTGCTATTCTTCATAAGTATTGGCAGTTTGGAGGGCCGATGCGAGGTGAGAACACACTTCTCTCCCAGTGTAGCAGGCTGCCCAGCATTATGGGTGGTCAGTAGACTGCTTTCCTGGTTGGCCTGTAGAGGATCCTCATCCTCATCAGGCCACATACAGGGGGAAGTTCCCACATCAGACCAGTACAGGGGGAAGTACCCTTTAACCACCTCTGAGATACAGGTTCTCAGGTAAAGTGAAGGGGGAGAAAACCCTTCGGTGAGAACACCCTCCTGTCCCAGTGGATCAGGCTGGGTGGCTAGTAGACTGCTTTCCTGGTGGGCCTGTAGAGGATCCTCATCCTCATCAGACTCCAGGGGGGAGGACCAATCAACCTCCGGAGATTGATCCCCATGCTGAGGCCCTGCATGAAGAGTGGGGTTCTGGTTCTGAAGAGTGGGGTTCTGGTCCGCGGAGGCAGCCTGCGGTGCAGAAGGGCGGATGGGCGGTAGAGGTTTAAGTGGAGCTTTCGTCACACTCACAGGCGTCTTCGGACGAGGAAGGAAGAAATGGAGGTCCTCGACTACCTTCTTTGTTCGGATGGGCGGCGGAGGCAGAGGGCTGGACTGTGTTGAGTTGTGGGTCTCGATCACCGCGGATGTTGAGGGTCCTGTCCAGACCTCACTCTCTAAGTCACAGGCTTCCATGTTAAGTCTCCGGGTGGTATTCCACTTCTTAATCCTTGGCAGTTTTGGAGGGTGCGGGGTGAGAATACCCTTCTGTCCCGGTGTGTCAGGCCGCCCTGCATTCTGGGTGGTTAGTAGACTGCTTTGCTGAATAACATCAAAGTCTGTCAGTGGATTTCGACGGGGGTTCTGCAGTTGAGATCTCCGCTCAGATCTCCTGGGCTGACGCCCTGGGCTGGTGCCCTTAGCTCTTCCTGCAGACTCGTATTTGTCCAGCTCAGCTTGGTCTCTTTTTCGATGGTCCATTCTAGTTCAAAGTGGTATGACCCTGATAAATTATATATTCCTCCTTGTCTCTCTGAGATTGTCACACTATCAGTAGTCAGCCACCAAATGATATGCAACATTCATACGGAATGTTGAAGGTGTATCTGACATGGTTCTGCTGTAGTGATGTCACAATGACCGCCGAAATGTGTCTTCACTAATGATAGAATTTTCAAAGCTTTTTTATGATGTCACAAGTAGAGTCAGACTGCATTCAATGTTACTGAGAAAGGTTTCTCCCTAAATTGCATTTTTATACATTAAAATAAAAACTGTGTTATCAAAGTAACTGCAATTTTGCGAGCAAATGCTCAGAGACTGGAAAGTATAAAACCCTCAACCAGAAACAGCATATTTTATCCTTAGAAATACTGGTAACAGAGTTAAAAAGACACATAGGCAATACAGTGGGTGTCACATGCTTTATAAACAGTGCGCTTAATTGAATAAGATTATTTTTAGAAAATATACAGTACAGTACAAAATTGTCTGGAATATTGTCCAAACACACTTGTTTCTCTACCAAACAACATGAGAACAACATGTGAAAAGGACAGTGAAGTATATCGATTGAATGATGACATTTTGGGACGCTCAGAGCAAGGTCATCTCTCTATAAACTGTACTGTAGAGTCCTCTTCAGCCAGTAGAGGGCAGCAGAGCTACACAGTTGGGACTGATGGCAGTGGGACCTAGGGTGCTAACAAGAAAACCATGAGGTATTTGAGAGGGTGGGTGAATTTTTCCACGTACAGTATTTTCTGTCGTGGTGCAGGTGCAGCTGCTATGAACACACTAAGTACGCGGCGTAGAGGTTTAACAGTTGTGCCAGCATACTGTATTACAGTGCTTGTGTTTTCAGGGGAATGCCCTTCCAAGAAAATGCCTCTATACAATTTACTGCTGTCAAAATGGAGTAAACATTAGGCAACACAAATATGCCAGAATTCTCTATTATCCTCACATCAATATCTGAGTACATTTTAATCTATCTGCAGAAAGTTAGTGAGTTATGGCAGCCCTTGTGATTTGGGGCAGTAAAGCACCCCACCCCGCGCCGTGCCAGAACTCTGGCTGCTGGCTGCAGTACATTCCGTCGTGACCTCACTCCCAGCATCCAAGGACTCTCGGTGTCTCTCTCTCTCTCTCTCTCTCATTAGCATTTTCCCTCACTGTATATATCTGAGACTCTGCTCCTAATGAGAAATATTCTCATCCCTGCTGGTTTTCAGGCTTCCCACTGTCCCCTGAAGCCTAAAATAGGAATCTGAACTGATATGAACTCTGTGTGTGTGTGTGTGTGTGGTTGTGTGTGTGGTTGTGTGTGTGTGTGTGTGTGTGTGTGTGTGTGTGTGTGGTTGTGTGTGTGTGGTTGTGTGTGTGTGTGAGTGTGTGTGTGTGTGTGTGCGTGCACAGACGTCCTTCATCAGTAGTTTAGAGAGCATGGGCATACACTGTAGTATCTCTGTGCTAGGTTATCTGGATCTGATCTAAAGTAAAATCACTGGATATTAACAGTGACTGCAGGAAAATGAGACTTAAATCGGACTCACAGTACAGTACATTATGGACAACCACAATAGCCTTTTAAGGATTACAAAATATATTACATCTGATGTTCCTATCTATACAGTATGGATTTGGATAAAGCCATCCGACAAATGTTGAATAGACAAAGATTTGATAGCAAGTCATTCGAAATGAGACAACAAATCTTTACACACACAACGACCATACAGTATAGTATATACAAAAAAGAGTTTGTACATGTGGAGGTGTCAGAGGGGCTGCAGTCTGAGGGAAGGTGCATGGTGGAGAGGAACCAGGATGAAGAGGAGATCTGATCCCACAAGGACAGTGAGTGTATTTCTACTTTTTTTGCTTTGTCATTCATGACCAGTACTTGACTATCAAACTATTTTTTTTTTCTATCAAAAATCAACATTTTCAAAATAAAACTGCTAAGATTTGTTGCAGCATTAAAATGCTGTTTGATGGCAAAATGAGATTGGAAATCTCTCACTAGAAAAACTTGGCAGTGTAGAGCAGAGACAGTGCTTACTGTCGCAGAGTGTAACTAAGAGCCCTATCTATCCACCATAAACGTAGATGGGTCTGAGAGCAGCTATGATGGGAGCGCTTACAAGTTAATACAGCTCTGGAGATGGGTAGATTCGTAGATTAATAACAACTATTCCGAGTGTTGAACAATTCAAATAAGTATTGGCAAGTCATTGGCATTCAATGAGCACCTTGTGATTATGTATTCATGAGCGTGGAGATGGTTGACAGTCACCTCAGGTGGAATGGTGAGGTTCCCTTAAAGGGGAAGACAGCTGTTGCTTTGTACCGTAACAGTCAACTGACATCTTTAACTATCGTCCAGACTGAACACGATTATAGAACACACAAACTAATAATGTCATATGTATAGAGAACACATACACCTGTTCGTGTTTGCCTTTTGTCGATACAGACATCTTTCTAGAATATAAAACAATGTCTCAGGGAAACTGTTTCAAGGATAAATCCGACGGAGCTGACAGGGAAGCGAGAAAAGTCCAAACGAATCAATATTCTCTCCCTGTTGTAAACAGAGGGGACCACGACAACGTCCTGAATGACTCAAATCATTTTCATGTTGAACTTGCGCGCCCCTCCCTGGCCCCCGCTGGCAGCAGGGCCGTCCACCTTCCGGAAGGAGTACTCCACTGAGAAGTTGTTCTTGTGCTGGCCCCTCCCCCGGCTCCACACGAACAGCAGGATGAAGCAGAAAAGCACCACGCCCAGGAAAGTGATGCAGCCCATGGCCGTGGACACCAGGATAGTCTGGAGGTCCAGGGTGAACTTGAGGAAGACCTTCGTGTCGTTCAGGTTCGTGTCGTTCAGGTCGCCCGTGTAGTACGTACGGTTGGCCATGAGAGCCGCGTCCAGAGGCAGCCCGCTCACCGTCAGTGTGGCGAAGTAGGTGTCATTGCCGCCGGCGTTGCTAGCGATGCAGATGTAGGTGCCGCTGTCCATCACCTGGGCGTAGCGGATCTCCAGCGTGCCCTCGGCGAGCACGGTGACGCGCCCGCTGCTCTTGGTGGTGATGCGCCGGCGCTGCGGAGAGATCCAGAAGATGATGGGCGTGGGCTCGCCGTCGGCCCGGCACGCGAAGGACACCACCTGGCCCTCGCGCGCCGTCACCTGCTGCAGCTTCCTGTTGCGGATCTTGGGCTTCTGGCAGGTGAAGTGGTCGAAGAGGGCCGAGTCCGAGAAGGCGCTGAGCGCCCGGCCTTGCACTTCCACGGGGGCCGCGCACACGGGGGCCTTGCCGTCAAAGTTGAGGGTCTTCCTGCGCTGGAGGATCCAGAGGAGGCGGCAGTCGCAGGACAGGGGGTTCCCGTCCACGCGCAGCGTCTCCAGGGTGTTGACCGACTGGAAGGCGCCCTCCTCCAGGGTCACCAGGCCGTTGGTGGACAGGTTGAGCAGGCGGATCTGCCGCAGGCCTCCGAAGGCGTACGGCTGCACCGTCACCAGGTTGGTGTTGACCAGGTGAAGCTCCTTGAGCCGGGCCAGGTCCCGCAGGGCCCAGGACTCCAGCACGGAGATGGGGTTGTAGGAGAGGTCCAGGCTGGTGAGGTGGGCCAGGCTGCGCAGGGCGGACGAGGGCACGGTCGTGATGTTGGTGTTGGTGATGGACAGCCAGGACAGGTTGAGGCCCTGCAGGCTGTGGGGGGAGATGTGCTCCAGGAAGGGCCAGTGGTCGATCTCCAGGCCCCGCAGTCCCCCCAGCTTACGGAAGTTCTGGTCCTCCAGGGAGGAGATGCTGAGGTAGCGCAGGCGGAGGGTCACCAGGCTGCGGAGGTAGGACAGGGACTGGCTGGAGATGGAGGTCAGGTTGCACCTCTCGATGGTGAGCTCCTGCAGGCCCACCAGGCCCAGGAAGGCCTTGTTGGAGATGTAGACCAGGTCGTTGTCGCCGACCTCCAGGTTCCTCAGGCTCCGCAGGTCCTGGAAGGTGAAGTCCAGCAGGATGACGATCTTGTTCCCGCTCAGGTCCAGCGTGGTGAGGTTGGAGAGGCGGGAGAAGGCCCCCATGGGGACCAGTTTGAGCTGGTTGCCCCGCAGCGACAGCGTGCGTAGGCTCTGTAGGCTGGAGAACGCGTTGGGTTCCAGGACGCTGATGGTGTTGTCGCTCAGGTCCAGCTGCTCCAGCCGGGGGTAAGGGAGCAGGTCTCCGTGTTCCACCCAGCGGAGCTTGTTCCCGCTGAGGTCCAGCCGGCGCGTGTCCGAGGGGATGCCGTCGGGGAGGGCGGACAGGCGCTTGCGTTGGCACGCCACGGACTTGAGCTGGGCCATGCACTCACAGCGCTGGGGACAGCCCTGGCTCTGACTCTCGGAGACCACGGACACCAGCAGCAGCAGGGGCAGATGGACCAAGCCCAGCCACCCACCCAGGCCTGGAGAGGCGGCCATGCCCCCTCCTCTCTACCACCTCCTATGTACTGGGGCTGGATCACTAGACCAGACACCTGGAGAGACCAAGAGAGAGGGGAGGGGGGGGGACAGAAAAAGAGAGAAGACACAAATCAGTACTTCACAAGTCCCTTAAGCAGCATTGATCAAAGACTATGGATTGAGTAGAATTACTATCATCGCCTTTGATTAACCTAACACAGAAGTGCAGCTCGTGCTTTGAGCTTTTTCTCAAAGAAAAAAAAATGATTATTCTGTTTCCCAAAACCCCGAAAAGAATGAAGGGGAAGTTAATTCACCCATCATTGGTGTAGGGTTAGGGTCAGGAGAAGAGCAGGTGGGGAAAGACAAAACAAAACAAAACAGAAAACTGTTTGTGATGTCCGGACTGGACTTGTAAGTAATAATAGTAGAGAGAGAACGTGGTCCATCAAACGCAGGTTTATTCTTTACCGCATGAGTCTATCAGCCCACTACCCAGCATACACTTCAACTTCCTTCCTAGTCTAACACGTGATTCCGTCTTAAAGGGCAGGACACAACATTTCCCCCTTTCTGGAAAAGAGTTACTTGTACTAACAACAAGGCAAGCAAAAATGAAATGGTAGATTCAGCATGTATAAACAAAACAATATCACATTACCCAATCAATATCACATAAGGAAACTTAAATATTATTAATCTAGGTAATGACAGTCTAATACAATAACAATAGACCAAAGTAGTGCAAACAGTATAAGTGCAACAATCCCCATACAACAGGAATACAATTCAACAACTGTCAGTGACCCATTATTAGGCTATTCAAGAGACATAGTCCTTTAGCCATCCAGACCTCTGGATATTACGTCTAGGTCTGGGTGAATGATCAACCACAGGCTCTACAGTGTCTCCGTCTGTGGTTGCGGCAGTGTCTGGGAAAGCAGTGAGATGAGAGGCATTCCAAGTCTTTCCATCACTCAGAATGTATGTGCTGTCCCCCACCTTCTTGCTTATGGTGAGAGGATCACTGTACCTTCTGTGACCTTTCATCACATGCAGAGGATTCTTAACCCGCACTTTGTCCCCTTTTTGAAAAGCAGGAGGACGTGCACCACGTTTGGCATCAGTGTAGGCCTTCATCTTGCGCTGTCGTTCACTGACTCTGTGGCGAATGTTCATCGTCGCCGGAGTACACTCAGGAGCAGGAGGTAACAGAGTCAGCTTGGTTCGCATGGGCCGACCGTGGAGCAGTTCAAAAGGAGATGAACCAGTAGTGGCATGAGGAGTGGCACGGTAGACCTGGAGAAAGTCTACCACAGCTGGTTTCCAAGGCTGATGTTGCTGAATGGCCAGCTGGATGGTTTGTTTCAGCACCCGATTGAACCTTTCTATGGCCCCATTAGCAGCAGGGTAGTAGAGAGAAGATCGGCTGTGTGAGATTTGTCTGTCTTTCAGGAAGGATGTGAATGATGCAGACGTAAACTGCACACCGTTGTCAGTGACAATGTTCAGCGGGTTCCCATGCCGGCTGAACACAGATGACATAAAGGCAAGCACAGTGTTAGTAGTGATGTCTCGGGTGAAGGCTACCTCAGGCCATTTACTAAAGTAGTCAGTCATTGTAACAGCGTATCTGCAGTCTGGAGCAGCTGTTTCGAATGGGCCGACTATATCCATGGCAACCTTTTGCCATGGCCCATCAGGAAGTGGTACAGGTTGCAGTGGACCTGGACGTGGCTTTGCTGTCTTGTCATTTGACTGGCACAAGTGGCAGGCACGGATAGCACTGAGCACCTGATCATCCATTTTAGGCCACCAGTACAGTTCACGAAGTCTCTGTTTGGTCCGCACCACTCCTTGGTGGGACTCGTGAGCAATGGAGATCAGTGCAGGGCGGAGAGCGTCAGGGACAAGCACTCTGGAGCCTCGAAATATGAAGCTGTCCTTCACAGACAGTTCATGGCGGAGTGGGTAGTATGGTAGCAAGACAGGGTCGAGACCTTTAGAGGAAGGAGGCCAACCACTTGAGATGATGACGCGGAGCATTGTGAGCTCGGGACATGAGGCACAGGCAGAGTCCAGGTCAGCAGCAGAGAGAGACTCACTAGTAGAGGTGAGAAGAGCAACGTACTCCGTGTCGTCGTCAGCCGGAGCAGATGCAGCAGGCAGAGGTAAGCGAGACATGCAGTCGGCAGGTGCGTTGTCAGAGCCTGGACGGTAGGTGACATCGTAGTTGTAGGACATGAGACGGGCAGACCATCTTGCAACACGTAGACCAGCGCGACCGACACCCTTTGTAGTCATCAGTGTCGTGAGCGCTTGGTGGTCCGTCTTCAGAGTGAAACGGCGTCCCCACAAGTAAGTGCGCCACCGCTCCACAGCCCAGACGCAGGCCAGGGCTTCCTTTTCCACAACAGCATATTTGCGCTCAGCAGCAGAGAGAGTTCGAGATGCAAACGCAACAGTTCTCTCAACGTTGTCAGGGCCCACTTGTGACATCACAGCACCCAACCCGTAGTCAGATGCATCTGTAGATATGATAGTGTGCAGTGCAGGATCAAACAATGCTAGGGCTTGGCTCTTTACCAGCAGTTGCTTGACCCTTTCATAACTGGCTTGTGCTTCGTCAGTCCACTGAAATGCACTGTCCGTCTGTCTCAGGCATGCTCGCATAGGTTCCACCACAGTGGCATGGTTGGGCAGGAACTTAGAGTACCAGGAGAGCAAGCCGAGGAAGGAACGCAGTGTAGTAGCGTCAGTGGGTGCTGGAGCCTCAGCGATGGCCCGTATGCGTACAGTGTCTGGAAGCAGACCATCAGCAGAGACAGTGTGACCCAGGAATGGTAGACTGGGCTCACGGAAACGGCATTTGTCGTTATTAAGCTGCAAGCCAGCAGATTTCAGACGTTGCAGGGTAACTTTAAGAGCCTCGTCATGTGTGTGCCTGTCACTGCCATGTATGATGACATCATCAATGTAGTACTCCACACCCGGCAGGTCAGCGAGAATGATGCTCATCATCTTCTGAAAGGCAGCTGGCGCTGATGCCAGTCCATATGGCACACGGCAGAACCGATACAGTCCATCATGGGTGATGAATGCCGTTAGGTCGCGTGACTCCTCAGCAAGAGGCACCTGGTAGTAGGCGTTAGCCAGGTCAATGGATGAGAAGATGGTGGAGCCTTTCAGGCTGGAAAGGAGCTCATCCATATGAGGCAGTGGAAAGGCGTCAATAATGACCGCCTTATTGGGCTCACGCAGGTCGACACACATCCTTATTTTTCCAGTCTTCTTTTGTATGACGACAATGGGGGACACCCAAGCAGAGGCGTCGACAGGTTCGATCACTCCAGCAGCGAGTAAGCGCTTCAGTTCATCAGAAACTGCGTCTCTGACAGACAGCGGTAGCCGGCGCAGCTTTTGGCGTACCGGTGTGACAGAGGAATCGACCTTCACGCGGTGCACAAAGTTTTCTGCACACCCTACAGCAGCGGGAGCAGATGCAGTAGTGCACTGGAGCACAGGAGTAGGCAGAGATGCAGAGTCATTAGGAGGCACCACTTTGTTGTTTGCAATATGCACACTTAACACAGTCATTAGGTCCCTCCCCATCAGTGAGGTCCCCCTCTCCACAATGAAGAAGGTACCTGGAGCAGTGCGGCCATGGAGAGAAACATCAGCAGACATGCACCCCAGCACTGGAATGCTGGTTTTAGAGTAAGACACCAGCCTGGCAGTCGGTTCAGTAAGTGGAATGTTTTTAAAGTACTGTGCGTAGATGCTCTGTGGCAGTATAGAGACAGATGAACCAGTGTCAACCAGCAATTCCACTTTACTGGACTGTGAGTGTTCTGAAATAATCTCCACAGTGCATGTGATCTTATCACTATTACGTGCAGAATGTTCAGTATATAACACTGTAAATTCAGGGAGATCAACCTCACGTACCTCCTTGGTGTGTGTCTGTGTACTGCGACACACCTTGGCAAAGTGACCCACTCTGTTGCATTGTCTGCATGTAACTGATGCAGCTGGGCAGTTAGTTGCATTAGCTAAATGTCCATCTGATCCACAGCGGTAACATGTTTTCCGCTGTGAAGCCTCCCTAGGCTTTGTACGCTTACCCCACTGTCCCCCTTTTCGTTGTGGAGTGTGCTGCACCGCCTGCACAGATGCAGCCCGCGGCTCACAGAAGGCCTTAGCTTGCTCCGTAGCAGCCTCAATCTGTGTAGCAGTTGTCATGGCCCTTTCCAGTGTAAGTTTATTGTCCATCAAAAGTCTTTCACGGATCCGCGGGTTGTGTAGATGTTCAACTAGCTGATCACGGATCGCCTCATCCGCACGATCGCCATAGTCGCACGTAGCTGCAAGTTCACGTAGTGCAATCACATACTGAAGGACCGTTTCATTCTGCATCTGTACTCTCTTACGGAAAGCATGGCGTTCAGCAACAGTGTTTGTCTTGGGCACAAAGTACTCCTCCAACGCAGTCATTGCAGTATCGTAGTCTGCACCTGTGTTCGGGAGCGAGTAGAAGAGACGCTGTCCCTCGGTGCCCAGGCAGTGTAGTAAGACGGCTCTACGCCGTGCAGCAGGCCAAGCATTACCGCTAGCATTGATGACCAGCAAATAGTTCTCAAAAATTTGCCGCCATGTCTTGAATGGAATGGTGGGCTCACCAGGCGCAGGCAGGAAAAAACAGGGAAACGGCACGTTTACAGCCATTGTAAAAACTAGTAACTCCGATTACTCGTCGCCAATTGTGATGTCCGGACTGGACTTGTAAGTAATAATAGTAGAGAGAGAACGTGGTCCATCAAACGCAGGTTTATTCTTTACCGCATGAGTCTATCAGCCCACTACCCAGCATACACTTCAACTTCCTTCCTAGTCTAACACGTGATTCCGTCTTAAAGGGCAGGACACAACACTGTTCTACACCTGAACAAAATTGTCAGAGGATGGAGGATGGATACATCCATCTCTCTCTCCATCGGGCAACAGCTGACCTTGCATAGATAGGTCTCCTCTTGGGCAAGGTTAACCGTCATCATCACGCAAGAACGCGACTTAGTGGACCTCGGTCCCTCTATCCATCACATCTCCATAAGTCTCTGAGGCGTGGCCGTAGAGAAGGCTGCCTCCCCTATTCTATAGTTCTCATGTGACGGAGCACTCCGCTGGTTAATGACCATATGCACCAGAGCGGTAAGCCCTTCAGAAATCCATCATTTCATCCGAATGACAAGGACAATACCTGTGATATATAATCTGAAGCCTCTCCCGGGAGTAATCGTTCCATCACATCATGTTAATTGAATGGTCGAGCTTACGGAGGAGTTAATGTATTCAAAAGCCATGAGAACCTGTCACTGCCCAGTAGTGCATGCATGAGGGGGTACCAGGGCCATGTGTTGTTTGTGTCACCCGAGCACACGGACGCACGCATGCACGCACGCACGCACGCACACGCACGCGCACATGCACACACACGCACACACACACACACACACACACACACACACACGTATACAAGCACGCACACGCACACAGGGGGGGGAGAGGAAGAGTTAGGGAGAGAGAGAGAGGAAGAGGTAGAGAAAGAGAGAGAGAGGAAGAGGTAGAGAAAGAGAGAGAGAGATAGTGAGTCTTCAACAAGCAGTACATATTTAGACTTTAGACTTAGACTTTACTTTATTTGTCATTGCTACAGTACAGGTACCAAACAACGAAATTTAGGAGGGGAGGCTCCCCTGGTGTTTAGGAAAGGAAAAAGAAACACATTTTAGAAAAAGCATAGATGCATAAAATCACAAGAAGGTAAGGAGCTGGTTTACATCAATAGAGGCTATGTACACAATCCACTGTACTATACTGCACAGATAGTCAACTAGGCTTGTCATATTTCACAAGAAAGTATTTTTTCACATTATTTTAAAGTGTCACAGTTTGCAGGCTTGAAAATGTACATGTTTGTGCCTCAGCACTAGCTGCCATACAATCCGTCCGGACTGTCCTGGGCCCAGAACTTAGGCCTTTTCTGTGTTCAGGGCCTTGACGGCCCTGTGGTAGAAGCTGTCCTTCAGTCTGTTTGTCTTAGCGGCCGGGGTCCTGTACCTCCTGTTCGAGGGCAGCTTGACAAAGTGTTCGTGCCCAGGGTGGGTCGGGTCCTTGGAGATCTTGGAGGCCCTCCTGAGACAGCGTGTTTTGTACAGCTCCTCCAGAGAGGGGAGGGGGGCGCCCTCTCTGGAGGAGCTGTACAAAACACGCCCACTGTGAAAGAATGAACACATATGTACAGTACTGTATATTATACTGTACATGAAAGAACAATCATGATGAATAACACTGCACCCATGTTTCAGTATATGGAAGAAATGTTTTCTTTTGCTATAAGGTATCAGCCCTAGAAAGGCCGCATATGCTAGAGGGATTCTGTGAAATCTGCTAGTTTCCAAATCTGTCACAACAATATCATCAATCCTATAGACATGCTGTACTACACCCCCCCCCCCACACACACACCAAGACTACCACACCACAGGGTAGACATCAAAGACGCCCAGAGACAAGAGGAAATAGAACAATGTCTCAAGGTTTTCTATCCCCACATGCCGCTGCTTAAGATGACTTAATCAGTCTTTTCATGTTCCGAACATCGACACGAGCATGCTCTGATTCCAAATGATCTGGAGACAAGGAACGAACACCCATTAGGCAAACTGCCCCTGGCCCTGCCGTAGACTCAAGCTGCATTAGGAGAAGTTAGAAGCAGAAGGGATAAATGCATTTGTACAGCTATTAAGTTTAGAGACAAAAAGCACATTTAAAGTAAGGAGTTATCTTTTTTTTGACCATCACTAGCGGGTAATCCTAACAAATAAGGGCACATGAGGTAGAGGATTTCTTCAACAATAAACCGGAGGGCAGCTCTCTCCGAACGGTTTCAAATGATTTTAACGATTTAAAAGATTTGTCTTGACACGCACAAGGACGTGTGCCATGCGTCGCGGTTCTTTGACCTTCTCTCCTTGTCAGCGGGACTTAGCAGCACACTGCCGCCCCAAACCCACCGCTTGGACTCACCTCTGCTTCAAAAGTTCAACATTCTTGTTCTCAAATACCAGGTTATTACTGAAAGTGACATTTCAGTTGAATCAACCGCCCCCAGTCCCACTACTCGCCCTCAACATGTCTTGGGTATCTCATTGGGTAACCTTCCCACCCCCCATAGATGATGGCACTGGCACTAACAAGTCCCCACAGACCCCCCCAACCACCAATGCGGACCACCACAGCACCACCACAGGATAGCTCAGTGTGGATGATCACAGGACAATTAGTTCTGCTGGGAGAGTTTGTCTATCATCAGGACTAGTGTCTGTGAGTCTCCTACGCAGCAGGGGTCAGAGGTTAGAGAGAGAGAGAGAGGGCTGGGGGGGGAGGAGGGCTAGGGGGAGGAGGGCTGGAGGGCGGAGGGGGGAGGGGGGGTGGGGGCTAGCTGCCAGGGGAGATGATTAATGAACGATCACTTTCCCAACTGTCCGCAGAACGTTTCAATTACCCTTTAAGACGGCCCGGCCTGACTCTAAGAAGCTTACAGTAGGTGTACTGCGGTCTACAGCATGTGCATTAAATTAACAAAGGCCCTTTTACACACAAACATATCGTTTATTAGCATATTTTAGCATGTTAAGACGGTCCGGGGACACATGTTTCGCCCCGAGCGGCGAATAAATGAGATATTCAAATAGAGAGAAGCCGTCGTCATTGCGTTGACAATGAGAGAGAATCTAATATCAGATATGGCACTCCTCCCAGCGCAGCTCCGTGTAAAAAACTAATGAATAATATATCGAATCATTGTACTTATAGGAGCGCTCGTCGCCAAGAGCAATGATACACTCATTTACATCTCTCATTTCTCTCATGAAGACAACTCTGTAACGGGCCAGACATTGAGATACGCACACAGGCTTTAAGTGTGGAGTCAGCCATACAGTACAGCATTGCACATCGTCAATTTCCTCCTCCAGGGAACAGACAGATAAACACAGACTGTAGCGTGGGCGGACACAGTGACCCTGAAATCATCCGCTCTCCGACCGTAGCCCAATTACCAGGAACGCTGTCAGTAACAAAAAGGATCCACAGAGACTTTGTGGAGAAGTTGTGGCTTTTCAGTTTTCCAAATGAGCCGGGTGCAGGTTGCCAACAAGAGACTGATTTAGAATGTGTCACCAAGCGGCAGGGTCTATGTCCCCAGGCAGGGTCTAGATCCCCAGGGCTCAGGTGGCTCAGGAGGTAGAGCCGGCGTCTAATGATCGCAACTTAAGGTTGGCAGTTCAGTGGTTCGATCCCCGGCTGGCCACATGTCGAGGTGTCCTTGGGGAAGACAATGAACCGCAAATTGCTCCCAATCATGAGCAGGCCGGTGCCTTGCATGGTAGCTTGCCGCCATTGGTGTGTGAATGTGTCTGTGAATGGATGAACGAGAGGCCATTGGAAAGCGCTTTGGAATAAGGCGCTATATAAGTCAGTCCATTATATCCCCTTCCCCCCCACCCCCTCCACATACACGCCCCCTTCTATGCAGCACCGTTTCCACCTCCTCAGCTTGGCTCTCCTCCTCTCCTCTCCTCCCCTCCTCTCCTCCTGATCCACCTGTGTTTACGCGACAGCTATTAGCAGGGAAAAAATGGATGGTAAATTAAGCAAATGTGCAGATTACAGGAGCCTGTTTACCAAACACTGTCCTTCTGATGGCAATTTAGAGTCATGGACTGTGAAGCCTCCGCCTGCTGAAACGCGAGGGGGCATTAGGAGAGAGGATCAGGGAGAGGGCACCGCTGACGCTCTGCCAAACCAACCCCATTACTCACAGTGGGTTTAGTGAGATTCCCTGTAATGTATGCATCAGGCCTGCCCACATTAGAGGATAGGGGTGTGTGTGTGTGTGTGTGCGTGTGTGCGTGTGTGTGTGTGTGTGTGTGTGTGGATGGGTGTGTGTGTGTGTGTGTGCGTGTGTGTGGGCGGGTGTGTGTATGTGTGTGTGCGTGTGTGCGTGTGTGTGTGGGTGGGTGGGTGTGTGTGTGTGTGTGTGTGTGTGTGTGTGTGTGGGTGGGTGTGTGTGTATATGTGTGTGTGTGTGTGGGTGTGTCGGTCTGTGTAACCACAGGCCGGCTCTCCGGCAGCCACAAAGTGATGGACTAGCGTTGGTTTTCGACAGCTCTGCCGCGTACCCACTCAAGCTTTACATAAGCACTTTGTCCTCAGTTGAAAACACACCGCCGCCGCTCATCCCTCTCTGGGGGGACCATCAGTAGCACATTCTCCCCGCATGCGGGAAACCCCTCGTCGCCTGGCTCGGCTTGGCAGGGACGCACGGAGATTGATTATCCGGCTGTGTCCAGATCAACCCCCCCCCCCCCCCCCGGTTCCTACTCCCTTGACATTTTGTGTAGATCTGAAAATGCTTGGATAGGCTATATGCTAGCCTTTCAGAACAGCAACCAACTCTCTTGTATGTATACACTTGTACTGTACACTCTCCGTCCCGAGACACTTGTACTGTACACTGTCCCTAGATAGAGGTGTGTAGGGAGAGGGGGGGCTATCGCACAGTGAATGCCCCTGTCGCTGCCACCTCATAGCGCTGTGATGGATCACCACCCAGGCTGCCCAGGCTGGGCCACCCGCGGCAAACCAAGGACGCGCAGGTGCGGCTGGGTCTGGCAGGGCGCTGTAGACACTACGGTGACAGGGGAGGTCAGGGAAGATGGACGAGGGATACGATGTGCAACAGCAAACACAAGAGGTAGACTATCTTCCGCTGTAGACTGAAGACCAATCTCTTCAGCCTACATCTAGACTGTTTCTCCGAAACTCCTCTTCCCCCACCACTACCCCTCTTTACAGTTCCTCTACTGTTAATAATAATAGAAAATGTAAAATCCTTCCTTCTTGGAGCATTGTGACTGCCAATGGCACCTGGTCCTAGCATAGATTTTTGCTTATGACGACTGACGTATAGATGATTCACTTACTTTAAACAACATGTACATGTTAAGCCGCTTCGGATACAAGCGTCTGCTAAATGTCATCAATGTCCAAAACAAAGAAGTGGTGTGTTTGTATCAATGTGCCTGCTGCTTTATCTGATTAGCATTGTCAGACAAATACACATTTGTGGTGGGATTCTCCGTTCTGCGTTTAACAAAAGTCCTATAATTAGCATGTACAGAGTTCTGTGGTGTAACTGGATGACACAAAGAGATCAGGATTAAACATGTGACTTTGTCCAACATGTATATTTGATGCGGGAGAAACGTCAGGGTAGCTGACAGTATAGAGAACGGGAAGGTTGCTAGAAACAGCTGGTGAATAATTGAACATGTCACGGTCCTGGTCATGATGACCCACTGACACAGACACATTGGACAGAATCCAGCACGTGCACGCACGCACGCACGCACACACACGCACACACGCGCGCACATGCACACGCAGACAGACAGACAGACACACACACACACAGAATTAAAATTACATTTCCATTTTTGGCATTTAGCAGATACCGGATTCCAAAGCGACTTACCATGAATAGATTTGACTAAGTAAGTGAATCATCTATCCACTAGTCATAGCAGGAAAGTAATCCAAGCTCAAGCTTGGGGCCACTGGCAGTCGTCGTACTAGATTCTAGAAGAACGACGTTTTGGGGGGTTTTAGGACACAGGAGAAACAGTACAGGGGGGTAGATGTCTCAGGAGAAACAGTACAGAGGGGTAAGTAGGAGTCTCAGGAGAAACAGTACAGGGGGGTAGTCGATGTCTCAGGAGGGACAGTAAAGGTGTAGCCTGAAGAGATGGGTCTTCAGTCTCCGGCGGAAGATGGGGAGTGATTCTGCTGTTCTGAGAGCAGCGGGAAGCTCGTTCCACCAGCGGGGAGCCAGTATAGTTCAGAGACATGACCGGGCAGCGCGACTGCCAGTGAAGTGCGAGGGAGGAGGGGGATAACATGAGAGAATTTGGAGAAGTCGAACACCAGACATGCAGCAGTATTCTGGATGAGCTGCAGAGGTCTGCTGGCGGAGGCGCGAATGAGAAGACGAGTAGGCATCAGAGAGGGCGTAGGGAGTAGTTGTGTTGTCTGGTGTGATCCAGGTCTCTGCGAGAGCGAGGACGTTGAGGGGACGTGAACGAGGCGTACGCTGAGTTGGCCTCCGCTTTCCGGAACGCTTGACAGGCAGTTCCAAAACCTCCCACGGCAAGGCAATGAAGTCGTGGTCAGTTGAGCAGGGTGGATAGATTAGATCGGAAGGATGTAAGTAACAGGAATAGGGAGAAAGCACAGTGTGATATTAGTCAGTAGAGACATAATATAGGGCTAATGGTCAAAACTAGATGTTGGCGGTGCACTCAAAGTATCCAAAAACAAACAAGTAACGAAAGGTAAGGGGAAGATACTTAGTATTCTGGCCTTCCTCTTAGGCCTTCCTCGATGGACTCCCACAGATAGACTCCCCTGTCTTGTTGTCAGGCGTCTTGGTGACAGGAGGCTTGTCGCGGGAGGCTTGACGCCCCCCCCTGACGACGAGCCAGATAGAAACGGAGCATCTGCAGACTGCTGATGACTAACAGGCTTGCAGCCACTCCCACTTAACCGTCGGATAATGACCAGACAGGTGCCACCGCTCAGTATTAGGTAGCGTCACGGATCAATGCTCGTTATAGAGAGACAGACACATCTCTAGTGGGAGCGTCTTCTCTTAGCTTAGTAAAAAAAAGTATTGCTCACTGGCAGTGGCAGATGAACCCTCATTATCCGCTTGTTAAGTCGTGACGTGTTTCCGGGTCCAACGTTGGCTGAGGCGCTGTCTTCGAAATGCCGAAATAATAATAATAATTAATTATATTTATATAGCGCTTTTCCGAGGCTCAAATACCCTGACAATATGGAGAAAACGGGAAAGTGCTGTGTCCCTTGTTGTATGAATAGATCCGAGTCTAAAAAACTATTAAACTGTCATTCTACCGCTGTAGTTCACAGGTACTCTGGTGCGGGGAATTTCTGGTTTGGACTCGGAAATGGCTAAACGTCACTTTTGACGTCAGACTTAACAAGCGGATATCGAGCCGACCGACAACTGATAGTCACCTCCCCGCTTTAGCCTTCAATCGCGCTGAGTATCTCCATACAGATCGCCTGGCTAACGCTCGCTAACCGATCGGCACCTAAACAATAGCCCCACTGATTAAACGGCATAACTTAAAACAACACAAAAGCACGCAGTATTAAGCGGATTAAATCCGCGCGGGACACACACACACACACACACTCCGCCGTCATCACTCCCCTGAAGAGCACTCATAGACAATAGATAATTAGGTGGGAGGAGGAGGAGATACACAGAACAAGCTCCTTCACCACTAACCTTTCCAGTTAGGCCTGGAGCTGAGGTGACCTCATAAGGGATAGTCTACACTCTTAGCTCTTACATCTTCTTGGTCACTAGTATTTCCTCTTTCTTCGTGTCTTTTCTCCTTTCCTTGTTCTATTGTCATTCACGGCGTGTCGCCTAAATAAACCAAACTGATCTTCAGCCAGAATGAAACTCACCTTGTGCTATCATTCATCCAGCCTCCAACGCGGTGTTATTTACACTGATGGGTAACCTACTTTAATTGCGGTGGGTGTTCTAGACATCGAGGTGTGATTGCAATATCTTGGCTCACGGGGGCTCGAAGCTGGCATTAAGAATGGCACACATAGCTCGGGGGTTAAAACACAGATTGGATGGAGGTCCCTCGACAAACACTTCCAAACGGAGCCATCCCTCTGAGCAAAGTCGGTTTGAGTTAACACCAGAGATGTGGCTCAAAAGAACATTAAGTTAAATGTCACTCTCCACTGACCCGCGTTGCTTCTCGGTAATGCATTGCGACACATCCTTCCCTCGTCTCACACACAATGACTCCATGAAGCCAGCCGTGGGTTCTCAAATGTTCCCTGCAGTGTTTGTCTTCGCTACCCACACAACCTACAAGTGTACCAAATCACTGTGAAACAACGGCAGTATATCTCCTTTCATTTTCAGGCTGCTGTTGACATTCAATTTCCTCTCCAACTGCAACCAAATGATTGTGAGTTAAAACAAAAAAGATTGTGTTTATGCCTTCCAGGACTTGAAAAAACTATGAGTCAACTTGTGACAGCTGCTGAATAGAGTACTGAACCATAAATAATAATAACCATAAAAAAAAAGAAATGGATTGGATCACCGCATTGCGAGCACAGTGAATAGAGGGCAGAGATATATATTTATTTATTCGTGGCTGTGCTCTACAGACATGTGTCCAGCCAGCGGTCAGGACAGGGGCGGGGCGAGGACAGGATGGCGTGAGACCGGGCCGGGCGTGGTAAGTCTGTGGTAAACAGGTCAGGTCATGTGACGCACTGGAGGTGGGAGCCGTCAGCAGGCCTCTTAACTGGACCTTTCTAGACCTTTCTATAAGCCCCCCCAGAGCGTCAGTCCTCTCCAGAGACACACGCAGACCGGTTACACAACGTCACCGGGGAGCACAGAGGATGGACGCAAGACGAAGGAATAATAGAGGACAATATAATCTCCATTACAAACGACTTAAAGACAAAAAGTTAAACATTTGGAGTGTGGATTGTGTGTGTGTGTTATCTCATATACTGTAGGTATACAACTAGCTTCTAGTGCTAATAGCTGTGGTGTTTACTTCCAATTTAAGAGCAGAGAATATTAGAGTTTTATTATGTTATGTTTTATGGCAGAAAATACTTTGGGCAAGGATTCAAGGGGATGTAGATGTTTGTCCTTGAATGTGTTATTGCGTTATGAGTTACAAAATGTAATGACTCGGAAACATTTATTACCTTGGGCCCTGTCATAATCGCAGCAAATGGCTCTTTGTCAACGGTGCTGATTATTAAAGTATACAAGGCATCTGCTCAACCTTGCTGAAACACATTCAGCTTATACTAATTTAATTTCCTATAGAGAAATCGAGAGACAGGCACACAACATAAGAGATTATCGACAAATAAAACACTTGATTTCTTATCATTTGTGCCTGAATAATAGCTGCCATTTAATAAAAAATTAAGCCAATCTAATGTAGGTCTGGAAAGGATTACTAATTGTTATTTCAATTTCAATATTTTGAATAACATTTCACAAGTGAGGTGTGAGGTTAATGAGTAAGGCAACAGGGTATCATTTTATAACGACTTATCATTACATCTTTATCGATGCCTCAAGAGATGCTTCCAATGCTTACGCACGTTTATAAACGCTGCAATACCAAATGATGACAGATACGCTACTTATCGTATCTTATAAACGCTTCATTAATGTTATCGTTGTGGCAGGAGGCCGTGGGACAAGCCCGTGACACTGAGTGGAGGTGAGTTTGAGTGCCATCTTCCTTGGCAGGCCTCCTTGGCAGCCTTCCTTGGCTGGTCCCGCTAGCCTGTCAGAAGCCATCGCTTCACCCTGCCTGGCCTTTGTCTGTTGGCTCAACTTGGCGTCGTCACATTTGTACAGATGCAAAATGGAGCATATGAGGCACAGGCACACGCATGCACACTCATGGACGCGCACCCACTGACACATATTCGGAAACATTCAGAAACATGCACACACACACACACACACGCTCGCACGCAATTACACAGACACATTGATTCACACATGCACATGAATGCACCCACACACCCACACACTCACACACACACACACACTCACACACACACTCACACACACATGGCCATGCTTAAAAACACACTGTATTTCTCCGTCCCTCCTTCCTCAGTCAGCATGAGTTGTTTCCCTCCGAAAAGTCACACATGAGTCAAGCGTCTCCCCGAGGAGAGAGAGAGAGAGAGAGAGAGAGAGAGAGAGAGAGAGAGAGAGAGAGAGAGAGAGAGAGAGAGAGAGAGAGAAGACAGTGATGACACAGCACAGGAATCCTCCTAATTACCCATGCATCCAGGTTGAGCTAATGAAAAAAAGGGCCTTGTGAAATGCCGGAGCACTCTCATTGTGAATTCTCTCTGGCGTTATTGCTTCCTGGGTGCGGTGACACATCCAGTGTATAATCCTGCTCAGAGCCACGGGCGCTCCGTGCCCTTCTCATCGCCTCCATTATGAGCAGCTATCTTCCCTCCCTTCAGTCTTCAGCTTTCGCCTGTTCGCAAATCAACCGGGGCAATTAAACCCGGTTAACTGGAGTCAACGAGCCTCCGAGAGGATTAGGCTTCCTCCTCCTCTAGCTTCCGTCTGTAAAGTGAGAACAAAAGTGCCGCGTGTGGATATGAGAGGAGGCTTGGCGTCAAGCAGAGAGTCGGTAACAGGAGAAGATGCACATGGACGACACTTACATAGCGCCCTTATTCCAAAGCGCTTTACAACGGCCTCGCATTCACCCATTCACACACACATTCACACACCAACGGCATGGAGAATGGAGCGTAGAGTGCCTGTGCCGGCACCGCTCATTGTGAGCAATTTAGGTGTTCAGTGTCCTGCCCAAGGACACCTCGACACGTCAGCCAGCCGGGGAACGAACTGGCGAAACCACCGACCTTGCGATCATGATTAGACGCCGGCTCGACCTCCTGAGCCACAGCCGCCACAGACACATCCCTCAAACTTGGAAGATGATGGGGTAGGGCTAGTGTTTCAGGCAATTTAATACTGCTTCCAAGCCTCCTCAGGGAGGGGGGGGGTCTAGCAGCACGGGCGAGGGGAACCGTCGCTGTGCGAACAGAAAGTAATCCCTTTCCTCGGTCCGGGCCAACGCTGCATGCAGGAATCAGCCCCTCATTCATCATTCATCGTGCTAGCAAGGGGGAAGGTTGAATATAATAAATCCATGGAGAGACCATATCCAGAAGGTACGGGCACATTCCCTCCCATGAGAGAGTCCAGTAATGTACTTTGTCTCCCATGAGAAAATCTGTGGTACTTAAGACTCGCAATCTGTCTATTGCGCATCCGTCCGTAAGATACCAAAGCCATACCAAAGTATGTGCAGAGCCGAAATAGATCTCCTATACTAAGGCCTGTGCTTTACACTCTTACTGTGTGTCAAAACGTCTAACGAGCGAACATGGAAGCTTGGAACTGAGCTCCTAGGGATACAGATCTGGTTTTTAGACACAAATGTGACAAATGATTAAAAAAACGTTCCGACATTGTCATCTGTAATGTGAGGGAATGAGCGGAGCTTATGTAGCAGAGATAAAAAACCGAGCTGACATTTGACTACATTGGAAGGAGGAAGACAGTACGGCCGTAGGCTAATATGATCAGACTGGTACTTATGCATATTCAATTAAAATCACTCATGTGAAATATTACCTTTGATGCCGTTTCCCCCTTTGATATGAACAGAACAGGCACAGGAATTCACTCCGCTGAATTAGAACACAGAAGTCATGACAGAGGCTCTTTGGGGGAAAGGCGCCGCACTTCAAACGAAACATTATACAACTCGCTAACAGCAGCCCTTTTATCATAGATTCTCACTTACTGACGCCATCGATCGGGGAAGAAGCGCCCTGCAAGCTCCCCAAACTGCTCTCAGATTGCCACGTTGTCAAACGGCGGATCATTTATTTATCGAATCTACTCCCCCTGGCTTGAAGGACATTCAAAAGTAAGAAGTAAAAACTTGGCCACTGATCACACATCTTTGTCGAGGTGACTTTGGTTGTCAAGGCGGAGCAGCAGCAGTATGTGAGACATCGATCCTCTGCAGCGCTCCGGCCCCCCTGCAGCTCTGACACAGCACTGACCTGGGGGGGGGGGGGGCAGGGGGAGAGTCAAGGCCAAGAGGAACAGAGACAGACAGTTCTCCGTGAGATTTCCTGTAATAACAGACGACAAGATAGAGGCCAGGGATCAGGAGAGAGGAGGGAGGACAAGAGGACGGACGAGGAGGGAGGACAAGAGGAAGAGGAGGGAAAGGAGGGAGAGGACAGAGAGATGGGGCGGGGGCGGGTAACAAGCCACGAGGAGAGGGGGGGGCAGACAGAGAGGCCAGAGGTCATAAGAGAGAAGGGAGAGGAGAAAGGAGGGCACAGAGGGAGGGAGGACAGTGAGGGGATGGAGAGGGGAGGAGGAGGGGAGGAGGAGAGGGGTCCGGGGGGCCAGGGGACGGGTCAACACTGCACCAGAGGAATTGACAGCTCTCATTTCAAACCAAATAGGGAACACCTGATACCCTCCTCGCCCACCTGACAGGACTTCTTACAGACTAGCTACAGCAGACTAGCTACAGCAGGCTAGCTTACAGCAGGCTAGCTACAGCAAGCTAGCTACAGCAGGCTAGCTACAGTAGGGAAGATCCAGAAAGCAAAGCAGAACAGGTCATCTGGCGTACACTGTAGGCAATAATGAATATTCTGTGCTTTATATTTGCTACTTATGTAATTAATTGGTTTTGAAAACATGTATTCTCTCACAACAAACAAACACTAAATGCAAATGAGCAACGCAGGACAATCACAACAACAACTACCAATTATTCATAATTGCCACAGACAACTGAGGCTTATTATTATGGCTATTATTATGATCTAGTGATATCATAAAAGGAAATGTACCGGGCCGGCCAGGCCTCTCTCTCCTCTGCTTGTCCATATTTCAGCTGTTCTTGTTTATATAATGTCCTACTTCAGTGTCCTCCCCTCTATTCCCTAATCCTATGATGACGCTCTGGCCCTGCCGCTCCGCTCTGTCTCCGACACCACTGTGTACTGCGGCATAATCTCACATCTCACCCCGCCAAGACAGAAGGCTAGCGGGGACAGCTGGCAGCCTCCAACAATCTTGTACCATCTTGCATTGTGTACAATCTCGTCTATTGTTTCTAAAAAAATGGATAAGGATTTTTGACGAGGCATGATATTGATTTCCCCCGGTGGAAGTTTTAGTCCCATGCAGAGGTGTTGGGGGGGGGTTTGCATCGATGGTTGTTTATACCTCAGAGGAGTATCTCGCTGCTATCTAGCCTCAACCAATCTCTCATGCAAGGGATGTGTGGTGTGTGTCCCTGTGGCTTAGGTCTGCAGACAGTTGGGTCCTGTCTGTGGCTGGGTGGGTGGGAGCGTGTGGAAAAACAAGAGCTGAAATAACTATCTTCCATCTTGGAGCCCAAACATACCATGACAATAAAATGTCTTCTTTCGAAGGTTATGAGACCGAAACGTGTCAGCTAAATAAAATTCTGTATTATAAAAGAAGAGAGAGTGTCTCTCCTCTTCTACCAAGATAAATAGACTATTTATATAAGGCAGCATGTCTTCTCCTGTTGTTTAAACAACCCTGTTTCATCCCAGACCCAGCCTACTGTAGAGAGGGTAGAGAGGATAAGAATAGGTGGTCGTTGTGCAGTGGAGAGTTCTGGATCATGTGGTATTCTAAATTAAGGCTAATTTGTTTGTTTGTCCTCAGTGTTCCTCCCTCTATCCTCTCCTCGTGATAACGCAGTATAGTGAGGTCTTGAAGCCAATGTAATTTGGCATGATAGATGTTAATTACAGTAAGACTGCTAATGTAATTAAGAGCTACAGAAAACATTGGCAATCTATTTCACAGGGCACAGAGGGAGAGGAATCTCACAGCACACAACGGATAATGAACTCATAATTAATGCACAAACATAATTACTATCTCATTTCACGATCCTTTCTTCTTCTTTTTTTCTCCATTAAACCTGTAAATGAGACGGGAAGATTTCTTTTTCTACGGGGGAAGAAGAATCCGTCTCCCCTTTTAACTGTTTTTTTAAGGAGTGAAAAAGATTCAAGTGAAAGACTTCTGTATGTGTGTCAAGTCTACAGAGAGATCGCATCAGATAGCTACAGCCTCTTGGAAAGAAAGAGGGAGGTGCGGAGACAGCGACCATAAACAGTACAAAATGTACAAATGTGAGGAGAAAATGGGATGGGGATGAGCAGGAAGGGCATGTTGCATCATTAGCCGACGGTAGACAGGAAGAGGAACAAGAGAGAAACATACTTTTCTGAGGAAGGTAAGAAATGAAAAAAATAACACCCTGAGAAGAGACAGTGATGAAGGGTTTAAGGGAAGGTGATGAGGGATTATACAACTTGACAGACCCAGGGTGGGAAGAGCGCGTAAGAAATTGATTTGTCAAATGTGAGGCACTGCAGAGAGAGAGAGAGAGAGAGAGACAGTGAGAGAGAGAGAGAGAGAGAGAGAGACAGTGAGAGAGAGAGAGAGAGAAAGAGAGAGAGACAGTGAGAGAGAGAGAGAGAGAGAGACAGTGAGAGAGAGAGAGACCGTGAGAGAGAGAGACAGTGAGAGAGAGGGAGAGAGAGAGAGAGACAGTGAGAGAGAGAGAGAGAGAGAGAGAGAGAGAGAGAGAGAGTGAGAGAGAGAGACAGTGAGAGAGAGAGACAGTGAGAGAGAGAGAGCGATACAGACAGTGAGAGACAGTGAGAGAGAGAGATACAGGCGGTGTGTGTGATTGGATGGGTGTCTGACAGGTGTTCTCTCCTATCTCTCTGGTGTAAATCTTGGCTCGGGCATGGAATCCTATCCCACAGTGCACTGCTGCGACACGGCAGGGCAGGCTGCCCATCCTGAACTCTGCCTAATGCTCCAGAGAAGAGGCGGCACTGAGCTGCTGGAAATGACAGAGTCTCTGAGTTCTCTCTGATGAGAGCTTATGTGAGGAAAGGGAGAAGAAGGGAGGAGGGGGAGGGGGAGGGGGGTGAATTGAAGAGAAGAGGAGGGGGAAGAGTAGGACTCAGCTGCGCTTTCTCAAGGCTTATGGGAGAGGGAGGGATGAAGAGAGGGATGGAGACGGACCAAATAGGAGGTGAAGAGGGACTCATCTGCTATCTGTCTCTCTTTCTGTCTCTCTCTCTCTCTCTCTGCATTAATTTCCTTCCCCCCTGTTTCCTGCCAACAGAAATCGTACTGCTGCCAGTTTGGAGTTATATTCAGACTCTGGAGTAAATCTGATGTTTGTGAAAGTAAAGCCCGACGACTGAAGAAGAGCCAGCGGTTGAGGGGTTTCAAACAACGGGGGGGTACAGTACGTAAGGACAAGTCACACACAACACGCAACGATCACAGCACAGAGTGTATACACACACGAGTGCACACTAAAACCTGTCTATTAACATCAGCCATGTCATGTCACTAACCCTGACTCAGGCAGCCAGCGACATCCCATACGCCTGCATTCGTTAGCATTAGCATACCGCGCGAGGCTGCCAGCCTCGCCACCGTTACGATGAAGTCCTGGGTTAATTGGGGTGTTGCACATGAAATACAGATCACCACTGACATCACACAGGAAGGACGGTTTCCTCACCAGCTCAGCCTCCGATGGAGCTGGGTTTAGAACAGGAGTGTCTGTAGGAAGAGGCACTCCCCAGTCTCCGACAAACAGCACCAACAAACAAGGAAATAAAACAAATAAACACAAAAGAACCGCCGGCTGCCCTCACAGAGAGATAATAGGGCCCTTAAGACATTGTTTTATCCAGACACGTCCACCAATCACCCCCCTCGCCACAGCACGCAGAAGAAGAAAAGGATGCTCCTCATCTGAAGTCGGAATAAGATCAAATGATCTGAGATGAGAGAGTGGAAGAATGAGAGAGCGATGAGAGCTAGCGAGAGACTGAGGGGCAGTGGAAAAGAGCAGAAGACAAGCTGGAAGGGGAGAGGATGAGAGAGAGAGAGAGGAGAGAGAGATGAGATGGCTTCTGACAGTTTACTGTCATTCCTGACCGGCCAATCTTTGAGTTTTGCGAGCACTGGGCCCTCTGTGTTTTCCGAGGGAAGGCTGAATAATTCATTTTTTAACCATTGAATGTGGGGCATCGCGGCTCTCGCTCCTAGCAACTATTTTTGACTCCCCATGATAAATTCATGGATAGATTCAATTCCGAAGGCGCTGTGTGTCCTCTTAGCCCTCAAAGTACCCAGTACAGAGAACATCTGTCAGGAACAGGGAGCTTCCCATACACACACACACGCACACACACACACACACGTTATTCTTGCTTTGATTGGCACATGGAATATGCAGGCAGCCCAGCACAAATTCTCTCATGTCAGTTCACACACATACACATGCTTATACACATGCTCCCCACACCGACCCCCACTGACAGGTTCACAGTATATTCTTTCACATTTACAGTCCGTAAAACAAAGGGGAACCCTAACGCTACCTCTCAGCTATAGGGTAGTACAAAGCTTGGGAGCTTTGAGTATATCTGATCTAACAAGCTTGGCTCTCTCTGACAGTGTGGCTGAACCCATATGTTCCTTGAGGAAGAGAGGAGGAGGAGGAGGAGGAGGAGTGAGGAGGAAAAGGAAAAGGCAGCATGTTTGGAAGAATCTCACCACTACCATCTGTCACCATGTCCCACAGACAGACACGCAGATTCACACAGACAGACAGACTCACAGCTTCACACACACAGACAGACTCAAAGCTTCACAGAGACAGACAGACTCACAGCTTCACAGAGACAGACAGACAGACTCACAGCTTCACAGAGAGAGACAGACTCACAGCTTCACACACACACACACACACACACACACACACACACACACACACACACACACACACAGACAGACAGACTCACAGCTTCACACAGGACAGACTCACAGCTTCACACACACACACACACACACACACACACACACACACACACACACACACACACACAGACAGACTCACAGCTTCACACAGACAGACAGACAGACTCAAAGCTTCACACAGACAGACAGACTCACAGCTTCACACAGACAGACAGACAGGACTCACAGCTTCACACAGACAGACAGACAGACTCAAAGCTTCACACAGACAGACAGACTCACAGCTTCACACAGACAGGACAGACAGACAGACACACAGACACACACAGACACACAGCAGCCGCCGGATTCGTTGAGTTCAAGTCATCCAGAAAAAACTCGAAGGAGCTGGAGGGATTCTCCTCCGTGCTTAGAGACATCCCCTTGAAATGAGACACTGAGGCTGAGAAGAGTGTTGTGTTATGAGAACACATTAGCCTAAAAATACCCCCCTGTAACCACTCTGGGGATGCATACGGAAAAC
>NC_137677.1:6670130-6697630 GCF_963989245.1 Nansenia antarctica | reverse complement strand
TAGCTCCACAACTCACTCTGCCAGACAACAAACGGCTTAGGGATCCTCTCAAAAGTCTGAAACAGGAAATCCAGTATTCGGATTATCTCATCCACTGAGAGCAAAGATGAGGAACCAGAGGAAATGGAGAGGACAATACTTTGGAATTGGAAATTGTTATACATTGAAGTGAGAGGAATCTCAGCGATAATATCTGTATGATTGGTGATTTTTTTAAACCTCAGCTGATTAAAACAGTAAAACATAACATATTTACACTCCCTCCTTTCCTCTCTAACCTCAGACAAGTAGCTTAGGAGTCACATTTACCACCCAGCGAGCTCAGAAGCAAAGTACGAGGAGATACCATCTCATGTCCCTCCAGGCGCCTCATATATCTTTTATATTTCAGTCATGCAGTATAATCTCAGTGTAAACCGGAGCCGGAGGCTGTGCACGGATGTCATACTCAGGTTAGAGCACATAGACACTACCTGCATTCACCTCTGCTGCCTCCATTGTTGCCCCTCACAGAGAGAGAATTAGTGCTTTCAGGTGCAACAACTTTAACTGACTAACTCTATACACCGCTGAGAAAACATGAAAAGGGTGATAAGAACCCCCACAATGGCCATGAATGAATGAATGAATGAATGGTCTTTATTGTCATTGATATAGTACAGGTACCATACAACGAAATTTGGGAGGGGGGGCTCCCCTGGTGCTAGGACATTTTTTTACTAAAAACAAGAAGGGAAAAAGAGCTGGTTTACATAAATACAGGCTATGTACACTATCCACTATACTATACAAATAAAACACTGTGCTGTACTCTATGCTATGATATAAATATCCTAACATTTCCTATCTCTGAACCTTATGTACCCGAGGGTTGTCATATTGCACATAGTGTTATTGCACATTCATTTAAAGTGTCGGATGAGGATGGTATGGTATGGTAGTGGTGCGAGTATGTTTCTGACATACCCCCCCTACATCACCCCTCAAAGTTTTTTTTTTTTTTTACAATACCAGTTAATGTTCTTCTGACTAAGTTGTAATGGGGTTTTTAACACAAGGAGCTGTTATATAGCATGTAACAGTCTAATTACCAGCTAACAACATAGCATGTAACAGTCTAATTACCAGCTAACAACATAGCATGGAACAGTCTAATTACCAGTTAACAACATAGCATGGAACAGTCTAATTACCAGCTAACAACATAGCATGGAACAGTCTAATTACCAGCTAACAACATAGCATGGAACAGTCTAATTACCAGCTAACAATATAGCATTGAATAGCCTAATTACCAACATAGCAGAAATAGGTTTATGTAAAAATCGGTTAAAAAGGTAGAAATCGGAGCACGGCCTCATTGAATGCATTGAATGAAATGGAATGAGAAATGAATGGTGTCGAACCATTCCTCAATCCATTCCATGCATTACAATGAGGCTGTCCACCGATTTCTGCTCTGAAGGTTGGTCTTGCTTGAGGGTGGAAGTTGATAGATGTAAGCAGAGTATGTGTGCTAATAAGAACTCTACAAGAAGCACCTTTCTGTGGCTTTGAGAAAAGGTTTCTCTCAAGATGTTTCTCTCAAAATGTGCAAATCTAACCTTTATCCATTCATCTGAAATGCAAGGCTAATGTATTTACAGCACATATTCATACAACCAAATGCAAACTCAGTGCAAAAATAACAATTAAAAAGTTAAAATACAATTAGGTCACCATTTAAAATACAACAAATTAAAAGCCGAACAAAAGAAGTGCAGTACAATAACAATTTAAAAAGGTTCAAGTTTAAAATCAATAAATAAAAACAAATCAGTCAGTTAAAATTCAGTCACTGTCAGTATTTAAAATACATTCAATTAAAAACCGAACATAACAGTCTTCAGCTTATTTTAGTCCAGTCCAGTTCTACAGGGCCGTCATAGAAAGCATCCTAACATCTTCCATCACTGTCTGGTACGACTCTGCGTCTGCCCGATCCAAGGCCAAGCTACAAAGAGTCGGACGGACAGCTGAGCGGATCATCGGCTGCCCCCTGCCTCCCATCACAGACCTCCATAGCTCCAGATCACTAAGCTAAGATTGTGGCTGACCCCTCACATCCAGCTCACAGCTTGCTTGAATTACTCCCTTCTGGACAGCGGTACAGGGCCACCAGGTCAAAAACATCACAACACTTGAACAGTTTCTTCCCCAAAGCCATAGCCCTTCGCAATAACTCCTGATCATTGCACCTTGCACTTTACATGTTCTTGCACTTAGTTGTACAGTATATTTATTCATAATATTCACTCATATTGCTACTGTATATTTTGTCTTGAGTTTTGTTGTATTGTCGTCTTGCTGTTGTATGTACAGTAGCTTGTTTAGCATGGTAGAATACCAAGTCATGTTCCTAGTGCACTGCACATGGCAAATAAAGTTGAATTGAATTGAATTGAATTGAAAAGTTATAAGAATGCAGTTTCTCTTTGTACAGCTCCAGGTGAACATGAAGTTTATTTTTTCTGCAATTTGTGTTCTGCTCTGCGACACTCTTTTTTAACCATTGTTATTGAACCAGCATTTCTCAAAGGAGCTTTTTCTTTACCAAAGATTAATTAGATTTTGATTGTGGCGGATACAGAAAGTGGCTGATGGGTGGGCCTGGAAAAATCTGGGTAGGCCTGAGTGAAACTCATCACCGCACGTTTTAGACCTATGTATGAGCAGCCAGATGGATGGAACACAACCGGGCTCGCGATCATAGGCGCCGATTTATGTCACGACCCGTCCCACAGGATGGATAAAAAAGGGATACATCTGTGCCCCAGTGAAAAAGTTGTGTATATGATTCACTATGTCAAAAAAGGTGCTAACATGCCCAGACACTTTTGCCGCAGTGCAAAGCACTAGATTAAGCCGATGAGAATTGCAGTGTACATAAACGGCTTTCGGAAATGTCTCTTTCAGTAGCACCTGTACCCCTCCCTTGTGCCCTGACATGACCGATGCGCCATCGAAACCGAATCCGACGCACAGAGAAGGATCCAATCCGAGTGGTTCAAGGACCTCTAGGATCCTCTGTGATATTCCTTGAGCAGACAATTCCGCAGTTTCCACAAAGCCTACTGCTCGTTCTTTAATTACCCCTCCATGAATGAATCGAATACAGACAGCAACTAGCTCGCGCTTGGATAGATCTTTATACTCATCCGCAAGTATGGCATAATATGTGGATTGCTCATGCAGTTCAGACTTTATCTTTCGAATTAGCAGTGAGGCTGCAGCCTCAAGCAGCTCATCCTGAATGTGATGGCTTAGGAGCGTGGCATTTCGAGGCAGTTCCTTCAGTCTATTTTCAATTTCTGGATCATATTTTGACATGAACTTGAATAGCTCCAAGAAATTACCTTTATTGAGCGCCTCTTCCGTTTCTCTGTGACCTCTAAGTGGAATTTCCAACTTGGCACACAACATAGCAATGTCTAACACAACTTTAACGTGTTGCCGGTTTCGCTCTATGAATGAAACGGCATCACCGTGCATTTGATTTAACACTGTCCCACGGCATTGGGGTCCATCATGGCTTTGCCTGTACCCATCCAACTTGGTGAGGGCAACAGCATGCGGCTTGCTAGACTCGTGTTTGTCACAGGCCTGCCGGAGACGTTTCCAATTTTTGTATCCATCTCTTATAAAAGTGAACTCCGTGTGCGCCTCTGGGAAATGTCGACACACTTTACAAAAAATAGCGTCTCTTTCTTTACTATATTCCATCCACTTGAACTTCTCGTACCAATTTCTACTGAAGGAGCGCGCTTTCCCATCTATTACAGTGGTAGGGAAGGTTACCAGCTTTGGTTGAGTGGCTGGTTCCTCCATGGCTGACAGATCCGACGGTGTAGTCCTACCAGTTAGCTCTTCACAAGCCGGTGGCAATGTCGGTCGCTTCGGTGGAGCTTTAGCGTGTATGCTCAAGTTAGCATTAGATGTTGAAGCTGTGGCCGTTTCTCCTTCTTCATCCCCAGGGCCAGCACACATCTCATCACAATCCTCCTCTCTGTCTTTGGATAAGGCCTGGTCCAAACTTTCATTATTTTCACTGACTTCCAGACGTGGCTTTTTAAGAAAGCGAGACAATGTTAGCTGTTTAGCCATCGTAGCGCGCACACTGAACACTTGACAGACACTTGACACTGACACTTGACACTGGTCACTGAAGAAATACGCTCCTCAATGTGAATCAAGTATTTTTAATGACAAAGATTAACTACTGCCACCTGGTGGACGGCGGTATACCCTTCAGTCACGGTCAACTGAACAATCAGAGTACGGTAAACGTAAAGAGGAAGCCATGTAAACGTAAGAGAGGAAGTTGAATATAATTAGTATTAATACATACTTTTAATCATTTCCAAGACAAAACTATTCACATTACAGTTAGTTAGTGAAAATTAAACTTTAAAAATATTTTATTATAAAAAAAAAATGTATTTTTATGAATCTGACTGGGTGGGCCAGCTGTCAATCTGGGTGGGCCCACCCATAGATCCGCGCCTGGGTGCAATGTCATTAAGTATAGCAGTAGTTTTTGTGACAAAATCATGTAAAAGTTAATTTACTGGGGCAGATGTGAGGCTGGGAATAGCTGACATAATGTCTATGAATTGGGTGCCAATATCTTTACTGATGTACCATTTCTTGGTAAGTTTAGAGAGTAACAGAGAGTAACCCGGGAGCGATTCAGTTCAAGAAAAATGCAAAAGTGGTCCGACATAGCATAGCAACATCAATAACCGTGATAAAAAAAAGCTGTAAGGCCTCTGGTGATAAATAGATCTAGTGTGTGGCCCTGAATATGAGTAGCAACAAATACATGTTGGCATAAACCAAAAGGGTCTATTAAATTCAGAAGACCTATAGCAAGCCTGACATCTACAACATCTATATGGATATTAAAGTCCCCAGTTATAGACAAGCAGTCGTAGTTCATAGAAACAATAGACAACAGTTCTTCAAATCTCTGAATAAAAACAGCAGAGTACTTTGGGGGGCGATAGTAAAGAGTAGGCCTAATACATTGGACAAATTATTTAGTACAACAGTGGGATATTGAAATGAAGAAACACATTTCCTAAGTTAACCTGTTTGCATTGAAAGTGGTCAGAAAAGATTATAGCAACTCCTCTGCCTATTTTTAGTTACTCTGGGTGCATCAATCAATCAAATTGAAGGCGGGGGGGGGGCAGGAATAGTAGCATATTGGCCTTGAGCAACATAAAGTACACTCACTCACAAACCTACTCCCACACCAGGTGAGATTAAGAGACAGAGAGAGAGAGAGAGAGAGAGAGAGAGAGAGAGAGAGAGAGAGAGAGAAAGGATGTGTGTATACTATAGGGGACTGTGTGTGTGTGTGTGTGTGTGTGTGTGTGTGTGTACTTTACACCAGCTATAACACAAAGGGACTCTCTGCAGCAGTGAAAAGGTCTGAGTAATCCACTGCTCTCTCACACCCGACTGTGGACTCATATGTTCATATGTAGAGGGGCACACACGCACACACACGCGCACACACACACACACACACACACACACACACACACACACAAGCAGCTCCCAGGACAAGAAATAACCACTACTAGAGGGATGAGTACTATGGTGTGTGTGTGTGTGTGTGTGTGTGTGTTAGAGGGTGCTCACAGGAGAGATGAGAGAGATGTTATCTATAAGGTTATCAAGAGAGGTTATCATGTACTCAATCCTTAAAACAAACATTCAAACCACAGGAGCGAATACGTTCAACATCTAGTTTCTACACCATTTAACATTGCTCTCCCCCTTCGGCTCATAACGACTGCAGCCTGAACACATTCTGACCACAGCGCTGTCTACTCTGCTCTGATCACATCCTCCACTGTAGATGAGTGTTGTGAAAGTGTTCTGTGTGTGTGTGTGTGTGTGTGTGTGTGTGTCTACTGCTGGAGATGGAAGGGAATTGGATGGGCCGTGGGCTTTGATAGGTGGGTGGAAGTTGAGCACCATTCAGAGTTGTACAGGAGGGAGGGGGGGGGGCGGGGGGGGATTCTGAGGGGAGATGGCGGGCCCTGCAGCCTGCAGCATCCACAGGGAATTAGAGGGATTTTGGGGAGGAGAGGGTGAGAGGGTGAGAGTGTGGGGAGACAGGGGAGCGGAGAGAAGGCGCACATCACCGTGGGGACGACACACCGGAGGACTCTACGTGGGTGGGAGGCCATGTTTGTTGGCATAAATACAGCTACCTACTGGGAGGCCGTCCCTGTGTGCATCTGATTACACACACCATTTACCAACAGCCAATCCATAACTAAGTAGCTACGGCAACAGGCTAGGTGCTAGCGAAAGGAAGGAGAGATGGTGCCTGCAGTGAGTAAACTACTGTTACTGTATTCATGTCTATCCCGTCTATAAACCTCTAACATTGTATCTCTTTAAAGGGGCAATAAGTAATTGGTATACACATTTTTTCATGTGAAAGAATTAGGACACCCCGTGAAATATTTAGTTATTTTTTAAGAAATATGGGCATATCAATATTTGATCTTCTTTCAAACAATATCTATAGATAAAAGTGATGTAATTGAACCAAAAAACTATGAAAAATGTACTTTGTTATCATTTATTTAACAACAACAAAAGATGCCAATTCCTACACAGGAAAAAGTTCACAACAAAGATATACAACACAAATAACAATCCCTAACCAGTCCCGTTTGTCCGCAATGCGAACTATAGCTGGATCAAAGAAAACGAGTCTCAACACCCCTAGCCTATTAGGCCCGTCCACAGGGTTCCAGGCTGAATCAAAGTCATATAATCCAACGCAAGACGGAAAAAACGCACGGCGCAACGAGACTGATCAGTCTTAATTAAACCCCCCCAAAAAGGCAATTGCCTAAAACCCAAAAGAAAACAAAATAGATCGCTCTCACTCGTTCCTTGGGAGAGATGTGGAACAGCGATGAGCGTAGAGTAGACTAGGGTTGGTCAACACTTGCGATGACAGGTAATCCACATACGACGGTGATGAACTAGTCTCTGTGATCTCCGTGTAATAAACTATCTTAATTTCCCCGGATCAACGGTTCAAACTTTAGTCCGTCAGTGTGGTAACTTAAGCTGCAGCAATATCAAAACTGGCGCGCTCGTATCTCCTTCTCTCCAAACATTTCTCTCAAAACAACCCCCCGTTACTTCCTCCTTGACCCCTCCCTTATAGTGGACAGGTGCCTCCAAAAGTCGCGTCTTTTCCTGATTAACCCGTACATTGCCAAGGACATAGCATTGAACATAGACAGAAACAAATGACCTTTCACTACACATCACAAGTTTCTTTTTCATTTACCCACACCATATACAACTTTGAGGACATTTAATTTCAATAACCCCTTTCATAAGTTATTTTCTGGGTAATTAATTATAGTGCACCTGCACCATATACATTTATGGCACATGTGGCAGTGCCACAGATGTCTACCAGTCTGACATCCACTGACCAATCCTCCATGCAGAATTCTTTCTTCTGTGTGATTTTTGAGGGGTGTCTTGCATGCACAGCCCATTTCAAATCACCCCACAGCATCAATGGGATTAGGATCTAAAGGTTTTTTATTTATTATTTTTTACATTTTTGGCATTTAGCAGACGCCTTATTCCAAAGCGACTTAAAATCAATACATTTGAATACCAAGCATGTGAATCAGCAATCCACCATTCGTTGCAGGAAGAGTAATCTAGCTCGGGCCCGGGGCCACTGATAGAAGGAAAAACCTTCTCCCTATCGCCTTCTACTAAAGTTTTTTTTATTTTTATTTTTTTACTGGAGAAACTGAGAAACAGTACAAGGGGGGCAATAGAAGTTCTTAGGGACACAGTAGAGGGGAAAGCGGGTGTCTTTAGGAGACGTAGTGGTGAGGGTCAGAAGATGTCTCAGGAGGAGCAGTTAAGATGTAACCTGAAGAGATAGGTCTTCAGTCTACGACGGAAGATGGGTAGTGACTCTGCCGTTCTGACAGCCGTGGGGAGCTCATTCCACCAGCGGGGAGCCAGTGTTGTGAAGAGACGTGATCGGGCAGCCCGACTGCTGTGTAGAGGAGGTGGGGCCAGTCGGCCAGCCGAGGTGGAGGAGCGGAGTGAGCGGGCAGGGGTTTGGGGGGTTACCATTTCCTTCAGGTAGGCAGGGGCTGTTCCTTTAGCTGCCTGGTATGCAAGCACCAGGGTCTTGAATCTGATGCGAGCTGCTATCGGGAGCCAGTGCAGGGTGCGAAGGAGAGGGGTGACATGCGAGTATTTGGGGAGGTTGAATACCAGCCGGGCAGCAGCATTCTGGATGAGCTGCAGAGGTCTAATGGCTGAAGCGGGGAGCCCAGCCAGGAGTACTTTGCAGTAGTCCAGGCGGGAGATGACCAGTGCCTGGGTCAAGAGTTGCGCTGCCTCTCTGGTAAGGAATGGTCGTATCCTTCTGAGGTTGTAGAGGTTTTCATAGGGTGTCCTATTTTTTTCACATGACTGTAGTGTATAGCCACTGATTCTTGAAGAATTTTACTTGGAAACGCTTCATGAGCTTAGTTCAACTGTCTTAGCCATCATAACACACATTCAACTAATTTGACCCCAAAGTATGGTTAAAACTATCATTTTTATATCATTATATAATTTTTGACATTTCTCCAATCCCATCCCTCAGCGGTTTACCAAAAAACTGTCAGGGAGCCCGTTTTGCTGTTGTTTGAATTGCAGATCGCAACCTTCACCTGTTACGAAAACAATGTTACCACTTCACATTGTACAGTACTGTATGTGCAGATCAACACCCCTCGATCCTCTGAGACCCAGAGATAAAGCCTTGCACAGCCCTGACGACCTCTAACCTGGCTTTGAGGGTCAACGATACCCAAAAGGCATGAAGCCGCCGCCAGACTTCACAGACTCACTACGCCACGACTAAGCCCGGCCGTATCTATACATCAGAGATACGGGGCTCACTCACACTCCCCATAGGAGGAGAGAGAGTGAGAGAGAGTGAGTTCAGTGAGTTCTGAACTCCACTCTGGTATGCAAACACGTGCCTGGTTTTTCCACTGGATAAGTGTATTAAATCCTGAGTGCTTGGCCAGGGTACAGAGATAACATGTGGTCTCATCATCAGTCACCTCAAGGGGCGTCCTAGGTGAATTATTCCCTCTGATTTGTATTTCCAATTTAGTGATGAGCATGAACTCACGGCAAGGGCACATCATTAAGTCGTGCCAATTATTTCCGAAATACCCATAATGATCCGGGCCTAATTCCGTGGCGTGGGGGAATACATAACCTTGCACATGGACATCTGTGATCTTGTCTGACGAGACCAAAGAGAGAGAGAGAAAGGGGAAAGAGAGGGAGAGGGAGAGATGGAAGGAGGGGAGGGGGGGGGGGTGTAGCGAGAGAGAGAGGATGTGTGTACAACAGTTCTGCTGCTTTGGCATATGGACATGGACATGGATATATTCAGTGTGATACATAAATGTAACAAAATAATATCCATAAAACATGACGGCAGCTATACAATCACAGCGCAGCACGCCCATCACCCATCACCGGGAACAGCTGACCTAGCAACTAAAGGTTGGTGGTGAAGCTCTGTCACGAACACACACATGCACCGATAACGCTGATGTCGACAGAAATGGAGAGCGAGGCGAGGGGGGTTGTAAAATGAATCACAGCAGAATAACACACCAACACTGAGACCCACCCCATAAGACATAGCCTTGGCTCAGTGCCAGGGTGTTTCTGCATTCAACAACACCACATCAACACCATGAAGGACAGTGACATCTCAGCTAACTCGCTAATATGCTGTCCCCCAGTAGGGCTGGGTCCAAACACACAGCCTTGGCATTTACAGTGCCCTGCCAGCATAAGTAATGGGACAGCATGTGTTCTTCTCTCGGCTCTACACTCCAAACGTTTGGATTTGAAAACAAACAATTACTATGAATGAATGAATGGTCTTTATTGTCATTAATACAGTACAGGTACCATACAACGAAATTTAGGAGGGGGGGCTCCCCTGGTGCTTGGAAAAAAGACTAAAAACAAGAAGGGAAAGAGCTGGTTTACATAAATAAAGGCTATGTACACTATCCACTATACTATACTACTATACTATACAATAAAACACTGTGCTGTACTCTATGCTATGCTATAAATATCCTAACATTTCCTATATCTGAACCTTATGTACACAAGGGTTGTCATATTGCACATAGTATTGTTGCACATTCATTTAAAGTGTCGCAGTTTGCAGGTTTGGTGAAAGTAGATATGCTCAGCTTTTATTGATATTGATATGTCTAATGATCACAAGGTTGGCAGATCAGCGGTTCGAGCCCCGGCTGGCCACATGTCAAAGTGTCCTTGGGCAAGACATTGAACACCAAAATTGCTCCCAGTGAGCAGGCTGGCTGGCACCTTGCATGGCAGCTTGCCGCCATTGGTGTGTGAATGTGTGTGAAGGGGTGAATGAGAGGCTGTTGTAAAGCGCTTTGGAGCAGCTTTGGAGCAGTAAAAAAGGCGCTATATAAGTGCAGTCCATTTACCATTTATTTGTGAACATATTGGTTTCACCGTTTAGAAATGACAACACTTTTTTATCCATAGTCCCCCTATTTCTGGGCACTAAAAGTAATGAGACAATTGACTTGACAGGGGGGTTTCTGGTCATCATTTGTGCAGGCACAAGAGAGTTGTCAATGGCAAATATAGATTCTGAGGCTTTGCGTTTGCCTTTGGAGTCTGCTATTGGTGTCTGTCAACATGAGGACCGAATAGGTGTCAATAGCTGGGCTTTCCACGGCAGGGCTGTGCGTGCCAGTGTGCCAAGGCCAATCGCTTTACACAGCCACTCCCGGCTTTATCAGGGCTTATTCCAGGCCTGTTCTGTGCTTCAAATACAAGCTGGTAGCCTCCTCTAAGCCCCAGTGGATGACCGAAGGATGTCCAACATGTAAATATGTAGAATAAATACCCTAAATACCATTCAATAAAAAGTTAACAATGTAACGTTAACCACATAGTAATTGATTAATAAAAAATAAAAAATAAGAATGCTTCACTGTCCCATTACTTACGCAGTGGATGCACTATTAATACGTAATATGAATAATACTCTTGCCCCATGGTGATGCAGAGGTCAGCATTGCATTAGTACGATGTTAAATTGTTTGATATATACATAATACAAACAGATGACTCAATTAGGCATATTTGTGCAACAGTGTCGAGAAGAATGTGGAGTTGGAGGCCATTCGTGCAATTCTCTATTGAAATGAGAACATTTGTTTTAATCTAAAATACATTCTTAGCTTAGTAACCCAGTATGTAGAATAGCCTATTAGTGTGGTAGGCAGCGTATTCGATTATGAACAGGAATCAAGGCGCACACAGAGGGACTGACTCGATTTGAAATGAATAAAACAGTCACCTTTAATGGTGTTTTCCTTTGTTTGATATGCACATTTCTAGTGTGGGTATGACAGAATGATTATTTGGCCCATGGCAACACACAAAAGTCAGCATTATGAAAGCAAACAAGCTTGACATTCAGCTCTATGGGAGCTGCTTCAACCCTTTTTCCTTCCCTGCAGTTCATTAAAAGCCTCTATAGTGCAGCCGGAGCTGTGCTGGCAGGGACACGGCGCAGGCAGGCATGCTGCAGTCAACATGGATTAACATCCATTGACGGTAACAGAGGAGAACAGCACACGGACCTCCTCGCCAGGGCTCAGGCCCAGCCTCTCTGGCGTGTGTTGTGATTTGGGGGAATAGCTGTCGTCTGGACGACACAAGTGTTTTAGAGAAACAACGTTCACTCTGCCTTTCCGGTCACCTCCAGGTTGATTGTGTGCCGTATAAATCAACAATCTACACTGCAAAAAGCAAATCTAAGTAAGATGATATATATACTGTATATGCATATCTTAAATCAAGGCAATATATGCTTGTTTTTTGTCCAACTGCAGTAGTTTTAAGATATCTTTTACTTGTTTAAAAAAAAAAAAGGCAAGTGAAATGTTCAGATTCGGTTGGCAGATCATTTTGCATATTTTAAGTAGCTAATATTTCCCCCATTTTATTGTTTTTGTTTTGTTTTTGAGCTGACCTTTTTCCAGTGTGCTATTGTGTTAAAAGCAAGACGTCTTCCTCCATGAACCACAACAGGCTGCTGCATCACCAGTGTTGCTATACTGTAGTAATCCTCCTGCTCTGCTCACAAGGAGCAGGTGGAGGACAGGACCGCAGGGCCAGGTACAGTAGTAGCAGTGGAGGTCTACAACCCTTACAGTCTTACAACCCTACACCCCTACAGTCCTACAACCCTACACTCCTACAACCCTACACTCCTACAACCCTACAGTCCTACAACCCTACAGTCCTACAACCCTACAGTCCTACAACCCTACAGTCCTACAACCCTACACTCCTACAACCCTACAACCCTACAACCCTACAACCCTACAGTCCTACAACCCTACAGTCCTACAACCCTACAACCCTACAGTCCTACAACCCTACAGTCCTACAGTCCTACAGTCCTACAGTCCTACACCCCTACAGTCCTACAGTCCTACAGTCCTACAGTCCTACAACCCTACTACCCTACAGTCCTACAACCCTACAGTCCTACACCCCTACAGTCCTACAACCCTACAGTCCTACTATCCTACAACCCGTCAGTCCTACAACCCTACAGTCCTACTATCCTACAACCCGTCAGTCCTACAACCCGTCAGTCCTACTACCCTACAGTCCTACTACCCTACAACCCTACAACCCTACAGTCCTACAACCCTACAGTCCTACAACCCTACAGTCCTACTATCCTACAACCCGTCAGTCCTACAACCCTACAGTCCTACTACCCTACAGTCCTACAACCCTACAGTCCTACTACCCTACAGTCCTACTATCCTACAACCCTACAGTCCTACTACCCTACAGTCCTACTATCCTACAACCCTACAGTCCTACAACCCTACAGTCCTACAACCCTACAGTCCTACAACCCTACAGTCCTACAACCCTACAATCCTACAACCCTACAACCCTACAGTCCTACAACCCTACAACCCTACAACCCTACAACCCTACAGTCCTACAACCCTACAACCCTACAACCCTACAACCCTACAACCCTACAACCCTACAGTCCTACAACCCTACAGTCCTACAACCTTATAGTCCTGCAACCCCACAGCCCTACAGTCGTACAGTCCTACAACCTTACAGCCCAACAACCCTCTGATCTCTGCAAGAGATTCATCAATTACTTTCAAAGTAAGATTGATAGGATCCATCAGCAGCTCAAGCGCCCCCCGCCCCCTCATTCTTCATCCATCCCTCCTGCTGATACAACTGTTCCTCCACCCCCACCTTCCTGTTCCCTCCCTTCCTCCACCCCCTGGCTTCTGCCTTCTCCCCTGTGGAAATGAACTCTATCATGAAGCTGGTCTCTGGCTCCCACCCGTCCACCTGCTCCCTGGACCCCATGCCCACCTCTCTGGTCAAGGCTAGCCGGCCTGTCCTCTGCCCCCTCATGGTCGATATCACCAACTCATCAGCTCCGTCCCCGCTGGACTGAAACTAGCTGCTGTCACTCCCACCCTGAAGAAGCAGCACCTGGACCCAGACAACCTCAGGATGGTGTGTCTATCCGTGTGCCACGGAAAGGCCAAGGAGAATGAGTATGTTGACATTGCCATCATTAGCAGCCAAGAGGAGATCATTGACCACCTTAACCAGAGCTGTTTCGGTGCTGTGCTTGACCCTGAATCCGCATTGTGGTGGTTTGAACAGTTGGTAGTGCAGGGCTCGACATTAAGGCTTATCCTATTAACTCTACTGCCCGCAAAAGTGCCAACCTTCTTAACTGCGAAATTCACACACCATCCTCCTGGACCGACTTGAGCAGACCCTCTACATCACTGGGACACCCCTGGCTTGGTTCAAATCATACCTGTCCTATCTCCTCCCATTTGGCAAAATCATTCGGAAACACAGCCTCAAATTCCACACATATGCTGTCAACACCCAGCTTTACCTCCACACCAAACCCTCTACCTCCCCAACCTCATCTCCTGCCTCCATGAAATCAAAGAATGGATGACCACCAACCTACTCAAACTCAACAGCAATAAAACTCAACCTTTTCCTTTGAACCCCACATACGGTCAGTCAACAAGTCTGCCTCCTTCCATCTCAAAACCATTTCCCGACCGTAATACATAGGCTCACACGCACTAAATCCTGGGAGCACATCACCCCCACCCTGCAACAACTTCATTGGCTCCCCATAAAACACAGAATCTCCGTCGCACACTTGGCGACCGTGCCATTTTCTGGTTGCTACACCCAACCTGTGGAACTCCCTTCCACCAGCCAGCTGATGCTCGGATACTCTCAACACACACAGACCAGACTCAAGAGCCATCTGTTCAGACTCGCCTTCATACAGCATGGCACGGGTCCTGACTATCACTATCCCCCATAGCTGCCTTTTTGTTTGTTGTGTTTGTTCGTTGTTTATTTTCCTGCTGCTCTTCTTTCTTTCTTTTTTTTCTGTACAGTGTCCTTGAGTTTTTGAAAGGCTGTTTTAAATCAAATCTACAGTCCTACAACCCTACCATCCTACAACCCTACCATCCTACAACCCTACAGTCCTACAACCCTACAGTCCTACAGCCCTACCGTCCTACCGTCCTACCGTGTAGGAGTAGAGGAGAGAGGAGATTCCCTCAGGACAGCTGTGGCTGCCCTCGTCTGTCTCTGTCTGTGCCAGGGAGAGCTGGCCTTTGTGTGCCGCTGGGGCATCTAATGAGCAACGCAAAGCCTAGCCAAGCACGCTGGCACTTCCCACCACCACATGCCAGAGCAGGCCCGGGCACGCGGCCAGCCCTCACACAAACCTCCTGTCACAGTCACCCAGTTTACGCTCCACCAACAGGCCACGGCTGTGTATACATTGTGTCAACCCATTAGATGTGGGTGTGCGTGAGTGAGAGAGAGAGAGAGAGTGTGTGAGTGTGTGAGAGAGAGAGAGAGAGAGAGAGTGTGTGTGTGAGAGAGAGTGTGTGTGAGAGAGAGAGAGAGAGAGAGAGAGAGAGAGAGAGAGTGTGTGTGTGTGTGTGTGTGTGTGTGTCTACTACTAGTACTAGTCTATAGTGTAAAAGCTCTGTATACCTTTTCCCCATAGACACCATTTCCTCGTTCATCCACGTAGTTCAACAGCGGTGACCCAGGCTTCAACCCTCCGTTCACAGGTACCGCCTACTCCACCAGCACCACCATAGAGAGGAGTGGCAGGGGAAACGGCCCGGTCAGTCCGCAGCCACCGCAGGGATCTTTATCTGTTCTTTAATGACATGAGCTGTCGGAGGGAGAAATCCACCAGCAGTGATTTATCTCCCCCGTATTGCTCTCTGCTGCTCTCCGCTGCTCCTCGCCAGCTCTGCAATCCTCCATCTTGACAGATGAAGTGTTCTCCAAAGATAGCAGAGACAGAGACACCTGGGTCAGATGTCGATAGAGCCCTCAAGGCCAGCGAACTTGGAGTAGACAGAAAAGGGAGGGAGAGAAAGAAAATGTGTAAATGGACTAACTTATATAGCGCCTTGTTCCAAAGCGCTTTACAACGGCCTCTCATTCACCCGTTCACACACACATTCACACACCAATGGCGGCAAGCTACCATGCAAGGCGCCGGCCCGCTCACTGGGAGCAATTTGGGGTTAAGTATCTTGCCCAAGGACACTTCGACATGTGGACAGCCAGGGATCGAACCACCGATCTGCCAACCTTGCGATCATTAGATCATTAGACGGCGGCTCTACCTCCTGCGCCACAGCCGCAAAATGTGTGTGTGTGAATGTGTTCATGTATGTGTGTGTTCAGGAGAACAGTATATATGGCATTTAGCTGACGCTTTTATCCAAAGCGACTTACGTTGCAATGAGTGCATACGTTTCAGTATATATGGTCCCAGCGGGAATCGAACCCACAATCTAAGGGTTGTTAGCGCCATGCTCTACCAACTGAAGCCCAGAGGACCACACTGAGGACCACACTGAGCCACAGAGGACCACACTGAGGACAACAGAGGACCACAGAGGACCACACTGAGGACCACAGAGGACCACACAGAGGACCACACAGAGGACCACACAGAGGACCACACAGAGGACCACACAGAGGACCACACAGAGGACCACACAGAGGACCACACAGAGGACCACACTGAGGACCACACTGAGGACCATAGAGGACCACAGAGGACCATAGAGGACCACACTGAGGACCACACAGAGGACCACACTGAGCCACAGAGGACCACACTGAGGACCACATTGAGGCCCACACTGAGGACCACACAGTGGACCACACAGAGGACATGTGAGAGAAAATTATTATATGCAATAAGACATTTTTCTACATTTAAGATTCAAACTTCACAACAGTAAATTGAATGTCTAGAGCAAGCTATAGAAACTGATTTCCTGTTGTAAGCACACAATGAAACCTGTTTTCTCCTCCTGTGCCATACATATGGCCACCACTCCTCACTTTTGTTATTCTGTAAGGAAGGGAGGGTCAGATTCCCCCCTAACCTTCATCCCCATCATCTTCCTCAATGTACAGATCCACACCCCTTGTAAATGATTGGTTTAGACCTCAACTAAGGGCGGACTTGAATGAATGAATGAATGGTCTTTATTGTCATTGCTATAGTACACTATACTTAGGACTATAGCTATATTAGCTATAGTACACTATACTATAGTACACTATACTTGGGACTTGGTATAGGACTTGTTTATGAGGGGAACTGAGAGCATAAATACTGAGATGTAATGAATGATCTTGACTTTTCTGAGAAACGTTGACTGATCAGATGCGTCTGATGAACCTGTAAACGTTCTCCTTCTATAGAGGAAAATATTACATATCTTTTTCTTATACATCTTGAAATGAAACAGGCTGCCTTTATTGATAATTTGCTCTAACAGACCACAGAACTTTAAGAGCTTAAAGATGGGGAGGGCTGAGGGACGGTGTGGAAAATGTGATGACAGTTTCAATGTGGAGCTGAACCAGCAAATAAGGAGAGCATGAGGAGGAGATATAGGGGGGGATTAGTGAACCCCGCTTTGCTCTCCCAGGCAGCTCAAATCCCCCTTTTACCATCACGGAGGAAAGAGACACTTTAGAACCCTCGGAGCTGGTAAATAAGAAAAACACAATAAATATTTCAAAGGCAAATATGGAACGATGGAAATGTACAAGCTAAATGTGGATTATGCAGGGAATATATTTTATGAAGACTATTACATAAACGCACTGCGCTGCTCAGTCCGACTACTAAGCAATCTGCCTGATTATTAATAAAACATCATGCTTGGTCATATCATCCCCGAGACGTTCTTAGTCAGTAACAGAACAGTGGGCTCTAGAATATTCCAAAGGCCAGTGGTGTCAGATACGATTAACTTGGCAATTGCTCAGCAGGAAGGTGAAAAATCATACAGGATCTTAGCAACAACAACAAAAAAAGGGATATTTACCCATCAAAATACATTACACAAACCACCCAGCATCTCTCAGTAGGCCTATCGTCTATTGGAAAGTGTTAGGTCAAGCGTGTTACACACAGACTCACAACTCACAGTAAGCTACACGATGCGACCGGAGGGAGTTATTGCTCGTTCACCCTCATTCAGGCGTTATTCACTAGCTAGCATATAAGCTGACACATAATATGTGTGTAATATTATTAGCATCCTATGGGAAAAGCTAGCGGAAATATTGTTTGCACAAACAATAACAGCTTCATGCCAGCTTCTGCTTTTGGCACTAAATGCCTCCATAACTTACAACTACCACTACAACAACAACAACATATCATAACATTGTATTCAATGTGTTTGAGGAAATAAACATTTGAAAGTCTAAAATACACTTGGAATAATAGACCACAGGCAAACAGACAGGAAAAGAAAAAGGAAAAATGGTGCATTTGCACCACCAACAGATGCTTGGCTGTGTTTCTGAGGTAGGCCTTGATTATAGCTCCTGCTTGCCTGGTGCCCTTGGTAAGTGATGTGAGTGAAGAGTGTGTGACTAAGCATCTACCTGAGAGTAATGTGACTGTCCACGCAGAGAAGAGAGGACACACAATGGCCTCCCACACAGTAGCAGATTGAGGCAGAGAAGAGGACTGTGGGTGGATCAGAAAGCTTTTAGGTTATCTAATTTTGCTGTGGTTTCCAGGATGATTTCGTAGGTTAAAATGAGAGGAATTCATTTCACAATAATACTGGGGGAATGGAATCAGGGTGGTATGACACAAACCTATTAGATGGACACAAAGAAGACAAGCTCGAGTCTGTAATCGCTAACTAGACGAATGTTATCATGGGGTGTGCTGTACGGTGGTGAAATTGGTTTTTGCATAACATGTCATGTAGCCTGAGATATATGAAGATGAGAATTCATTCAGTATTCAGTACACTTGGAGGATAAATGATCTTGTACTCTCTATGGAGTTATGCTGGCTCATTAACGCCGCTGCTTTTACACCATTTACTATCTTACAAAGGGAGTGGGAGTGGGAGTCAAAGTATTAGTATGTATCTGACATAGGCCTACATATTACACTCACGCACACACACACACACACACACACACACACACACACACACACACACACACACACACACACACACACACTGATCAAGTGCTATCCTGCTGGGACTATATACTGAAATATACGTGCATAGCAATATAAGTCGCTTTGGATAAAAGTGTCAGCTAAATGGCTATATTATATTGTATTGGTAGAAAATCCCGGACAGGCAAAAAGCTTAAAAGTGAGAGGTTTGAGTGTGCTGACCACTGATACATTCTTTATAAGCCTGTTAGCTCTCTCTCTCGCCAAGCCAGAAGCCAAAAGAAGCGATTAGGAGGGCTGGCTTTCAGTGGGGGGCTGCAATGTTCCTACCGTACATATTGCTAACCACATCACACCACAATCATATCAGCTTTCCATCGCTGCCTGTACCTTTCCTCCTGCCTGTGCCTCTGCTGGTGTTGAAAAACAAACAGACAGAGGTAGGTCTACTCAAAGATCATCTGCAGGGTGGGAACTGAAATACAAACTGACACATCGGGCAAGAAAACTCTAGTATGGGTTTCAGAGGCTAATCTATATCAGGCTACAGTCAGAGAACCACACTTGGAATGAAGACAACGATATAAAAAAAGAAACAGCAGGCGTGAAAATAGCTCTTCCTGATTATTCTAACGCGTCTCCCTTCTTCTCTGTTTCCCCTCCAGCCAATCATCAGAACAGCCGAATGGCCTTTCGTGGGTGAAAGGAGGCCTCGTTGAACTCTCTTTTATGACGAGCGGTGTAATGATCCTGTTCAACCCCCCCCCCCCCGGCCCCCCCACCCCCCCGCGCCTTCCTCTGCCCACGGATTCTTACGTAAGGAGCCCCGGTGCTGTGCTCACCATGTTCTGTTCCTGGAACAGTATGAGGCCAGAGTGATGCACGCACACAGCGCCCTCCCCCCCCCTTTAGGTTCAGAAACACCGTCTTCACTCCTACCGACACATCTCTGTCGGTGCCGTCCCTATGAAGTATCTATGTCTATGAAGTATCTATGTCTATGAAGCATCTATGTCTATGAAGTATCTATGTCTATGAAGTATCTATGTCTATGAAGCATCTATGTCTATGAAATATCTGTGTCTATGAAATATCTATGTCTATGAAATATCTGTCTATGAAGTATCTATGTCTATGAAGTATCTATGTCTATGAAGCATCTATGTCTATGAAATATCTATGTCTATGAAATATCTGTCTATGAAGTATCTATGTCTATGAAGTATCTATGTCTATGAAATATCTGTCTATGAAGTATCTATGTCTATGAAATATCTGTCTATGAAGTATCTATGTCTATGAAATATCTATGTCTATGAAGCATCTATGAAATATCTGTCTATGAAGTATCTATGTCTATGAAGCATCTATGTCTATGAAGTATCTATGTCTATGAAATATCTATGAAGTATCTATGTCTATGAAATATCTATATCTATGAAATATCTATGAAGTATCTATGTCTATGAAATATCTGTCTATGAAGTATCTATGACGTATCTACAGTATGTCTATGAAGAACCTATGTCTATGAAGAACCTATGTCTATGAAGTATCTATGTCTATGGAATATCTGTCTATGAAGTATCTATGAAGTATCTACAGTATGTCTATGAAGAACCTATGTCTATGAAGAACCTATGTCTATGAAGAACCTATGTCTATGAAGTATCTATGTCTATGAAGTATCTATGCAGTATGTTTTCATGTGTGAAACTGTGCCTCATTTCTACATTCCGCAAAGACCAGACAACCTATTCAAGGTGATGAATGAATACGTAAGTACATAAGTACGTACATAAGTGGACTAAAAGCATACAGGCAGAGAGAAAGGAGACGTTGCCATGGCCTTCCAGTGTTTAGATCCATCGAATTATTAGACACAAATTCGTCCTTGGCTGCACAGAACAACAATAATGTCCAATAATCGACGGCCAACCAAGGTGAGGCGAAATGAAAACGTATCGAGCACAGAGAAGCGCCTTTGTGAGTAAATTATCTAATGAAATCTCCAAGCTGGTGAGGCTGAGCGCGAGGCTGAGAGAAAACGTATTTGTTAAGACTCCTTCCTCCCCTCTGTAATGAATGTGCAGACCTAGTCTAGTCTTGATATTTTTACTTGCTTCCTGGAGACACACATTCTCACAGACATCCTCGCAGTACCCCTGGTTTAATTTCCTGCTGGAACACCAATCACAAATCTCATCTACAGACGGCGGAGCTGTGAAGATGAGCTCTCGAGGAGGTTATTGAAACATTAATATTACACTCCACTCCACATGGCCTCCCCAGGCTCCGGCACACACACACACACACACACACAGCCACACAGACACAGCCATGCACGACGTCTCGCACAAACTCTGTGCCTCGCTGTGTGCACAGAGCCACAAGGGAAATACATATTTGTAATGAGCTGAATCATTCATTGGACGTCCCCTAGCATCACTCAGGCGGCCAGGAAATGTCCAGCTTTACCATCCGTGAGAATACAGCCATGCGCCGTGTCTGTGTGTCTCTGTCTGTGTGTCTGTGTGTGTGTGTGTGTGTGTGTGTTTCCATAACCTCCAGACAGTGAGTGAGGATGCTGTGATTGGGTCTGAAGAGATGACAGATCTCATTAGGACCGGTGGGCACATCAAAGAGCTGAGTAGATCAAGGCCTTTGACTACAGGGGAGGAAAACCTTCACTCTTCATACCATCACAATCATGTTACCTAACGCTGTCTGTCTGCCTCATAGCCCAGCCACCCCTCTATAAGGGACAGGAGAGAGGGGAACGCTGTCTGTCTGCCTCATAGCCCAGCCACCCCTCTATAAGGGACAGTAGAGAGGGGAACGCTGTCTGTCTGCCTCATAGCCCAGCCACCCCTCTATAAGGGACAGGAGAGAGGGGAACGCTGTCTGTCTGCCTCATAGCCCAGCCACCCCTCTATAAGGGACAGGAGAGAGGGGAACGCTGTCTGTCTGCCTCATAGCCCAGCCACCCCTCTATAAGGGACAGGAGAGAGGGGAACGCTGTCTGTCTGCCTCATAGCCCAGCCACCCCTCTATAAGGGACAGTAGAGAGGGGAACGACGATAAAAAACAAATACAACACCCAACCCCAAATACAAATCAATCAACATTACTATCTGTCTATATGTGGAGTGAAGCTGTGGAACGGATTGAGTGTGGAGCTAAAGCGGTGTCCAAGCATGACCCAGTTCAAAAAGCGGTATAAAAACATGGTTTTCACCAGGTACGAGGAGGAAGAAGGGCTTTGACAGTTGTTGTTTTCACAGATTATTTGTTTATTTACATGATCTGTTTTCTATTGTTGGTCAATATGTAAATATGTAAATACATTTGATTTAATTTTTAAAATATATTATATTAATATTGAAGTCAACTGCAAATTATTAATTATTAATCTCTGAGTATTGGAGAAGGGGTAGGATTAAATAAGCTTATGCTTCTTCCTACTCCTTTTCGGACATGTGAAGTAAATAGTGTTTTTTTTTTTTTTTTTTTTTTCTTGTTTTTTTTTTGTCTTTTGTTGTTATAACTATTTCTTTCTACACATTTTCACACAGCAGTCACAAAGTGCTTCACAGTACATTTGGTAGAATATCGCATAACACAGCAAATAAACAGCCAGCGTAATTCATTAAAAAGTAAACAAGCACTTCACACAAGCAATAAAACAAATGATCAAATGATCAAATGATCAAATGAACGAATTATAAAATGATAAAATCAATGCACATATCAGAAGTAAAAAGAGAAAACAACTTATATGAACTTAAATGCCATCCTATATAAATCCTTAAATGCCAACTTAAATGCCATCCTATATAAATGGGTTTTTAAACGTTTTTTAAAAAGTGGTACAGTCCCAGCTAACCTGACAGTGAGGGGGAGGCGATTCCATAATGTTGGAGCTACAGCTAGTTACTGCATTAGTACCATATACATATTCATTAGTAAACAGGTATAGGGGCAACTTAATATAGTGTTGCCAAACGTTACCTTCCATGTAGCTACTACTGTACTGTATGGATAGGCAACTTAAGATAAGACGAGATAAATGTCAGTTTCCTTCCTTCCATGATCAAAAAGACAGTACGTTACAGTATCAAAAGCTTCCTCCGTTAGGGCATCCCACCACACATGAATGATCCATGATGTTTGCTTGTTTTCATAAGCTCGGAAAAAATGTCTTTAAAGGATGAGATCTTGTGGTTGCAGCTAGGCAACTCTCCAAGCTGGCCTCTTCAACATCCCCGCTTTCCCTTCATCTCTCTGCCCTAGATTCTGCTGCCAGAACCTACAGAACAACACTCCCCCAGCACAGGACAACATGAAGAGGGAGCTGCAAATGAGATTAGATTAGATATTCCTTTAAGGTCTTACTGTCAAAGATATTTGCTTTATGCATCAGAAACATAAGATAAGGACATACAAATTCATGAATACTGAGACAGAAACTACAGCTTAAGGACTTTACCCCTCCCTTCTCCATTACATAACCGTAACCCCCCGCCCCCGCCCCCCCCCCCCTCCTCCTCCTCCTCCCCCATGTACTCAATATTGCACATCCACTTATTGTCCAGGTCCCTGAGCATTGCACATGATGTTATTGCACAACCCTAGCTTTCAACGTCCATGATTCCACATTTCACGATTACACGTGGCAGAATGAGTGGGTCCATCCCTCTCCCCCTAGTGTCCTCCTTATGCGTCCATAAGGGTCAGTTGTGTGGTACAGTAAACCAAATACATCTCTGACATATTAGTGCCTTATGAACCTGCTAGATCTCTAAGATCATCTGAGGCTGGCCTTTTAACTGTTCCAAGAGTGAGCACCAAAAGTGGAGAGGCAGCATTTTATGCACTATAGCACTATGCGGCAAAGAAAATGGAATAAGCCATCACAAAATATTAGGTCAGCACCATCTTTATCGATTTAAAAAGAATAAGCTGAAGACTGTTCTGTTATATTTGGCTTTTAATTTATTGTATTTTAAATACTGACAGTTTAGGCTAGGTTTTTAACTGACTGATTTGTTTTTATTTATTGATTTTCATACCTATATACTGTATAACCTATTATAACCTTTTGTTATTTTACTGCACTTCTTTTGTTCGCTTCTAATTTATTGTATTTTAAATTATGACCTATTGTTATCACTATCTATTTGTAGCATTATAAGTTTGCATTCAATGTGCTATATAAATAAATGTGCCTTGCAGGAGTTTGTACCTGAACAGTTCACAGCGGGGGAGTCTATACCACTTCCTGGTGAATAGTGAATACCTATTAGCTACCATAATTGGACAATTGGAAATGTAATGTAATGATTCTGCCTGTAGGTATGCACATTCCTTACTATCATTAACATACAGTATAAGAGGGTCTGTCTCAAGGCAGTTGTAAGATAGCTAATCAGATTAATGCTAGTCAGAGTAATGAGCGCAATTTGGGTGTTTGGGGTCTCGAGGCAAGACGTTATCAGCCATAAGCAAATGAGCCCTGCGTTCAACATACATCATCATTAGGTCTATTCATGGCGTACGTTGAGACCGCTTTAAAGGTGGTAAGGGTGTTAATTGGTGCTTCGCTGCCTTCTCTGGCCACACTTAACATGTAAAAACATACATATGCTAAGTTTTCTAGTAGCAGCAATTGGGTGCATGTCCTTGTAAAACAACATGAAAACGTTAAATAGGCACATTAGATCAAGGCCGGTGCTCAACAACGACACTAGATTTTAGAAAGTGATTAGTTTGGACCAAAACAGTGCTCGTCACTCAATGTTCTTTATCATGCGTTCTCATTCCTTGATCACTTCTGATTCATCATGGCCATTTAGCACTATTTTAAAACTCAATCCTACATACTCTACCTTTAAGCATAACATCCGGATTTTGATCCGACACTTCATACCAGTTTGCATGCAAGATAAACATCAGCAAAGAACTCCGACACACTGTCCGAATGGTTGTCCGTGCAACTTTCTTCTGCCATTAAATCAGATTGATCTAAACACAAACTGATGCCTAACTGCAGGTGTCGTGAGTAAACTGCATCAAATGGACTGTCCTCTAACCACAGGCAAATGACAATCAGACCAGGCCATCTGTATTCCTCTGCCTAATTGTGAAATATAGCAACGCTGTCTCTGAGCCCTCAAACTGAGAGTCTCCACATGGTGAGTGCCTTTTTGGTACGGAGGAAAGTCATTAGCGACACACCGACAGCTTTCCGAGGAATCTTCTCCAGCTGGTGCAGTGATACTCCTCTCCTGTGATCCGTCACATCCCAGGAGGCTCCGCCTGTGTGGGAGAGACATCTTGGCGTACATGGGGGTTGCATACGTGCATCCGCAAGGGCACCTCAGGACAGACCAGGGCCAGGCACCCCAATATGTGGCGGCTTCGCCTCAGTAATTCAGGCAGAGGAAGAGAGGTGTCACTGACCGCAGTATCTCAGGCCAGCTGAGGCCCAGTCTAACAGAGAGAGGACAGCTAAGTAATCTGAATCCTGAGGCTATGATGAAACTGACCCCCCCCAAAAAAACACACTGGGAGCCCATACCTGACACAGACTCCTCCAGCCGTCTAACCATCCCTGTATGTTGATACCCCACCTGTAACACTGCTTCCCTAGAAGACTGGTCATGGACATTCTTCCTGTCAAACGTACAGTATGAGATCTAAATGAAACTTCTCCGCGTTCTGAGTCCAACTTTAAGGGTGTGTTCTCACTAGAACATTTGCTTCACTTGAAATCGGAATTTAGGATAAAATTCCTTTGTTCTGCGGCGTTTGGAGCTGTGAGAATGCGCATTCGAAGTCGCTCCCGGAGCAAAGAACCAACGGATGCTCCGCTTGAAAAGGGTGGTTTCGCTCCGGTTACAAACGACGCATCCATCACTTTGCTTCGCTTCGCTTTTGGTGAGAACGCTGCTCGAGGCAGTCCATAGGAAAACAACAGCGCATGCGTGTTGATCTGGATAAGAGAGGGACGAACGGGCAATCTTACATTTTTCTGACTAATCAACTACCACGTCTGTTGCTTCGATTGCGTATGATACTTCGTTTACATGAAGGGCTGGGAGAACCGAAATCAGAGAAATAATTTATGCAACAATGTTGCGAACTCATCCACTTGCTCCGGGTCCTGATTCGGACTTTCATGTGAGAGCATGACCTATGACTCCATATTGGTGGTGACTCACTGGTGAGGGGCAGATGACTGAGGTAGTGGTGGGCTGTCTACAGGTTCCCATCACTCCAGGGTGTTGATCAACAGTGATGGCTGAATCTTTTTAGTTTGTTACCAAACAGGCCTACAAAGCACCATCCCAAGCCCCTGACCTCAGCACAGTGCATATAAGAAAGACGTGACGGGTCCCTCAGTCCCAGTCTCTGGCTCTCTTTCCCTCTCCGCCTCTTTTCTTCTCGACGTCTTTCATCATGCTCTTTACTGAGGATGATAGATGGGTCCTGAAACCCATAGGGACTGCCGGTCATTAGGCTTGGAGGTGAAGCACTGAGAGAGTGTGTGTGTGTGTGTGTGTGTGTGTGTCTGTGTGTGAGAGAGATAGAAGGAGAGAGACACAGAGCTAAAAGAAAGAGAGAGACCGAGGGGAACACACTGTGAGAGGGAGGCAGAGAGAAAGAGAGATAGAAGGAGAGAGACACGGAGCTAAAAGAAATAGAGAGACCGAGGGGAACACTGTGAGAGAGGGAGAGAGAGAGAAAGAGAGAGTCATGAGTACAGCGAGGGCCCTTTTGTTGCTCTGACATTACAGAGTCACATTGTAATCCGGCAGATAATAGCCTGCAGGTCAGGCGGGGTGCCTGGGGAGCAGGCAGCACCTGCTGTCGTTCAGTCAAGGTGACAATGTGCACATGTCACAATGTGCTGATGGCTGCAATGCGCACTGCCAAGCCACGGGGTGGGGGGGACGGGGGGGAGCTGTGAGCCGCAGTACTAAGCAGGGCCTCTAGACTTACCCACCCTGTATGAAGGTTATAGGCTGGCCATATGGATCAAGTATGACACATCATAAAGCCCCCTCAACATCATCAACACACACATATATATTATGTTACGGTACATGTGGGAATACGGTACATGTGAGAAAACTAGGATTAGGGTTAGGTGCTACGTCCACTTGGTACATGCTGGCATGTCTGACCCTACCCCTAACCCTACCCCTAATCCTAACCCTAACCTTAACCGTAGCACCCTAGCACCTAACCCTAGTTTTCCCACATGTACCGTTTTCCCACATGTACCGTAACATATATATATATACCAATAGTGTATAACATTGCTCTGAAATACACTTTACTGCATCAGAGCACACACAGGCAAACGGTTGGCCCTGGCTAGCTTGTGTAGTGGAGTCACATTCGCACAGGACCTCTTTGTTCCCCCCACTGCTGGATTTCAAAGCACATCTCAGATGAAAGGAAGAGAATGAGAAAATGCTCCGGGTCTAACAGCAGATTCCTCCTCCTCCTCCTCCTCCTCCTCCTCCTCTCCAGCTCACAGTAATAAACAGAGGTTGAACCTTTCCCATGCTGTTGTTTGTCTCCCCTTCAAACGCTCAGAGACAGCCATGGAACCCCCCCCCCCCCACCCCCAGAGACCATAAATCCCTGTTTTGTACCCAGCTCCCACTACTCTCCTTTGGGGAGGGCCCAGCACCACACACACCTCCCTATCCAGAAACAGCTGGCTTTCAATTAATTCCGACCCTCGGTGAGGTCAAGT
>NC_137677.1:6535252-6669930 GCF_963989245.1 Nansenia antarctica | reverse complement strand
CCCTTGGGGCGCTTAGGTGGCGTAGCGGGTTAAGCGTTGACCATGTAACCGCAGGGTTCCCGGTTAGATTCCGCCCGGGGACATATCCTGCATGTCACCCCTCCTCTCTCTCACCCATCCTTCCTGTCTAAATCTCTACTGTATCTGTCAATAAAAATTAAAAATATGAGTGGGACTGCCCCACTCAAAAAAAAGTGGGTGTGTTGTCATTGTCAATATTGTTAAGAACAGCTTCTACAATGTATTTCTTATTATTATGGGGGACATAGCTGTCATATGTCCTATAAAAATGTTCAGCGTCCGCAGTTTCCTCACATGCATGCGTTATATGACTGGTTTGTCTGACTCAACAATAAAATATTGTGTTATAAACTGAATTACATCCTGAATTCCTCATTGTGTTCTCCTGTGCTATCAGTGCAAGTGACAACCTTTCATTAACATTCTCTTCTCAATCTCCTCACACAGACAATAACCCATGAAACCTCAAATACTGCATGGCCATATATAAATGAAGTAGCCTACTGCATAATGGATATCAGTCTCCGAAAACATTTGGTGAAATTGTGTCATGAATAACTCCAGTCTCTCAGAATGACTCAGAAATGAGTTGGTATTTAATTATTTATAAAAATAGCATTATATTTCTGTGCATTTACCGGTCATTAAAAGAGAAACTTTTTGGGGTAAACAGCTGATGGACAGCTGATGGATGGGGCTGGAGATATATAACCACTCTTAAATTCATAGAGTGAGCTATCGGACTGATCATCCATGAGATCAAAATGATAGTGTTAATCATGTTTTGAAGCTATGCATTGTTTGTTTACAATAACATTGTTTACAAACAATGGAGTAAAATAAGCTAATATGTTGGGTTCTGATGGGGTAAGACACTCTCAGTTTAACTAAGCTAATGAAGCATTTATAAGTTAATTCATCAAGAATCAATGGCTATCATTTATTTTAAAGTCCAAAAGTGGATCTTTAACAAAGATATTATGTAATTATACAGATCTGTGTGTGTGTGTGTGTGTGTGTGTGTCCGTGTGTTTATGTTGCACTGATCAGACTTTTGAGGTTGGTCGATGGATTATCCCACGTAATTTATTTCATCATAAGAGCAGCCTCTTTCCGCCCTCTGTCTCATTTCAGTATAGACTACTCTAGATTGTTCTACAGACTCCCACCATCTGACCCCACATCTGTATACAAAGCTGGAATGACTGGCCGCTGTGAGGGAGGGAGACCACGCTGCTCTCTCTGGTTCTTAGCATAATAGGGTCTCTTAACAAACAGGATGCTAGGCCCTTATGACGTTCTCCTCTGCAGCCCTTTAATGAGACTCATTGTCCCTCCTCTCCTATCTATACGCATAATCAAGAGGGATAGTGCTCCATTGTGGAGTAATGAAAATGGACCTCCGTAAATTCAAAAAACGGATCATGGAAACCTCTAATTTAAGGATCACTTCACCTATCGAATCTCAATATCATTTCAATTTGACTGACAATTTGACTGACAAGGTTTAAACACAGCTCCAACGTGGATCTTTTAGTCCCCCCAGAAACCTAAAGGGATAAATAAAACATGTCTCCTCATGCATTATTATGTTCTGCAAGGAGAGCAACCATTATGGTAAAAATACATTATTGTCAGAGACAATGGCCCATTGCTTTGAGCCTCTGTGACTCACTCACTCTTTTCAATTGAGAGGACTACTTCAGGAGTGTACACACACACACACACACACACACACACACACTCACACACACACACACACACACACACACACACACACACACACACACACACACTCTATACGCACTCCTGGCCGCACGACCATCACACAGTCAACATGTGCGTGGGAGTTCCACCACAGACCTACATAAGAACTCACATGCTTTTTCTTCTCAAAGTGTTTTTCCAAAGCTAGTCAACACAAATCACCATTAGACAGATCATGGTTAATGATAATTTACATGCATATATGTATTATGTCATGATTATGATGTTTTGACTACAGCAATCATGACATCACTGTCAGAGACAGTAGTTGAGTTTACAAAACAACACAGACAGTATGATATTATATATGATATACGTTATTTTCTCAATTGTTTGTCAAATAAAGACAACAAGGGCTAATAGTTCTGTACGGATCGTATGGAAGCCCCTCCTTCAACATGCATTTCCAGTACATGCTTGAGACAACAGACACATTCATACGTGAAATAAAAGTGAGATGATTTGTATACATAAGAGAAACTATTTCAGATGCATATCATGCACACAAAACACAGTAGAGGCAAAATGAGAAGTGTGAGACAGAGGACCTTACTACAGTAAAAGAAAAGTGAGAAAATAAAACTACATAATTGGGGGGGATGTTTTTGAGTGTCATTCTGAGGTTAAGTGCTGAGTACCGATATGCCCTCACAGAGACACCAACTTTTCCGGTGCCAACCTCAGACTGCAGAGAGATAACGACATTCTCACGAAGCTCTTCCCTTTTAGACAGACAGACAGAGAGAGAGAGGTAGAGAGAGAGAGAGAGAGAGAGAGAGAAATGGGTCATTAGTACAGACCTAGAGGAGAATATTGGTGACCCTGAGCTGTAATTGAGAGGGATTGTGACACAGTGGATTCTGCACCAATGGACCACCTGACTGACACCAGAGCGACAGAGAGACAGAGCCGGCCTCCGGCACTGCCTGTCAAACAGCGCAGGTAAGACAAAGACCCCTCCGGCGGAAACTAGAGGATTTCCCTCATGAGGTCAATGTGCTTTGACTGCCATAGACTGTATGATAGAACTGACATCTGAGGGTTCACACGCGGAGACAGCACGTCCTCAGCACGGCCTCCGGCATATTGCATTTGTGTCTCATATGTATTTTAATATGCACTGTCCCTGTGAAATAAACAATAAACTAACTAACTAACTAACTCTGTGAAATGCACTTGTAGTGAGTCAGCAGTTTAGCCTAGAGAAGAGCATCTGTTCTCTAAAGGTGAATTGCATTTGATCAATTATAAAGTGGGGCATCCTTCAAGATTAGCTTGCATCCAGAGCAAGTGAATAGAAATGTGTTACTGTATAGGATATCCTATCATAGGATATATGATACCTTGCGTTTAGTTTGTCACTTATTCAAATATCTGACGTGTGTGTGTGTGTGTGTGTCTGTTCAGGAGTCTGTACTCCAGTGTGGGTTCCAGTGTGGACATGGAGCTGGATGGAGGTGCGTCCAGTCCCTTTGCCCTCCAGAACCAGGGCTCTGTCTACACTGATGTGTTCTCAGCACCAACAGACTGCCACGCACCCCAGTGTCCCATACACCAGCGCTATGGTGAGTTAGTAGAAAACCCTAACCCTTAGCGTGTGATTTTCCTTCCCTGTCCTCTCTGGCCCTGGTTCCCCTTTGACATGAATGGGAGGAAGTGACACCTGAAACCTGACCTTTACACCACTCTCTCAAATACACTCACATCTTAGCCACAGACTCCACATTTCTGTCACAGGATCAGCTAAAGGCACCTCAGTGTTTGGATGAGGCTTATTCTATATATCGTTCTTAGTGGATCTTAGTATAGATATTTTACATTTTCGCTTTCTTATTTTTGAGGGCAATTGTGGCTAAATCATCGTGCTTTACTTGTTGATATGACTTCTTTGTTCATTGGTTTCTTCATGTGAATGCTCTGGAAATTAACGTTGTCCCTCCTCTCTGGCTTTCCAGACCCTTCGTACTGTCATCATGAGAGGTTTTTCTCAGACAGCACCACCCCACCACCGGTCCCTAAGAAGAGGGTGGCCCGTGCCCTGTCCCTGCCGGGCCCAGGGGTGGATGTGAGTCCCCTCTCCCCGCTCCCTTACGATCAACACAGCTACGACAACCCTCTCTACATGTTCACCTCTGTCGCGGACACTCAGCCCTACCTAGAGAGACAGGAGGAGAGACACATCATCCTGGAGAGTCCGCTCCCTCTGCAGCCCCTATCCCAACTCCATTTTGACACCCCTGACGAACAGCTTCCCTGTTTTTTCTGTGATTTCTCCAACCAAGAGGACATTTCTCAGGGCATCCAACACCGCCACCTACTGTTCCTACAGAGTATGGCACAGAGTCTGGAGGCTGGGCCTCCCTTGGAGGGAGAGTACCGTGAGGTTACCTTTCAGCCCCAGGATTTCTTGCTGTGTGAAGGCCACCAGCCTAATCATATAGGGGTAGGGGTTTACTATAGCCTGCAGAGTCCAAGGTTTCCAAGGAGAGTGCTCTGTGCTAAGGTAAGGTTAGCCACTGGCTGTATCAGTTATTCTGCTGGATACAATGACACACAAGTGTAAAAATCAAGTACTGTATTGAATCCCTCCCAGTTTTTGTATTAGTCATACTAAAGCCCTTTGACGTAAATGAATCATATGCACAGTACACAAGCAGAATGCAAAGTCAGATGCACCGAAATCACAAAGCAACGATAAGGCCAGAAGGAAGAGATCTTTATCAGCCAAAACCAACAACACTGTTCTGATCTGCACCCTTATATGGCAACCCCCTGACTCTAGCTCAAACCCCCCTGTTGAACGCACTTCCTCTGAACTGTCAACAGGTGTTGAGCAATCCAACTGCAGCCAAAAGGCAAAAACATCCATGGGTTGGACTTGGAAAAGATTAGTAGCATAGGCATCACTCTTTTGTGAAACTGTCAAATCATTAGAATGAGTCTGTACAAGGCAGTTTGCAAACCGTTATTTCCGAAAGTCACTGGACCTCAGAGGAAAGGAAAATGTTTTTTGAACGTGCCAAATCTCTCTCCTGTTGATTCTATCCCAGGTCGTCCGTGAAGTCACCCCCTCGACGGCTCCTTCCCCTCAGCTCCCGCCGCCGCACGGCAACGTCCGGCAGGTCATCGCGTGTTTCCCTCCGTGCCCTACACCGGAGAAGGAGCTCAACACAGTCAACACACAGGAAACCACGACCCCCTCACTCTCCTCTCAGTCTCATCACACAACACCGAAACCACAAAGTCAAGGCAGCGTCGAGCTGGTGGACCGAGGGCGGCTCGCGGCGACGGACCCCCCGGGGCCGACAGTGACATCACTCCTGCGACAGGGATTCACAGTGACTATTGAGAGAGACTTTCCACAGGCTACTTTGGAGGACTTTGTCATAGAGGGACAGTCGTCCCTGTGGAGCTCCGAGCCACTGGTGTACGAGAGGCGACTGTGTCTTCTGCTGTTACAGTTGGCATTGGGGTTACAACACCTGCGCGACAACGCTAGCACAACCACCTGTGCCGAGCTGAAGCCGCAAGACATCTTTCTCGTGTGGCCCGGGAGTGTGAGAGAAGAGAGAGGAGAGAGAGAGAGAGGAGAGAGAGAGGGGGAGGAGGAGAAGGAGGCAGCAGGGAAGATAAATGACACAGTTGAAAGAGGAGAATCGGGGACAGGCCCCATGGCAGGGAAAGCGGAGGAAAGGTATGGGAGGAATGAAGTAATGGAGTGTGGAAAGAAGGAGAAGCTAAATGAGGTGACCCAGACGCTATGGAGGAAATGGGGGTCCCCTCGTCTGGTGTTGACCCATCGCCCTGCCACTCTCTCCCTGCACACTCAGGCTGCTCCAACCCTCCAGTCTCAGCTCAGAGCATTACTGCAGTACTGCCTGCCTCTCCACGCCCACGAGCAGGCTGCCTCTCGCACACAAGGCTCCGATAACAGCCTTCAGAGCTCCCCATACCTACCAGGCTTGCTACGGTTAGCATCTTGGCTCCAGGATGAGAGAAGTGGGCCTCAGATAGCAGACACAGTGGGGGTCCTACAGGCCCTGCTCTGGGGTCCGCGTGCTGAGCTCTTCAGGCTGAATCACACCGAGCCCGCCTCCACTCTTCACAGCTGGCTGTCAGTCAAGCGCGCCCTGCTGTTGCTGAAGCTAGCAGAGAGGGGCCTGAGCCAGGACCGGTCCAGTCTGGACTGGGAAGACCGCCTGTGCCTGCAGTACCTCTCCTCTGCTGACCCAGGCACAGTGATGAGGACCACAGCACGACTAGAGCTCCACAACACAACAGGCTTAGACTGAGCCATAACAACTGGTTGAAATAAACATGTCCTCTGCAATATTATCCATAGCCATACAGCCATACAGATGTAGCCCCATGTTTATAGTATAGTAGTGTACATGTGTGACCTTTTGTTTCTATTTGTTGTTTTTTTCCTCAATTTAACCATTAGATTTATTTTTTTAGGAAAGCGATTAGGAACACAGAATGCTGAATCTGACAAACGCTATGCCAAAGCCCCTTCTCAATAGCACTATCACCTGAGTGTAAACTGCTCTGTACTGTATTTGCTTATTAAAGTCCTCTGACATAACCACTGGTTTTCTCTCTCATGTAATCCCACTCAGAAGCTGGGCTGAAGCTCAAGGTTAATTTATTCTTTGTTTGATCGACACATTAAAAAGCATAAAACAGCCTTCAGGCTATGTCTCATCCAAGATAATCATATGCAAACTTGTCTCCCTGATTCTAGCTCCATAATGTGTGCATGTCAGACTAGCATGTGCCAGTCATTAAGCAAGCCATTTCAATTCCAAACTCCAAAATTGCAGCTAATAATGTGAATGCATTATGTATAATCAATAACCTTCCCTGGGTCTAAGTAGTGGCCACTGGCTGGCCTCCTAGAAACCACTAGAAACTATCACGTTACTGTGAACCAAGTGAAATCTGAGATGAACATCTCTATCGACCCAAACAGAATACGCCCGTTCATGTGTTACATTCATGTTAGCCTATTCACTTCTTGTACCCATACAATGATATAATGGGCTTATTGTTTTATTTTTGTAATGTTTTTAGGGCATTTCTGCTTTTTGGGATAGACAGTAGATAGTACATGTTTTGCATGTCATCAGTCGACAGGAAGGACGTGTGAGAGAGGAGGGATGACATGGAAAACATGTTGAGGGTCGGAATCGAACCAAGAACCTTGTGGTTATGTGGTATGTCCCTATAACGGACTTATCCTTGTACCCTTCAAATGATATTGCGTCAACCCCTAACAAGAAATGACGACAGGTGAATTCCACCTGTTAAGGTGAGCACTTTTATTTAGCACACTTGTTACAACATGCAGATCTCAGTCAAGTGAATCAAAACTAGAAATCAAAGTTCATGCACACATTTAAAAAAATCAATATCAACATGTAAATCAACTTGAAATAGCCAAGAAAACGTAACTAATTACATGAGTATGCATGGAGATTTTACCCATAAATATTACATCCTAGAGATGATCATTGTGGTGGTAAGGAGAGGGGAGGTAATCAGCACTATACATAACATGGGAAGCAATACAGTGGTGAGGAAACATTTCCCAGATTTTAAAGATGGGTGTACATTCCTGATTTTAACATTTTACACTAGTGCAAATGTCATTGCAATACAGCACATCAAGGGTAAAACGAACAGAAACAGTTTCACAGGAAACCTCAACCATACTGAGTTTTGATAATATTATTTTTCCCAAATGATACGTGGGGGGGTGGGGTGGGGGGGGAGGGGTGTTTGTTCAGCATTATTCATCGTCTGAGGAATCTCTCTCGATGCTGTAAACCATGAAGAAAGCGTCAGGGCGGGTAGGGACGAGGGGATGACCGGGTCTCACAATCTCAAAGCCCAGGAAACAGAATGTACGCAGAAGGGTCGCTGGAGGGACGGATAGAGAGAGAGAGGCAGAGTTAGATGACTTGACACACAATCAAAGCCCAATAAACTGATTTGATGTTCCACGAATTGGGGATTTTGGGGGCTGTGGTGGTTTTAGGTTTTGATTTCAGAAAATCCATTTGACCTTAAAGGGTGAGAGACAGACAGATGGGACAGTGATATGGGGGGGCGGGATACAAAGGGTTTACCTCTGTCGTCGCGGCTCTTGTGAAAGCAGATGAACACATGATCGAGCTTCAGCTTCTCCTCTGCAAACTCCAGCAGGAGAGCGAAACTGAAGAGAGAGAGAGAGAGAGAGAGAGAGAGAGAGAGAGAGAGAGAGAGAGAGAGAGAGAGAGAGAGAGAGAGAGAGAGAGACAGAGAGAGAGGTCAATGAGTCATTGTGGTCTAAAATTAGGAGTCAAGTCTGTCTAAAATAACTATCCCACACAGGTTTAAAATAACTATCCCACACGATTCTAATTCACACCAGTGGACAAAACAAAGGTCAGCTGACTGACCTGTCCTTGCTGCCCTCGGGCAGAGCTCCGGGGGGGATTTCGATGTAGATGCTCCCGCCCTTCAGCGCCCCCCTCCAGACACAGTGCTTGCCATCCGAGCGGCGAGGCTCGAAGAGCAGGAAACGCACGCGACCGTTGGCGGGGGGGGGCTCCTCAAGAACCAGCAACCGAGCGTCCTGCAAAAGGGAGACGGAATTAGAAATGAGCATGTGAGACCAGTCTCAGAACAGTGGAAAAAAACTGGAATAAAGAGCACAGCAAGAGAGAGATTAATTAAAAAGATTCTCTTTGAGAACAAATCTGATCAAGCTTGTACAAAATTGCAAAAGAACAAAACCTTATCAGCGTGTGAAAAGAAACAAACGCCTGAGAAACAGCTGTGCTTCTGAGTAAAAGATAGGCTAAGGCCAACACGAGAGAGTGTGAGGTCACAGAGTGACAGATAAGAGAGAGAGTACTACAACACTCACCGAGTAGAATAGCTGAGCTGAAAGATTGCGATCCCGCTGGTCATTCCCTCGCCCACCTGGGATCTTCAAAGGTGGGTGAGGGGCATCAGGAACACCACTGAGGCCCCGGACACGGGTTACTGCTACAGCGGGAGCACCGCCTGGGGCTGGAGATGCTGGAGGAGGAGGAGGAGGAGGAGGTCACGCACGAGAACGGAGCCATGACTCAAGGTTTCAACTGAACGCGGGGGCAAACTAGACAAGACAAGGAGTCCCTTCGGACTGTGACAATGTAACTTCGCTGCATTACTCATATAGTCAAACATTGCCTCGAGTTAAAATCTGCACATAACGTTCCCACGACAAGGGTTGAAGTTTAAACAGGTCACTCACGGTACAGCTGACTAGCCTAAATCGTAAATCGGTACATGTCTGATGCTGCTGCTTGCTTGCAACACTGGCTGCTCGAGGCACAATAACTAACAGACAGACATTTCAATCCGTTGCACAACACATTGGCCAACAACAGTGTCTGTTCAGAGGTGACTCATTAAACCGAGAGGCTGCTGTGATGCAGCGCGGTCGTCAGAGGGACACGCCATCTTAGTGACGGATTCCCAGTTGACAGCTCACTGATTAATCAGAGTGCACACTCACGCTAACAGGTAAACAGGACGGGAGGAAAAATGTAACACTTCTGGTGAGGCATTAAAACAAATAATAGAGTGTGAAAGTTTCAGCTAACCCGGAAAAAAACAAGAAGGTAGGGTAAGAAAGAACGCTATCTGGTTGTCAGCCTGATTCGAGCTTTCCCTGCAGTAGCAGTGACATTAATCAGTAATGCCTACCACTGGCATAAGTGGCGGAAAAACACCAGATTAACCACTCCACTGACCAGTCATTTTGCTTAAGCCACCGACAAGCTGAACGTGTTCCAGTTAAAAGAGCCCTGGCTTTAGTGCGTGAGGTTCTGCACTAGCTACGGTAGTAGTAGCAGCGCCCGGAAAGTAGGCCTATTCTCAGGGCTCCTGTCTCCACCGGGGGGAACAAAACCCATTAGCCGGTGGGTCTGTTAGCGCGCTCCTCACACCGACGCTCACTTACGCACACGCCACTCCTGTGCTATATGTGGAGCAGATGTGTGAAAGCCTAGCGAAGGTGCATTGTCCACCGCTTGCAGGTCAAGCGAGCTGAGTGGTATTCAGACCTTCCCGGCATGATGGGTCACTGCGGCAACGCTGGCCGCTGACCATAAACAGAGGGCCTATACAGGGGGGGGCTATACAATTTCTCTAAAATAACATAACCAGATTATCAGGGATAATGGACGCCTGGGTCCTCATAAAAAATATCTGGCCGCTTCACATTCCACCTGCACTTTGTTCCCACAGATTGGACAACAGCAGCACTGCTCTGCTCTCTACGCCATTCACAACATTCTTTAAAATCCCCATGCACACGGGCACTCGGTAACACAACACATCCATGCAGAGAGGCTTAACTGGAGACAGCTGCTCTGGTCACGTGGGAGGAATAGTCTCCCCTTGCGTAACAGCTTTTACAGTTGAATGAATCTGATGTGGGGAAAAAAATGAATGCCATCCCCCCCCCCCCCCAAGAGGAAATACAGTAGATCATTTGGAAACAAAAAAAGGAAATATTAAGTGTACCCGTTTATGTACTATCCCTATCCCGCACCTCTGATGCCATAGACTTGCTTGGCTGTCAGAGACGTCCACTGGTACACAGACAGAGACAACACAGCTCAACAACACTCCACACCCACACAACCGACCAGAAATAATCCTCCATGTAACACGCATTAGGCAGGGGGGGCGGGCCCTACACCAAAACAAACCATACAGAGAGGGCTGTATCTTTTAATGAGACAACTACAAGATAAGCGATCCTACCATAAGATAACAGCCTAGAGATAACCAGTGCGCAGGCTGATCCAATGAAACAATTGCGAAAAAAAAAAAAAACTTATATAGGGCTACCTGGAGTTCTCCTAGTAAAGAGACAGCCTAGGCCGGTTTCTAGCCAAGTGTTGGGAAAGGCTCTGAAAGATATCACTGAAATCAAATCAACACAGCTCCAAACAGGGAGGATATTATACAGTTATTATACAGTGGATGGATGGAAGTCAAGGAGATGTTGACATTTAAAAAAAATACAAGGAATCGTCATGCCTTTCCTCATGACTAGTAACTAAGCAAAAACAAGACCTCAAAGTCCGTTGTGTGTGTGTGTGTGTGTGTGTGTGTGTGTGGACTTATTTCGATGACCCACTCTCTCAAACGACTGAACCCTGTAATAGGGGGCGTTCGTAAATTCGCTCTCAGAGCGCCGCAGCGCACACTGGCTTCAACGTCATAAAGCGACCGAGTAATTTGATTGGACAAGAGGCATTCCATGAGTGCCGGTCAGATTTCCAGAGCGTGTTTACGAACGTACCCCATAGGCAGCGATTGACAAAACGAAGCTAACAAGCAATAATGCTAATTATGGGTTATGGTTAATCCCTGGAACGAAATGTTCCATGGACCGTTCCATATTAAAAAAACAAATATTTTAAATGACATACTGATAATAATAACCTAATATAAAGGGAAAAAACACAGTTAGAAGCCAACTTCTAATCAAAACACGAGTAACTGAAATTATTTAGTTTCATAGAACTAGAGCAACCCCCATTCCATCCCAGCAATTAGACGGACCCACACTTCTGCTTTTTGTTGTTGAACTAAAACCAATGATATCGTCCAGGTAACGAGCTCGGTGTTACTTATCTCAATAGAGAATTGAACACAAGTACCTTACTTAACGATAACCATACGTGTAATATCGTGTCAATATCGTGTTCCATGTCTAATATCTCCTCTGAGAAGAGTAAACAAGTCACGGGTTGGGTTAGCTTAGCTTAGCTTAGCTTAGTTTAGCATAGCCAGGCCCACAGGGTTGTTAGCTTAGCATAGCCAGGCCCACAGGCCTCTATGGCAGATATGAGTGGCGTCTTACTGTTGTTATTATTATATTATGTTATTATTAACAACTTACCTTTCACTTTCGGGGTCGTTACTGAGCAGCTCGATTAATGGCATTTTGGATGATAAATGTCTCTCTTTTTCCCTTACAAAACAGTGGCTATTTAATATCGTCTGAAGGTTGGATTTAACCATCCGGCCAACGTCCAACACACAGATCTCCTCTCGCTGCCTCTCTGAGCCGAATGAGGATCTGAGCAGGGTTGTAGAGAGAGGGAGAGGGGGGGGGAGGTAGAGAGGGAGGGAGAGAGAGAGAGAGAGAGGGGGGAGGGAGAGAGAGAGAGAGAGAGAGAGGGGGGAGGGAGAGAGAGAGAGACAGGGAGGGAGAGAGAGAGGGAGAGGGGGGGGGAGAGTAGAGAGAGAGAGGGGGGGGGAGGGAGAGAGGGAGGGAGAGAGAGAGGGGGAGGGAGAGAGAGGGAGAGAGAGGGAGGGAGAGAGAGAGAGAGAGAGGGGGGGGGGAGAGAGAGAGGGGGGGGGGAGAGAGAGAGAGAGGGAGAGGGGAGGGAGGGAGAGAGAGAGAGAGGGGGGGGAGGGAGGGAGGGAGAGAGAGAGAGGGGGGGAGGGAGGGAGGGAGAGAGAGAGGGGAGGGAGAGAGAGAGAGAGAGAGGGAGGGGGGGAGAGAGAGAGGGAGAGAGAGAGGGAGGGAGGGAGGGAGAGAGAGAGAGTAGAGAGAGAGGGAGGGAGGGAGGGAGGGAGAAAGAGAGAGAGAGAGAGAGAGAGAGAGAGAGGGAGAGAGAGAGCCGTGACAAAGGGGTGGGCGTGTCCCGACATCGTGACGTGATGAATGAATTAGCCTGCCACTGTCAACAATCTGCTTACATAGCATAACATAAGTAAACAGTATTGCTTTTTAGCTATCCGGAGCCGACATTTGAAACAATGATGTAATGTCAGTGGAGGAACGACCCGACCCAATGGCCTGAGGTGTCATATTCTGACATAAACAACTACCTTATTGAATCTCTGTTTTGATAGTAAGTCTGTATTCCACCGGCACCTAGTTTTATAGCTTGCTATTCATTATTTTGATGATAATATATCTATTATTATCTATATATATATATATATATATAGATAATATACTATGCAGGCTATATACTGATTAACAGTTCATCACATTGGCAAATGCATCATCTATATGGCTATGCCCATTGAACAGATGTATTCATTATCCTATCTTAAGAAAACAAATGGAACACTCATCTAGGGATTCACAAAGCAAGTCTGGAAGGATTTGACTGGAAGGGTCCCACTGTTTACCATTCGCATCCTCTCTGCGGATGGGCTGAAGCCACAGATCTCTTTTACTGTCCTTCCCTCTTTGGGGAATCAAATGGGATCCATTTTCAGCCAATAAGATGGCTGCAAATGACAACCAATCGGAGGGCTCAAAATCTCTGCCAATCAAAGTGCTAAAAATGTTGGCCAATCAGAGGGCTCCAACTTTCAGCCAATCAGACTGCTCCAAATCTCGGCCAATCAGAGGACTTTCAACCAATCCCGTGGTTTCAGCATTTAACAACAAAACACAATGCATAAGTTGAAAAGTTACAATAATGGATTTCTAAAATAATAATGTTAATAAAGTTATAATGTTACATGGCTTTTGGTTCCTTTAAATCATTTTTGTGAGTCAGATCAGCCAAATTTTCCCCCAAAAAAATTGAGACAACTAGAAATGTCAAGTTTGAATCCATTCAACTTGTCTGTCAAATTAAAGTAGTGCACTTAGTTCAGAATGTTGACTTTGCTCAACTAGTCAAAAACATCTCTGTTTACGAGGAAGGCCAGGGCTGAGGGTGTGTACATTCTTAGCCAACAGGAAAGCGTCACACCAGTGCCATCTCTTTTTTCACATCCTCTCAGCTGTGCCTGCCCGTCAGGGGTCGTGGTCACTGGCACAGGGTATAAGACACTCCCCGATGCACTAAACGAAATCAATATCAACACACACACACACACACACACCAGACGCCCATTGGAGAACAAAGTTTAACCCAGGTACGTTACTTTTTGTCATGCATGGGTCTATCCTATAAAATATAGTATTGAAACCTAGTGTGGTAATAATTATGTCTCTTTCTTTGCCGCCCCCTGTTCATACTGTAGCCTAAATGTCTATTTTAAGTGGTGTTATATTGGTCGAAGCCTCATATGTTTTAATCAGACATGTCCACCGCCTCAGCCTTAACTGCTACCCAATGCAACCCAATACACATATAGCCATGTGCTCAGCCTGCATCTATGTAGGCCTACCCTGAAAAATATGTTGAATGCAAATCTGAATTATGTGTTTTTTTAAATCACTACGTTAACAGAAGCCTCAATACCTCACCTTGCAGGACAAAACAAGAGCAAGAGCAACAACACACCTCAACCAAAGGCATCAGAAGTAATATAACCTTAATTCCAATGTCAATTTAACCTAGATACATTTCTTTAACCTACTGTATTCATCAACATTCAATAATATACATTCACCTGATTTTGCATGGTGACTTACTGCTCTGTCTATCCCTAGTGTCATATGAACGTATCTTATCCATCCAAAGTTTGAGTGAGGTTGAGAACCCATGGAAAGGGGTCACAATGAACCGATGCTTAGTGTTGGCTATGGTCATCATGGTCGTAAGCTCACGTGTGAATGACCTACACGGTGAGTGTTGAAACACGATTGTTTTGATAGAAATACTAGCTCAAAAATCTCTTCTTTCCATGATGAATACAGATTAGCTTATACAGTATCCCCTTGTGCTTAAGATTCCATGGATGTTTTTCTGGAGGAGACAAATCTAGTAGGGACATTGTCCTTTGGTCTACTGGGCAGCTCAACTCAGGTATTGTACAACACATGTGTGTCCTTCCGTACATGTACACACAGATTAACAAGTGATTGAGTGCTGATAGAGACCGGGGTGCCTTAAGTTAACCCCTGACCCCTGTTGTTCCTTCCAGCCTACGCAGTGGGACAACCTGCTGGGGTATATCTGGGGGTCGGACGATGACGAAGCGAAAAGAAGAAGGAAAGGAGGAGTCTTAAGGATCCGAAATAAAGAAATGTCTAACAGAGCTAAAGGACTGTTGAGAGAAGGATAGAAAGATAAGATATGGAGCGACCGAAAGGAAAGGAGAGAGGTTGAATGCAGTTTACATTAGTCACTGGTTGGTCAGTATGCTCTGTTTATTATTGATATTAACATTCAAAATAAAGGTTATTTATTATACGTTTGGACAACTTCACCATACAACGGGTATACAGCTGAAAACCACTGACTACTCGTGACATTAGAATTATAAGGTTCTATCTCCATTTTCGTCAAAATTTTGTTTTTTACATAATGTGATCCATTAGGTGTTTATTAATGCCTGTGTGGTGTTATTTTTAAAATGTTGAAATGTTTAAGTTAGTAATTAATAAAATACAAAGGTTCCATCTCACCAAACATAATGGAATGTAAAAACTTTGACGCTCAATATCTCTGAACTGCCCTAAACGGAGATAGAACCGTATCATTCTAAGCTCACATACGGTTTCCTATCTCATATGGGATGGTTGACATAATACTGTAGATGTAGAATAATGATGAAAACATACATAACTCTGTACAGTATGAAATAGGTCTTATTGAAATGAATGTATTTGAAATGTTTACAATTCTTACAGCTTTTTCTACCAGGAAAACGGTTCAAGTTTAGCTGCTAAATGATCAAATCATTTAAATGTCAACACAGCATGCTAAGCATACTGTAGTAGGACTACCCAACATGTATGTACTGTACATACATTAGTGAACATAACTGTGTTCAATTCAGCAAATATCAAGTGGATATTGGTATCATGTGAGGAATACATAGCATTAGATGTGTGCTGATGTGTTTACATTGTACAAATAAAGGTGCTCTATCGGTTAAAACATACAATTTGACAATGTATCAAATTATTCGGAATAATAACAGTTGCATGCGGTGAAGCCAGGTTTGCCATGGGTTTCAGTTCTCGGAACCCCAATGGAGGAGTCAACGGCATCCACATTCCTTAGCCACCATGTTGGATCTCATGGAGATTTCTATCACTGGCTTGTCCAGGAACATCATCAGGAGATCCCCATAGTCCACAGGCACGCAGCAGAGCGAGCGCTCTAGTGTCTTACCCGCCTGGATCTGGCTGTTGAGTAGGATGGCATGATTGTTACTGTTGGCCAGTAACAGGGGGAAACCGCAGGCCCCGTGGCAGTTGTTGATGCTGGCCGTCGGGGGGTCCATTTTGTACTTCTTTCCCAGGGACACGGTGAGGCTGTGTAGGCGACACGGGTGGGCTTTCCCCGGGCCCTCTCGGTCTGCTCTGGCGGCCCGCTGGGCCCTCTCCACCTCCCAGGCTCTCAGCACCGTCTGCAGGGCCTTCAGTAGGACCAGGGCTCGGTACTGCCTCTTCCTCGAGCTCACCACACCTGGAGAGAAGAGAATGTGTCACGACATAATAACGTTACAAGGGAATGTTCTTCCACAATACGATGAACTGAGTCAATTCAAACCCAGATGTAAATGGAAATGTCAAATGTGCTTGCCCCCTCCCCGGGCCACTCCACTGCATCCCACGGCGAAGACCGCGTTTCTCTAGCTCACCCAGGGGCCCGAGCTAACTAGCACTAGCTAACTAGCGCTAAGTCCCCTGCACCTCCCTGCACCCCAAATGCACATGAATGTATCTTGAATGACACATCGACTGTCTGCCCGGGCTGCTGACCTGCCGGTGGTTCCTCTCCCTCCCTGGGAAGGGTGCTGAGCTCCCTGAGCCTCCTCAGCCTGTCCATCCCCCTGAGACCCACCTCCTCGTCCCTCATCTGGGCCACGGCCTCCTCCAGCCTCAGCCGGAGCATCTCCAGCAGGGCGGGCTGCAGGGCCAGCTCCCCGTGGTTCCCCCGCAGCACGCTGCCCTGCCTGGGGAAGGAGAACAGGGTGAGGGCCGAGGAGGAGTTGAGCAGCCCGACCAGGAGGCTCTCGCTGGACGACACCCCTAGGGACAAGGGAGGCAGGGTGTGCAGAGAGTCCAGTTGGACCGGCGCCGCCTCCGGGTGCGTCTGCGGCAGGACGTCACTGAGGAACTTCTGCAGCTCACACAGGAAGGCGAAGGTTGCGGAGGGAGACGGGGAGGGATGAGGCTCTGCTGCCACTCTGTGAAAAGAAAACGACCAAGCAAAGATTTGACCCATTATGACTTCAATCTACAGTAAGAAAAGAAATCCAACTGTAATGGAAGCGACATGTAACAACACACGAGAGTCCAGGCAAACCTGACCTTACGTCGGTTCCTCTGTCCTCTGAGAAAAGCACCAGGGGGATCATACTGATGTTACTTCCTGCTCCTTCACCAATCAGGATCCCTCGTAGCTCAGCCAGCTCTTGGCCTGCGAAGAGTGAATAAGCTATTAGTAGTATTAGCCAATTACATATACTTAGGAAAAACAAAGCACATGAACTGAAAACTCAGCTATTTTCTTACCAGTCTCAACAGAAATCAGCCACTTCTGGTGATTTCTTCCCTCAGACGGCTTTCCTGTCAGGATTAAGTACTGGGTTCCCTCTGAAATGCACACTGTCTAGGATAGGGGGGAACCCAATCAGACAGACATAACAGAACAGTGATTATAACTACCGGTCTACCAACTTTTAAGATGAGGACGTCAAAAATGTGCAAGAACTTAAGGAAAGTTGTAGCCCTTTTTCATTTAGGCCTAACCTGTAGGTTTGGGCTCAGAGAGTGACTGGTGAAGTTGATGTCCAGGTGCCGTGCTCTGATGGGGCTTCCGAAAGCAAGCAGAAGTACAGGCTTCAGCCTGAGGAGGGGAGACCTTGGGAGGTGAAGTTTCATCACAACCGGTCCTCCCTCCTCTCCACTCTCCAAGAACTCTAATGGAAAAAGACGACAACAACAAGTAGCATCTCAATCGCCTCCACTGCAAGTTTCATTAGCCTCACATGACCCATACCTGTATGTGGCCCAAACATTCAATACGGAAACACACACAACAAAATTACCTTTGGTTGGGTGCAAAACATGCCCGTGTATCTCTTTGTCGGCGTCCTCAGCTAACACAGATAAGGCTGACATGATCGAAGTACCATCTGAGTGTGAGCAGACTCCAAACCGGGTCAGATCTTCTTTTCTCAGCTCACTTTCCTGACTCCAGGTCTCACGAAGTGCTGCAAGCATATCCTCAAAAACCTCCCCGTGCCCCTGTGCCCTTCTGAAGCACGGAGTGTCACCAGGAAGAAGGTAAGGAGGAGTGGTGGGAAAGGCTGGCTTCTTTCCCAAACCTTCCCCAACTTCTATAACATTAGGTTTGTTTTCATCTCCTAAAAAAAAAATAAAAAGAGGCAAAACTACCTAAATATATTGTATTTGTTATCCAAATAAAACATCACCACCAGCATACATCCTACAATATCTGCCTAACCTTTTAATAAAAAAAATATGGAGTACCACTGTCACACAAACATTGCAAAATGTTATTTTAGAGTCAGACATACAGTGATATGTGCAAAGCCTAAAAAGTATAAGTAATCAAGGTCATACACATTCATAAACACAACAACTTACAAACAGCAGTTCTGAATGTGTGCTGGGTGACGGTGTGTGTGTGTGTGTGTGTGTGTGTGCGAGACCGACCTGTCCCTCGGTTGTCTGGGATGGGGTCCTGACTCTGGCCTGGCAGGCTGCCCCTCGCTGTGCCCTGGACCCCCAGCACCAGTACCAGGCAGTAGAACACACCCCACGTCCACATGTCAGCTCAGTTGTTGTCTGGTCAGGGTCCACACAGGAGATGGGTTTTATACCCCCCCCCCACCCGCGCCCCTGGACGACAGTTCTGCGAAACTCACAGCACAGCGAGGTGTCCTTGGGAGACAAGGGTCTTGTCTGAGCAGGGGAACAGTGTATGCTGTGAGGACTATGGTGGGCTGAGATAAGGCCAGGGAAAGGAGAGTGCAGAAAGGGAAAACAATGAAGTGTTGTGTGCGTGTGTGTGAACTGAGCTCAGCAGGCACACACCTGCCATCTCTGTTGCTATGTTATGTGGGAGGAAAGACTGGGGGACTCCAGGGCCTTGAAAAACGGAGAGAAGATTCACGACAAAGCCGACGAATAATTGATGTAATCGTATTCCCATGAAGTGCATTTGTTGACTTCGACAGCCACCCAACAGTTTAGCAACACTATCTTTCCATTTCTGTCTCCTGCCCTATATTAGACCCACTTCTATCTACATCTAGTCATTTTTATTTAATTTCTTCCTTGAAAATCTAACAATTTTACCTGCATCAAAAGTTAAAGATTAGACTGGATTTTAGACAAAGTGGGTTTCAAACACATGCAGAACTGTGGCCAAAGGAAACCGATGTGGCACACAGGAATGTGCATGGCAGACAGATGCAGACTATGTGACAGACTATAGGAGGCTGGTTATGAGACGTCCATGCTTAAGGAGAGGCTCACAGACCCGATTTCATGGAGACATTTCACAGCTGCAATCTTGTTTTGCAGACGATCAAGGTCTCTCAGCATGGAGCCTGTTATGCTTGGTATCCAAGCAGCCAAGAGATAAAGCCAAGGTTCATTTTACAAATTCCTGAAAGGATTCACAAATCTTCAAAAATAATTACAAGAATTGTTTACCAATTTGAATGGCCTGAAAATAGGCACATAGTGATACAAAACATAATGGCGTGTAATACTCTTTTAATTTATAGACTTAAATGTGTCCTCAAAAACAGAAAATAAAGGGCATATTCTCAAAACATCCCAGTCCATTTTTGGTCAGCCATGACAAGCCTACGTTTGGACAGAATGTACTACTCTAATTGTAATAGGAATAGAGATATATTGAACTACTTCCACCCCTACTGATAGTGCAACTTATAAAGCTGCAGTGAAGAAAAGCATGCTTCCCGTTTCATCTTTGTAAGAGCACGGATTTACCAATTCCATAACACCATCAATAAGTACAGATTCAAATTAAATACTTCATAAGAAACCATTTTTATTAATAATTATCAGAAAAAGCAGAAAACAAACAAACAATAAAAACAATTTCAATTCAATTTGTCATTATAACATCTTAAAGATAAAAGCACCAACACCAAATAGCAAGTTTCCATGTAAACTCTGGGTGTTTTTGGAAAGTAGGTTTGCTCTTAGTGCACCGCAAACCTGCCCTGGCTTCACTAATCAACGTCCAGACACGTCCTTTAACAACACAGCTCTCCTGGTGAAGGGGTTGCAATTAAAGGACATCCAATTAATTTGTCTGAGAGACCGATTGAGACTGAGGCATTTGTGAGAGAGAAGGAAGATAACGTTGTGGCTTTTTTAACATCTTCAGATTAGTCAAACATAAATAAAGCTTATATGTGAAATATTGCTGATGAGGCAAGATGTATGTGACGAGCGAGATATGTATTAAGGACAAATAAACATATATCTTAAGGCAGTTTGTCAACTCAAAGCACCTATTATGTCCAAATACTGTATATTGGGGGGGGCCTGGTCCTGAGATGGGAGATAGAAATCATGTCACAGTTGATTAGTCAGGAGTAAGACTGTGACAACAGTAGTTAAAAAGTGATTAGTCATTTCAAGAGATCTGTTAACTTCCTGAGTAACAACTTTGGCAGGATTCAGAGTCTTGGTGTGTGGAACAGTCTTGTACAGTAATGAAAGTGCACACAGCACGAGGAAAGAAACCTCCCAATGCAGCATACTGCACGACCAGCTTCAACTATGATCCTCATAATCCTCATTTGTCAGAGAGAACAAATATCTGCCCTCCATCCATTGACTGATTAAAATGGGGGTATAAACGCGATAGCCGGTTCAAAACGGTGACAATGGCAACAGTAATCACTAGCCAATCCCATTCTCACTCCCACACACACTCCTGCGACTGGGAAAGTAGATGTATTTTCTTTTCAAGATGGGATCATAAAAAAAGCCAACAAGCAAGCTTGTGTTGAAGTTTATTAACCCGTTCCTCCTCCTCTAGCACAACAGGAGAGGAAGTGTATTAATCACATAGCTGCATTTTCCTTGTTTAAAGTGCAGGAGAGCACCGTACTGACTAAATAGTATTAAAACTTGATCTGTATCTTAAGTCATAATAAAAGCATCATAGATACCAACTGCAATTATATCAAACACCAAGAAAAGAAAAAGGGGAAAAACAACATCAATAATAACAATAATTACAAAAGACCTCTCAGTGCTGGTAACAAAGGACTAGCTTTTTCTGAGCAATGTCCTACATGAGCAAATCATTGTCCTCACTTCACTTAAAACAGAGACACATTCCTGGTTACAAAGCACTGACTTGTCTACCGGACCGCTCAGCATTGGGACTAGAAAGCTTGGATGAGTCTTATTTCTCCCTTGCAAAAAGAGACAAACGCACAGAACTATGGACAGAGAGCAAGTCCTACTGCAGATCAGATAAGAGGAAGCCTGGGTGTAAGTAATGCATACAGTACTAGTCATACTACCACCGGTTATATTGACTCACTCACAACAGATAGTAGTAGTAGTATGCCCTTACTATGGGATGGAGGCATTTCAGACAGGAAGTGTGAAGTTGGAATTTGGTATTGAATGCACCAAGAACTTTTTTCTTTTAAAGTTTAATTCCTATAGTTTCAAACAGCACCGATTCTTATCATCTCCCCACCCCCCCCCCCCCCCACAATGGCTGAGGAGGCGTTGTGTTGAATGTTCACAGACTACATGTGGTTTGTAAAAACAAAAACAAAAGTCAATCTGATAACAATCCAGAACACGTTTTTTAGTCTAATTGCTTTCACGGCAAACGTATCTCTATCTGCAGGCTGTGTGTTAAGCACATACGTCTAGTACAAGCTTTGACTTTCTCTCTTTTCTGTGGGTGTGAGAGGAGACAGTGCCATGTGACCGATACGGACCCTTGTTGACCCTGAACAGTCACGGTATTTCACACTCTATTAAGGCCCTGGGCGGTCTCTCTCACTCTCTCCCTCCCTCCCTGGGGTCCTGGCCCGACCTGTCTGACAGGCTGGATGTGTGTCACCGCCCGAAAAAAACTTTCTTATTCACCTACACACACCCTTTCTTTTAAGATGAAAATGAACACACACACACAAAATTAGTATGTACAAAACACAGTGTGTTACATGCAATTTTACAAATAGTCCTGAACAAGGTAGCACGTTTTAACTGTATGAGAACGACGGGTGTTCACAGTATACTAAAACACTGTGTGGAAACGCATCTAATGAGCTTTCACCTGCATGTTTAACTCTGAGCCAGCCGCTGCAGCTTAACCTGCAGTCTACAGTTGTACACTAGGCTTTCAAAACAATTCGATAATTACATTTTCTGTTTTGTTTTTTTTAAATACAAGAAAAAGAATGCTACAAAATAGCATTAAAATGTCCCTGTTTACAAGAAGCACCAAGTATTGATAGTTATTGATGTTCTTAATATTGTATAAATAAGATTAGGCACAGTCCAGAGTTATACAGATTGTAGCACCATTGTTGTCAGACTGTGAGTCAAGTACACACACTATTGCAATTCTACACTGTTACACATTTCAGGAAAAAAAAGGAAAACCAACATAACATTACAAATGGAGAAACAAGACAGCATAAATAGAATAATCTAAATTATACACAATTATACAGTCCGAGAATGAATCCCATTCACAGTACAACATTTGAAAAGAAAAAAAAAAAATCATAAAAAGGTGTGAAAATTCAGTTGCCCAGTAGTTTTGTTGTCGCCACTCGTGCAGTCCCAGTGTGTGAGGATGTTTGTGTGGATCAGTGTGTGCTGGTTGTGCTGGTTGGACTGGCTAGGCTACAGAAAGCACCGTTACAGCATTTTAGTGGACAGGGTGACTCGTACACAAATGGCATTTAGTTGTCCCTTAACAAACAGTAGCCTGTTCTCCACTATCGAGCCATCTCTCTAGGCCAGCCTTCTAGTACCTTCTGTATGTACCGCTGGAACTGTCAGGTTTGGGGGAGGTGCTCGCTGTTTGATTGGTGGATAAACATTGCGGCCCCCCAAAAAACTCCCCTCTGTACTTCCTCTTAGAGGAGGGCGGTCAAGGTCAGGTGTGGGTAGAACCACACGTGTCGCCGATCGCTGATAAACAACGGAGCGGCTGTTTGGACGGGTGTTCGCGGCCCGGACCTGACCTACATTAGAAGAGTTTAGTGTCGGAGGACATGTGAGCAAACAGGCCCCGGGCAGACGAACACATGTGGGGTCCAACTACCCGGGATAACAAGACAGAGTCAGATAGAAGGGTTCAGCCGGACCGACTGGCTCGACAGTGGACCACGGGCTACTGAGACAGACACCAGAGAGTGGACACGCCGTGCAGAACTTGGGAGTCAAGACAAATTGCGCCTGTGTGTTTTTTCTTCTTTTTTTTTATCACGACAGTGTTTCTGTTCAGGAACACACAACAACAGAGAAGAGCTTGGAGATTCCTAAGTATTAAAGAATTGCAAAGAGGACGTTGCGGTCCTATAGCACTCAGTGTGTCTACAAGTAGTGATTATAAAACTAACTGACATGGTGGTTGCAATGACTAAGCTGATGAATCCCGTTTCCGTATACATCTCTCTTTTTTTATTTTACATTTTGTTTGCCAATGTCTGCTGTTCACCTCCTCCCCCAAAGTCTGCAGCCCGCTCGACCACAAGTCCACACAAGCCTTCGACATTACAGACAGCACCCTCGTTAAAAAAGCCAACCCATAACATCGTGTGTCACAACAACCATGATTTCTTTGTATACTATTTTACACAGAAGCTAACTGCTGACTATACAGCCTTCCCCAGCACCATGGTAGTCATTGTCACAGGGTACACATCTACTGTATGTGATCATTATCCAGTGTGAAGTTGATTGATAGCACCACCCGCCCCCCATCTCGCTTCATATTCAAATACAGTTGTGATCAAACAACGTGACAGGTTATGTGTCATTCACGGATAAGAACGCTGAGGGGGTTAAAGGTCACAGAGAGTGGAGAGATGCAGTGAGGCGCGGCTGCACGGCTCCCGGTCCTGAGCAGAGCTGCTAGACTCAACGACGCCTGCGTCCGCGACTCGCCACCCGTCTCCTAAAGCATAGCACTTGTGCACTGGAAATGGATATCTGTAAGAGTCCGAGCCTAAGCTTTTAAATCCAATTGCGTGGGGAGTGCACGAGCGCATATGTCCGGAGAAGAGTGGAGAGAAAGGGGACGCGGCAGCGTGTGTGTGTGTGTGTGTGTAGTGGGATTTGGGAGTTTCCACAACACCTGGTCAGACAACGACAGAGCGGAGTGTGTACGTCAGGGGTGACCGACCCTGCAGACTTTTACTCCAGCCCAGCGCTAACACCGCGTCATTCTGCTACGCGCCGATGGGGTGGGTTAGTGCAGGGCTGGACCTAAAAGGGAGGGTGGGTCACCCGGGTGTCAGACGTCCATCTGGAGAGTAGCACCACAGGAGTTGCACCGTACACACCGTCCCCGACTCTGAGATGTGACCGCATGACTTAAGCTTATAAGGGTGTTTCTGTGCTTTATTTTCTGCCGTTCCAATGTTAGAATCGAGACTTAAATACATTTTAAAAATAATGTCATTTATTATTTATTTTTCCAAGCCTTAAATAAAATCCTTAACAATAATAATAATAATAATAATAATATCATCAGCACCAGTGACAAACAATTGACTGCCATAAAAAAAAGAGCCACTAGCTATTCTACTGTACAGGCACCCTACAGAGATTCATTCAGGATCGGATGCATGCTGTATTAGGGACTTCCCATACAGCTACGGAATACACCTCTCCCTTTCTACGTCCCTCCTGTGTGTGTGTTTACACTCAGCCTCCACCCACAACACAAACATGACCTCTCAACTCTGCTCAGGATGCCATACCGTCAGTGTGTCCGCAGTGGTGTCGTTGTGTGTGTGTGTGTGTGTGTGTGTGTGTGTGTGTGTGTGTGTGTATCGAGTCCCAGTACAGATGCCGGTCGCAGCTGTGGTGTTTGCAGGCATTTGAGCACCATTGAGTGAGTACAGCCCCTTGGTCCACGCCTGTCCATTTGCATAGGTTACGTTGGGTTGAGGTAGATATCTTCAGTTACCTGTCAGAGGGAGAGGGGGGGGGGAGGGGCAGTGTTTAGCATGACATAGGACGACATCACTGCAGGTTCAAACTATGACCCTGAACTTCCACGGAAGGAGAAAGCACACAGCAGACGACAAGGGAGAGCAAATGGTCAGAGGTTTTCGACAAAACGGCTCAAAAGGATCAACATCGAAAACACAGACAGGTTGAACAGGTTGGGTAACATTTTTCAGTGTTTTTTTCTCAGCCCAAAAAGGACGAGCGAGTTTGTTTTACGTACCTTTTTGGAAACCGAACAGCAGCTTGGGGGAGCACAGAGAAACCAGGTAGCCTGTGTCTCATCCCTACCAGTCTCTCTCCCCCCTTTATCCCCCTGATTGACCTACGCCTCTCGCCCTCTCTCTCCTCCCTATCCCCCCATGCCCGCCACCCTCACCCCCCCCCCCCCAGGCCTGCCCCTATCTAGGCCGGGAGCCGGGGAACTGAGGGGACGTGTAGGTGTTCTGCATCCCCAGAGTCCTCCACATGCTCATCCCACCTCCGGTGGAGCTACTGGTCGGGGGGGGAGGGGCCAGATGAGGGGGGTATTGCATCGTGAAGTGGGGGCGAGAGGAGGAGGAGGACAGAGAGGAGGAGGACAGAGAGGCAGAAGCAGCAGCAGCAGCAGACACAGAAGCAGAGGAGGAGGAGGAGACAGAGAGAGAGAGGGAGGAGGAGACTGCTCTCTGGTGGTGGAGGGAGGAGGAGGAGGGCAGTCGGGAGGAGAGGAAGGAGTCGGAACGAGAGGAGGAGGGAAGGGGCTCTGAAGAGGACACGCTAGGGGAGGAGGAGGAGGAGACGTTGAGCAGGGGAGGGGGGATGGAGGAGAGCGTGGAGGAGGAGCAGGGGGAGGGGGTGTGCAGTACTGTCTGGGTGCGGCCGTGCTGGGCCTGGGAGAGGGGGAGCGAGGAGGACACCGAGGCCATGAAGGAGGAGGAGGAGGAGGCGCACTGGGGGGCAGTGTGCTGGTGCGGTGGCTGGGGCTGCTGGGAGGTGGAGGAGGAGGAGGAGGGGGAGGAGGAGAGACTGAGCAGAGAACCGAGGCCTCCGGAGGCCGGCAGCGCAGCCCCAAACTGATGGGACGACACTGAGGGAACCACGTGGTGAAATATACCTGCGGATCACACAGCAGAGATGGAGGGAGAGAGAGAGAGAGAGAGAGAGAGTGGGAGAGAGAGAGAGAGTGGGAGAGGGAGAGAGAGAGAGAGAGATAGAGAGAGTGGGAGAGAGAGAGAGGTAGAGAGAGTGGGAGTGTGAGAGAGATAGAGAGAGAGAGAGAGAGAGAGAGATAGAGAGAGTGGGAGTGAGAGAGAGATAGAGAGAGTGGGAGAGAGAGAGAGAGTGGGAGAGAGAGAGAGAATGCGGGACTGAGCCAGGATATGCATAGCGGCAAGCACGTCATACAGACAGGCACACAAAAAGCAAACGGAGCCATTTCACTTACGATTATGAGAGGTACAGAGGATCACATATCATACGTCAAAAGCCACATTATATTACATTTGATGCTATCAAAAAACCCATTTAAGTGAGGAAAGTGCTAAGTTGCTAATCGCAGTGAAATGTCTCTTTTACACACAAGACCAGCGACACTGAAACAAACACCCCAAGAAAATGACCATGCTAACAAAGCCGGGTACGTCCCGTAGCCGTGGTTACACGGTCAACATGCTTATTAACCCCAAGGTTCTGCTCATTCAATGGAATATGAGACCATTTTCCAAGGGTGTTCCCCAACTTAGCTTCTGTGCAGCCAGTCAATGGCAAAGCAAGCAGTGAGCCGTCAGTCAGTCAGTCAGTCAGTCACAGGGTTCTCCCACTTACCTGTGTCCATTAGTGGGCCCGCATTCCCCATACCCCCCCCCCCCCTCTAACACAACAGCCCTGACACCCAGGGCTCTAACTCTACTCCCAACCCCCCCGCCCTCCTCCGCCCCCAAGCCTGAGGCGCTACTGAGCGGGGAGGAGACGGGGTGTGGTTATAGCGCGGTGTGTGTTGGCGCGTGTGGGCCTCACCTCCAGCTGCACCCCCTGCCAGCCCGGCGCTGGAGAAGCCCCCCAGGGAAGAGTGTCCGTTGACCAGGCGCGGGGAGCCGCTCACCGTGGAGCTGGCCGTCTGGGCCCCGAACAGGGACTGGAGCACCGACGCCCCCCCCAGGGGGAACTGGGCCCCCAGGTACTGTCCCACGGACGGGCCCGAGGCCGACGCGGACGACGACGACGCCCCTGCCACCACGGGGCTGCCCACCTTCCTGCTCAGGAGGCCCCCCCCCCCGCCGGTTGCCGCAGAGATGAAGAGGTTCTGGCTGCCCAGGCTGCTGCTGGCCTTCAGCTCCCACTCTCGGTCCCTCTGTTTCTGCAGGGCCTGGCGCTCCGAGCCGCCGCCGCCTCCGCCCCCCCCTTGAGCGCCCCCTCCCCCCCCACGGCCCCCCGGCGGCTCCTGGCTGAGGAAGGGGTTAGAGGGGACGTACTGGGAGGAGCCTGTCTGGTCGCCCCCCGCGGACCCCTCGCTCCCCCCTCGCCTCTGCTGTTGTTGTTGTTGTTTGTGGTCAGAGTCTGAGTCTGTGCCCGTACCCGGCCCCCCCCGGGACCCCCCCATGCCGAAGGGGGAGCCCCCCTGTCTCAGGTCAGACTGTTTGGGGTCGGAGATGGGGGAGAAGGTGGACTTCCACTTGCTGGTGGAGGATGAGGATGAGGATGATGAGGAGGAGACCTCGCTGCCTGTGCTGTTTCCACTGCTGCCTCCTGACTTCCTGCCTCCTAGTTCACACAGAGACAAGCAGAAGTACATATATACAGTGTTTAACATGAGCTAATATAAATACATATAGTGTTTAACATGAGATAATATACATACATATAGTGTTTAACATGAGATAATATAAATACATCTATAGTGTTTAACATGAGATAATATACATACATATATAGTGTTTAACATGAGCTAATATAAATACATCTATAGTGTTTAACATGAGATAATATACATACATATATAGTGTTTAACATGAGATAATATAAATACATCTATAGTGTTTAACATGAGATAATATAAATACATCTATAGTGTTTAACATGAGATAATATAAATACATATATAGTGTTTAACATGAGCTAATATAAATACATATATAGTGTTTAACATGAGCTAATATAAATACATATATAGTGTTTAACATGAGCTAATATAAATACATATATAGTGTTTAACAGGACAAAGCACAGCATGTAACAGATATCAGCTGACAAGAAGTTGGTCCTTCTTACCTCTCTCACTATCACCAGATCTCCCTGACCCATCTCTGCTCTCCAACGATATAGTGGCAATCTTCCTTTCAATTCTGAAAACAAGACAAAGTCATTCCCCAAACTTCTAAAGCTACTATTCAGCCATGGATACATACCGCACACGAGGGAGGAGAAAAAACAAACAAACAGGAGAATGTATCAGTGGCAGATTCAAATAGCAACACAAAGATGGCCACCGCTAAACATGTCACATTTCTGACATCCAGCAGACACTTTTATCCAAAGCGACAGACGACAACAACAACAACAACAACAACCTGCCAGTTTACCTGGAGCTGGAGCTGTCGGCGGGGTAGCCCGAGTCCTCGTCGTCTGAGCTGGGGGCTGAGGAGTAGCGTCCGGAGCCGTTGGCCTCTAGGGGGCGCTCTCTCTTGAGCACGGGGGGCTGGTCCATGTCCGGCCCACCGGGGCTGCGGCCAGACTGCTCCGGAGAGGAGATGGCAGCGATGTCCAGAGGCTGGTTGATGTTGTTCACCTGGCGGAGCAGACACAACACAGGCCACAGGGTTCAGGGTTCACAACTGTCTTGTATAGACTTTTGAAAAGCCCCAAGGGCTTGTCTCTCTGTGTCTTGTTGATGCTGTTGTACACCTGTTGTCTGTTACTTGTTTTTATTTTCACTTGTTTTGTCTGTTTTAACCTGCTGTGGCTTTCGCTCTTGTATTATGTTTTATTGTGTCTTTTTCCTTGTTATGTAAAGCACTTTGTGACCCTTGGTCTGGGAAAGGTGCTCTATAAATACATTTTACTTACTTACTTACTTACAATCAGAACCGCTTTTATGAGTCACGTGACCACTCGTTGACGATGCACACGTAGTCTTCTTGTCTGCTCAATTTGCCACTTAATTGCACTAATACTTTACAATTTATCGAATAATATATTAGAAACAACAATGAACACATCCCCTGCTATGGGAAGTCGCAAAGGAGAGGGTGAAAACTCTCCAACTAAGAAGAAATGGAAAGCTGCATCCATCTCTAAAGAAGACCTCGACGCCGCCATTGCTGACGGTATCAGGCTAGCGCTGCAAGAACAGCAATCCATCCTGAACACAGCTACTATCACCTCGGCCATCAAAGATGCTGTGGATTCCATCCTAGTAACCCCTCAGCTTTGCTCAATCAAAATCGACATTGAAAAGACCAACGAATATGTCCGAGGTATGAAAACGGATATCGAGCACCAAGCTAAGCTAGCCCAAAAGACCCCCAGAGCCGCATCGACTCCGTTCAGTTGGCTGTGCGCGAGGACAGACATGATAGCATTGCTGAACTCCGAAAGCAGGTGGAACAACTCACAGAGAAAACAGCTGACATGGAAGATAGGGCTCGGCGAAATAATCTACGTCTGGTAGGCTTTACCAGAGTAGTTGGAGGGCTCTGATGCTGCAGGCTACCTCAAAGCCAACCTGGTGAAGTGGATTCCCTCCCTGGCTGGCCGAGTCATCGAGATCGACCGTGCTCACCGCATATATAACGGCCGCGAGCAAAACAGCAATCGCCCCCCGTACCCTCATCTTCCGTCTATTGAGATGGCAGGACAGGACCACCCGTACGTACCCTCATCTTCCGTCTATTGAGATGGCAGGACAGGACCACCATCCTAAAAGAAGCTAGGAAGATATATCCAGTGAAGCAGCAAGACAAATCCACCCTCCTGTTCTTCCCAGACTACAGTGCCCCAACTACAACCAAGAGGAAGGGGTTCAACACGGTTATCAAGGATGCGCATCCATGCCGTGGGTCTGCAGCCTTTCCTAATCTACCCCGCTACTCTCAAAATGGAGCATGATGGCAAAAAGATGTCCTTCGACTGTCCGTCCAGAGCAGAGGACTTCATCCGATCCTTGAAGTAGTCACCACTTCAGCCACACCAATCCGAATCCTACGCCGGTGCTGTGCGGCGCGACCCAACAACGAAGCAGCTGTCTACAGGACCCGTGCGACCCAACACCGAAGCTGTCTACAGGACCCGTGCGATCCACGCCTGCCAGGCGGCCCGGCTGAGGGGACTCTACCGCTGTCAATGATCCGGGGATCGAGGATGGTGACGTGATGGAACTGACCACCTAATCAGCCACGACACTGCCATGGGGACTGCTTTAGATTTCAACGATAGAAATGACTATTTTACTTTCTTTTCCCCCAGGATATGCAATTGCTTATGAATAGGGCTGCAACGATTAGTCGACATAATCGACGACGTCGATCATAAAAACTCGTCGACGTGGAATTTTAGTGTCGACTAATCGTATATATAAAAAAAAAGAATCAGAAAAAACGGGATTTTTTTTAAACAATTTTTTTACGGGAGCCATGCAAGAATCAGCTGGGTAAGTTTTAGCTAACGTTGTTAGCCAACTGGCTAACGTTATATTGTTAGGGTCGTAATGTTTTTGTTAGCTTTACTGTTACATGTTGGAAAACAACGTCTCATGGACAGGGCTGTACATGCTATGAGCGTTTGTGCTATTAATTTATTTGCCCTGTGGCACGCGTGTGACAGACAGAGGCGCTTGTATGTAACGTTACGTAGCAGGGGTTTTCCATGTTGAAGCCAGGAGAACGCGAGATGAAATGAAGTGAGGGGTGGTCGCTACTAAAATACCAGGTAGTCATGGTGGATGATCATGAATGATGCTTGATAAGTGAATGCTATTTCAATTATGTTGAGTCCACCAGCGAGCTGTCTGTAAGATAAACAGCGCCAAGCGTAGCCTACTAACGTGAGCTGTCTGTAGTCTAGCCAGCAATGCTAGCTAGCCAATCAACTAGCTCTGTGAGCAGCTGTAGCTTGGCGTAACGTTAGGTTAGATAGCTAGTTAAGCCGGATTTATGCTTCTGCGTCGCCATTTACGCGCAGCGGAAAGCCACACGACTAACCGCGACTAATCGAAAAAATAATCAACAGATTAGTCGACTACCAAAATAATCGTTAGTTGCAGCCCTACTTATGAAAATGGATGTTTACTTTGACTAACGCTGCTGGGTCTAACGAGGTATGGCTGTTATGTTCCCCTATCTCAAACTATCCTTTTTCACCATTATGATGGCCTGCTGATATCCCGCTGTTTTCATTAGTTAATGCCATGTCTAGGCTACCTTTTTTTTGAGGGGATGATATGATTCTTTAAGTTCGATAAAGACTCGTTGTTATAACTAGCAGGTGGTGTATTGAGCCGATTTGTGGGCTACAGCGTTGCAATAGACTGAGTCACGTCTCAGAGAATGTTGATGTTTTGGCAAGCCTGTAGGTTACCTTCGCGGTTTGCTAACTTTTTTGTACATTGTATTTTTCTCTTCATTTATTTTTCTCCCTCCCCCTCCCAACGGACAAGTCGCGTAACGGATTGGACTTTTACTGTACTGATAGAAATACTAAGTAGTCATGACCAGATCTATCATTTCATTCAGATATTCTGTATTTGCTCATTAGAATCCTATGGCGTCTGACCTAACTGTTATGTGCTGGAATGTGAACGGGCTTAACTCGGCTATAAAGAGAACGCGGATTCTAGAATTCCTCCACCGTAAGAAAGTCTCCATAGTTCTAATACAGGAATCACATCTTAAGGAATGTGACGTTACACGTTTTCAGAACAAACATTTTAAAGTTATTGCGCACTCTTGCGCTCAAAATAAGACCCTGGGTGTGCTCGTCTTGGTTGACAGGAGGTTGCATTTGACTCTTGATCAGATAAGTGACAAACAGGGCCGATTTGTTTACATAAAGACGAGAATAAACCAAGTTAAATTGATGCTAGCCTCCATTTATGCCCCTAATGAAGTCGACGCAGAATTTCTACCAGATATCAGTAACACATTGATAGAAAACTCTGTAGGCTATCATTTAATAGTAGGTGGTGACTTCAATTCTGTCCTCGGCTCGATCCCTCATTAGACAGGTCCTCTCCAGTTAATGTAAGCTCACAATCAACTGCATTTCTAAATTCATTTATAATGGATTTAAACGTTGTTGATGTGTGGAGAATTCAGAATAATAAGGCCAGAAATGATACATTTTATTCTAACAGACATAAATCTTTTTCCAGAATTTATTTTATTTTTGTAAGCCCATCCCTCATTCCCTCCATGTCCCCAATTGATATTCTGCCAATACTGTTGTCTGATCACTCACCTGTGGCATGCAAGATTCAGCTCTCTGCTAATACTGACAAGGCCACTAGGTGGCGGTTTAACACCACTTTGTTGACAAACCCTGACTTTTCGATCTTTCTCAAAGCTGAACTTGAAGTATTTCTTGCTATAAACAGAGCACAGTGTGACAATCCTCAAATTTTGTGGGAAACAACCAAATGTTTTCTCAGGGGCCTTTGTATCTCGTTCTCCTCCACTCTCTCTAAAGCACGTAACAAGCGTTTTAATGAGCTAGAGAAGGAAATAAAAACTAGAAAATTTACAAAAACAAGATTTTACAGAAGATCAAGCCACACGGCTCGCTTGTCTCAAAGGAGAATATAATGCTATATCTCTCTCAAAGGCTGAATTTATCTTTCATAGAACGAGACAGAGATATTATTTTGATGCTGAAAGGCCCAGCCGCTTATTGGCACTGAGACTGAAGGAGAATGAAAGCAAAGCCTCTATAAATGCTATTAGAGACTCTGCGGGCACTGTTCATACTGCTCCCCAAGCTGTGAATAGTATATTTCAAACATTTTACTCCAACCTGTACCAATCTGACATAGATTATGATCAGGGGTGCACACAACTGGTGCGCCAGTGCGCATGCGTCGCCAAAATGCTGCATGAACGCGCTCTTGCGCACCAACAGCTGGAACCGCTGGGAGAGGAATTTACTTCCTCAAAATCCAACTGCTGACTGCTGACTGCTGCATCACTGAGGCAAGCCCCACTAAGTAACTATTTGCCGTCCCCTCAGCCGACGACCACGGCGACTCCCCTCACGAAAACATTCGGAAAGTATCGTAACTCGTACTTTCATTCCGCGTACCGCGTATCGCACGGTTATCACGGTTATCACACCGCCACGTGAAAATTCACGTCGCTAAAAGGAAAAACAACACCAAGGGACTTCACGTTTCTTTTCTCTGAAGCTTTCAAACAGTTTGTTTTACAGCTTCATTATCGCACATAGACCCCGGAATATGGTTGGGAATTCTATTCATTCTATTCTAATGAGCTATTTAAAGTAGGGCTGTTACGATTCGTCAACGTTGTCGACTACGTCAATACGCCGACTTGCGTAATGTGCGTCGTAAAAATATAAATAATTTGGAAACAAGTTTTTTTTTTTTTTTTTTTTTAAATAAGCAAAAAAAAAAGCAGAAATGAAATGGCCTATCACAGCAGTACGTCTGCAATGAACGAGCCTTGTAAATTGACTTGTAAACATACTTTCGTTTTAGCTCGTGTTCAAAAGCAAGAACTGTGTGTTCATCTAGTTATGTGTAGTTATGTGTTTTTAGCATGTCGATGTTCTCCCAGTATGTTGTCATGTTATTAAAATACAGTTGAGACCTTCGTAGCGATTTGTTTTGTTAGCAGCGTTCGTAGCTGTGGCTGCGTTTAGAGTCACTTTTCTCCCATTCAGTGTTTGAGGTGAACCAACATTCAAATACGCCTGTCGTGTTCAATCTTTCTCTGATTTGAATGTATGACACATCATTTGAAAGCTTACAATCTGTAGTTTAAGCATGTGTAAAAACTGAAAAATTACGTTGCACATTTCACCAGGAGCTGTCACATATTGGTTGTTGGTTATAATTGTATAGCCTATTGGTTGTTTTCTGGTGTTGTTTTCTTATTTTGCTCTGTTTGTAGTCTACTTGATGTCTTTTTATCAGCTGTTATATCACCACAGCGGTTGATCCACTAATAGAGATAATACCAGATTGAAAATGCTTGTAGCTAACTACTCTATAGCTCGTGGTCGCAGCTATTGCGAATTGCTATTCACGCGAGTCAGCTGTGAATCACCGCAGGTCCTTGACGCTTGTTGCAAAAATGGATGACGAACGGCTGATACTTGAGGTGGAAAAATATATATTTTTGACAGTGGAGCAGGCAGAACGTTGACGGTGACAACGCTCAGGTGGAGCATGGACAACGGGAAGTTGACACAACACCGATGGAGAGGTGACGCAACGCAGTAGGTGGAGCTTGGGCGTAACGCAACCCCAGTCAAACGTTTGACTGCAGTATCTTCTATTCTATGCGCCTTATAATCCGGTGCGCCCTGTATATGAAAACAGTTCTAAAATAGGCCATTCATTGAAGGTGCGCCTTATTTATGCTATTGTGTTGCTGAATAACTGTTAATGTGTTACGTTAACATACCGGACTTCTATTCAGCCTGTTGTTCCGTGTTCTATTGAATAAACTTGCCTTTCCAGATTAAATGTCTGTTCTTGGTCTTGGATTTTGTGAAATAAATGTCTAAATAAATGCAACTTATAGTCCAGTGCGACTTATATATGTTTTTTTCCTCTTCATGACACATTTTTGGACTGATGCGACTTATACTCCGGAGCGACTTATAGTCCGGAAAATACGGTAAATACTCTCAGAGACCTGTATGACAATGATGGCCTAGTTTCATTTCAGCACCTCCAAACTAAGTTTGTCCTTCCAGCGTCATATTTTGTCTATCTACAGCTGAGGTCCTCACTCAAGGCCTATGGAGTGCCTTGGCGCTCCCCACTTCCAACTCACCCCATGATAGCCTGGATTGAACATACCCCAACCTCTCGTGGCTGTGTATCCAGAATATATCGCAATCTAATGGACGCAATTAAAAAACCACTTGCGGTTGAGGCTTTATGGAGCCGAGAGCTTGGTGAATTGGATTTCCACCCAAACTGGGACACAATATGGTCTAATCTCAATTCAACCTCCAAAAACATAGCTCATCAGTTAATTCATTTTAAAGTCATCCACAGGGCCTATGCTACACCATAGAAGATACTTAATGAAACTACAACCCAACTACTACTGTCAATTCTGCCCTACCCCCACACCGGGTTCATTTCTCCATATGTCACGGATTGTGTTGTATTTCTACTATTTGGCTGTGACTTGTCTGCTAAATTACCCCTTTTCTTTTTTGTTTTCTTTCTTTTTTCCCTCCCTTCCTTTCTTGTTCTGTATTGTCATTGTTATGTGTTGATAAAAGCAATAAAAAATCTTGATCACAAAAAAAGAACCGCTTTTATTACGTCTTACTGTACTGTAGCCCACTTACACAAGAGTCCAACTCTTTGGCTTTGGTTCCTCAACATTGGCATTGCAATATTCAGATACAAAACGCAATAACACAATAATAATAAGTAACGCAAGTAGTAAAAAAAAATACCTACATTGATAAAGTAATAAAGTGATGGATTTTACAGTGGCTTCAACATGCTGTGCAGAGTACGGTGATATGAAATGCAATATAATACAATACGGTACGGTAGTGAATGAGTCCAATGGTATACAAGTAACCCAGTAGCGTGCAGTGTTTATTATACTGCAATATGTTCATATCCGCAGCGAGCGTGGGGTTGGCTGAGGGGTGGCAGACCCTTGCACCCTTCCTGTGCGTTTCCCCAGGAAACCCAGAAAGGTTCAGGGTCGGATGATGAAGAATGCAGTGGCGGATCTATCATTCATTTGTTTTTAGGACGCATTTTGTATTCCTTTGTACTCTTTTCATGACCACATGGGCCTTGGTGTGTTTCAGCTGCTCACTGGAAAGCACCTCTGAGATTGAGGGGAGCACTCTGAGTACTCTCTGGTTTACAAGTCAGACTGTGTGACTGAATCATGACCCACGGAGGCTGAAGTACCCACACTGGGTTACTGGGATGGAAGCGCTCCAGATAACATCGATTTAAAAAAACGCAAAAAAACATTGACATTTTCATTTTTGCGCATTTAGCAGACGCCTTCAAAAGACCATAGAATAGAAGCGTCAGGCCTGGCCTGGTGAAGACCACACCCTGGTCAGAGCGCACGGAAAACAATCGGAACACTCTCAGGGTGGAGAGCGCTCCGTGAGGGTTCTCCACTTCTATTTAACTGTTTTTTTCACAGTGTTTTTCCAATTGGTTATGTTGTCTAGAGCGCCACTTGTGCCTACTTTTGACCCTGCGGGTTGATTAAATTACAGATTTACCTTCAGACCAGAGAGTATTCCACCGTCCCCTTTTTCACTGTATTTCCTGTATGGCACTTTGGGCTCCACTACTATCCACTACACCCCCTCTGAGACTAATCACTCTCTAAACTCCACTCAATGACATTGTGAAGGAGAAAGGACCTTGGGGCTTGACTCACCATGGTGTTGATGTTGAGTGGGGATCCCGAGGGCTGACTGGTGGAGTTGAGCCCAGGAAAGGACCTCCTCTTGGGGGAGCCGCTGGCCGGGAGGCCCCCCGTGGAGCTGCGTTTCCTCCGGCCGCGCTTGCGCGTGCCCTCCTGAGACCCGTGGCTGTTGTGTGAGTGTGTGTTCTGCGAGCCGGGAGAGTGGTGGTGGTTCCCGTGGTTACTGTGGTGGTGCTGGCCCTGCTTGGTCGAGCCGCCGCCGTGGAGCCGGGAAGCGGCCCCGCCTGAGGAGGAGGAAGAGGAGGACGAGGAGGAGGAAGAGAAGAACATGCGGCGTCGCGACTCGCTGTCGTGGGGCTCGCTGTCAGACTCGCCCTGGCGCTCCGTCCCGTCCCCGGAGGAGGAGGAGTTCCTAGGCGGGGCGTCGGCGTACTGGAGGACGCCCCCGGTGTTGAGAGGGGGGCTGTGAGCGGGGCCGCGGCCCGCTGGGCCCAGGAGAGAGGCGTTGTGGGGGGGGGGAGAGGGGGCAGCACCGTCCTGGTCCTCTGACATCCCGGAGTGAGAACCGCCGTTCACCAGGCCTGAGCAGTATCCTAGCAACACAGGGGAACGGCGGAGGGGATGAGTGCATGTACGACCGTACCCACGACACTCTGGTTCAGCACGTCTGGTGAGTCTTCACTCACAAAGGCAATGTGCATTTAATCTAAATCGTATTAAAAATACACATTTCATTTGGTTCAAGCCTGGCAAATATGTTGACAAGCAGGCTTCAGTGAGTGAGACGTCATGACAGTGTTTCCCATAGATAGACGGGACCGTGGCGGGCCGCCAGAGTCTCATTTGTCCCACCATAGTTGTCATAACAAACCCAAAGTATTTCTCAGCACTGCTCGTGCTGTTACGGAAATTGTTCCGTTTTTTTTGGAAGGTTTGCGGAAAGGAGATAGGATGTCCGTAGTGAATGAGCGTGTGAACGGAGGTGCGAGGGGCTGCTTACCGTTGGTCTGACCGGCTGGAAGAGGGACAGGACTCGGCGTACTCCTCTGGAGAGAGGGAACAACAGAGAACGTGGCGGGGTTAGCGACCGATGCTAAACAAGGCGCACGCCTCACATGACCCTTGTTGACTGTGCGTACACACACAAGGTGCACACGCCGCTTCTCTGTTTAGAAGCGGTTTGTGAATCCGCACGGCTATATATATATCGGCTACTTTGAAATCCACGTCGTCGATCGATATTTACACATGTAACACAACCTACGCTCTTATAAAAAAAGCCTTTATGTAGGAGGATAGGCAGGTGTGTGTAGGAGGGAGGAGAGGCAGGCGTGTGTAGGAGGGAGGAGAGGCAGGTGTGGAGGAGCGGTAGGGGGGGCAGGGAGGTGAGGTAGAGAGGTACCCACCAGTCTCTCCACGCGGCTGGGCAGCACCACGCTGGCCAGGGGGATGCTGACGGGCAGCTTGCTGGGGTGGACCGTGCTGAGGGGGATGCTGATGGGGAGGCTGGTGATGGTGTCGCCCCCGCCCGCCGGGCTCTTCTCCTTACCCCCCTGGACCACACACACACACACACACACACAGACCAGAGTCAGACCAAAGTCACACATTCACAGACCAAAGTCACACATACACACACGCACTCAAAGTCACACACACACATGCGCAAAGTCACACACACGCACTCAAAGTCACACACCCCCTCGCACTCAAAGTCACTCACACAATAACTTAGGGAGGAACAGTGAGGTAGAGGAAAAACACTGGGTGGGTGTGTGTGTGTGTGTGTGTGTGTGTGTGTGTGTGTGTGTGTGAGGAAGTGGAGTGTGAGTCAGAGGGTGGACCGCGGGTCAGACAGTAAACTGTGGTTATATAGCAGCAGACCGTGAGTCAGGCGGTGTGTGGTCAAGACAGACAGGCGGACAGACAGACAGACGGACAGACGGTTACCCTCTCGGCGGCGCTCTTGGGCGTGGCGCCCTGCAGTGTGTCAGACGGTTGGGGTGACAGGCGGATCTGTTTGGCCCCCAGAGGAGAGGTGACAGCACCCAGGTCCCCCCTGCCAGAGCACAGACCACAGTCAGGACAAACACAGAACACTTGTAAACAGCACAGCCTCTGTACTACACCCTCTGTACTACACCCTCTGTACTACACCCTCTGTACTACACCCGCTGTACTACACCCGCTGTACTACACCCTCTGTACTACACCCTCTGTACTACACCCTCTGTACTACACCCTCTGTACTACACCCTCTGCACTACACCCTCTGTACTACACCCTCTGTACTACACCCTCTGTACTACACCCTCTGTACTACACCCTCTGTACTACACCCTCTGTACTACACCCTCTGTACTACACCCTCTGTACTACACCCTCTGTACTACGCCCTCTGTACTACACCCTCTGTACTACACCCTCTGTACTACACCCTCTGTACTACACCCTCTGTACTACACCCTCTGTACTACACCCTCTGTACTACACCCTCTGTACTACACCCTCTGTACTACACCCTCTGCACTACACCCTCTGTACTACACCCTCTGCACTACACCCTCTGTACTACACCCTCTGTACTACACCCTCTGTACTACAGCCTCTGTACTACACCCTCTGTACTACACCCTCTGTACTACACCCTCTGCACTACACCCTCTGTACTACACCCTCTGTACTACACCCTCTGTACTACACCCTCTGTACTACACCCTCTGTACTACACCCTCTGTACTACACCCTCTGTACTACACCCTCTGCACTACACCCTCTGTACTACACCCTCTGCACTACACCCTCTGTAGTACTACACCCTCTGTACTACACCCTCTGTACTACTGCCCTTCTGCCACATTCGCAGACCTGTCAGAAATACTGTTAGAGCTGACCCCAGATCATTTCCTGAGATCTGTTCACATTCAAACCGGAGGGGTTTAGGTGAAAGACCATGGGGTTGTTCAAGGTCTTACATAAGGCCTTTATTCTTTGACTTCTACGGTCAAACAGACAGAGCATCGATACAATAACATATAGAGACAGAGGTGGAGAGTGGGCTAGGGGGGATAGGGATGAGAGAGAACTGACAATCAAAATGGATTCAGCGAATTATTAGGATTATTGCTCTTATTTCTGTTTTTCTTTTTCTTGATGTTGTTCTGAGCAAAGCTATGTATCCTCGTGTCTTTTTTAGTTTTTGTTGTGCTATCCTACCGTTTTGCCCCATGGATATGATGTTGTTTGTGGTTTCCCTTGTCTTGTTTACATGTATTAAGTGTTCTTTGTAGTATATTGAACCTTGGCTGTTGACGGAAGTGGAACTATGTACACGCCCTCTGGGCTTCCTTCACTCCTCGCACTGTTTGTTTTTTTATGTGCTAAATAAATAAACTAAACCAAAAAATGGTTGTATTGTCTATAACTTGTTGTAATAATAAACAAAGTAAAGTAATAATAACAGATAGGGCCTCTCTACAGCCAGAGACCAGCCTGGTCATGTGACTGACCTGTGTCCAGCCAGGCCCAGGGCCAGGCCTCTGAAGTGGGCGGCACCAGAGTCCTGGTTCAGGTGGCGGCGCAGGGCGATCTTGGCCGGGGAGAAGCGGGTGTAGTCGGGGAGGGCGTGGCCCAGCTGCCTGTGGCGGGCGTCGGGGGTGGGGGGCACGATCTCGTGGTCGGGCGAGATGGGCAGGTAGCGGGAGAGCAGCTCGCCCTTGGAGGCGACCCGGCTGTCGAAGCAGGGCGAGGCCGTGCCGTTCATGGAGAGCTCGGGGCTGAGGCCGTTCAGGAGGCCCGAGGCCGCGGCGGCCAGGCTCAGCTTGGGGATGTCGGGGTCCAGGTGGGGCCGGTGGTGGTCCAGGCCCGGCAGGCCCTTCCTGTAGGGGGAGCCGTCGCAGGGGCTGTAGGACTTGAGCTGCAGCAGCTCCTGCTGCCTCTGGCTCTTCTCCAGCTCCACGATGCTGATCTGAAAACCGACAGCAGGGGGGCGCCGTTAGACAAGGAAGTGAGGAAGGGAGATGAGAACCGGTTCGAGGGGGTTGATTCATTCGGTTAATTTCACATAAAATAGAAATGCCAGCGTAATGACATATGAAACTAAACTTTCCCTAAAACGAAGCACTGAAAATGCAGTATCAAATCATGAATATATATATATATATATATATATATATATATTGGATATATATGCCATATATCCAAAAGCAACTAACATTGCAACGGGTGCATACATTTCAGTATATACGGTCCCGGGCAGGAATCGAACCCACAACCTAAGCGATGTTAGCGCCATGCTCTACCAACTGAGCCACCGCAGAGGACCACAAGGTCATGAGACTGAGGGAGAGGAGACGGGGAGTAGGAAGGAGAGGCAGAAGCAGCCAGGAGAGGCGAGGGGAGGGGGAGGTGAGAGGCGAGGGGAGGGGGAGGTGAGAGGCGAGGGGAGGGGGAGGTGAGAGGAGGGGGAGGTGAGAGACGAGAGTCTGCGGGGTGGGGGAGAGGAGGTGTGAGAAGCGTACCTGCAGCTCCAAGCAGTGTCTCTGCTTCTCTGAGATCTGCCTGCGCAGGGCCTGCTTCTCCTTCAGCAGGCTCTCCAGACACAGAGACCCCCAGTCCAGCCTCAGCTCCTCACACCGCGTCTTCAACTGGGGTACACACGCAGAGACGGGGGGGGGGGACAGAGAGGTGGGGGGGAGAGAGAGAGAGATGGTGGAGAGAGAAAGAGAGAGAGAGAGAAAGGAACAGAGTCAGTAAGAGATTAACAAACATGCTATCAAACAAACAAATCTCTCTTGTTAGTTATTTGCCCCTGGGGCTGTTTGTTTGTCTGACAAGAGTTCAGAGCCAGCAGGTCAAAGCCCAACTTGAGAGCAGAGAGAACGGTGGTGATGGTTGCTCAGGAGCGGAGGTCTGAGACGAAGGGATGGAGGGAGGGTCTCACCAGCAGGAGGCTGTGGTCCCGGAGCTCTGCCATGTCTCTCTCCAGCTGCTTGGTCTGCTCCTTCAGCTGCCGGTTGTGGGCCGAGATCTCCTTCTGGGCCTGGAGGAGGTCCTCCATGGTCAGGGCCTTCACTCCCAGCTGAGGGCAGAGGGGGGGGGGGGTGTCACGGGGTGACATTTGCATGCGGAACCTTTTTCGTCTGTGTTTTGTTTCCCTTCGGTCGGGCGCACCGTTGGTGTTGTGGTCGCTGCCCCTCCTGTGCACACCTGGTGCTGGTTGATGGTGATTGGGGACTGGGAGTGGCACTCTTCCCCTTTTCTCTATTTAAGGTGCCAGCAAGCAGAGGAGGAGAGCGCAGTTCGGGAACGAGTGGCCAGACGGGAGTACAGAGACACCGAGTGCCGATAGGACGACCACTAGACGAACCCCTGCTGGATACCAGAGGGACCCGTGTGGAATCGAGAGAACGCCTGACTGGGGATAAGGGAGGGTGTGGCACAAAGCACCCTTCCCAGAGTTAAGTGGACTTTACGCCTTACCTCATCATCTGTCGCGGCCTGTGGGCCACTGTAGTCCCGCTGTTGTTGACGGGAACGTCCGGACTATTAGCTCGCCTCCTATACAGACTAAGGGCCGGTTGCTCAGACAGGGCTTAAATAAAGACAGGACTAGGCCTAATCTTGACTAGTTAAACTAGGTCATTTAAGCCGCTTGCATGAAAGTATCTCAACTGTGGCTTAGTAAGTCGGAGACTATGGAGTCCTGGAGTAAGCTAAGTAAGCCTTATTGCAAACACCTGGATTAAGCCTCATTTGAGGGTAGGGGTAGTGGTGGTCTAGTGGATAGTGAGTTGGACTTGTGATCGGAAGGTTGTGAGTTCAAATCCCGCCTGAAGCCACACCACTACTAGTGTGCCCTTGGGTAAGGCACTTAGCCCTCAGTTACTCCAGGGGGAATGTCTCTGTAATTCGTAATTGTAAGTCGCTTTGGATAAAAGCGTCTGCTAAATGGCAAAATTAAAATAAAAAATTATGACTGCCAGCCATGTTCAGAGCGGAGAGCTCCACACTGCCAGACTTTTGGGGCATTTTCGCTGAACTTTGAAGACCCACCAAATATTGACTTTTCGGACAACATAAACATTGAACATATCTACCAAAACTTTAGACTCTCTTCTTTCGTCAGAAAAAGAAAGTTTGTTTCTAGCCTCTTTGAGTGTTTAGAAATCGGCCGTAGAACATAGGGTGGTTTCAGCAAAAACACCTGATTTTGACCAATAAACAGAGAAAACGAGCTTTTTCTGCAGAACTTTTTTTTTTTTCTGCACTTTTTCTGTATCATCCGACTCTGAACTGTTTGAAGAGTCGCGCGATGGCCGCGCTGCTCCGCAATGCTCCGCGCCGCAATGCTCCGCGCCGCGTTTGGCACATACCCTGATCCGTTTCGCCATTACTACAACCCACAGCAAGCCACTTCCTTCTCCAGGCTTTTATCGAACTACTGCCCCCATCTGGGACCGAAATACATTACACCCAAGTCTGAAATTCACTCGCTAGGTGTAGAACATGTCAATAACGCGATCCCCGCGGGAATTTTTTTTTTTTCTATAAGACGCCAATTGGCGTCTTTGGCAGTCAACGTTACTATTCTATAAGACGCCAATTGGCGTCTTTGGCAGTCAATGAGTTAATTAAAATTAAATTTGAGGGAGGCGGAGCCAGGCTAGTTCATACAATGGTCCCCATGAAAACCCGGAATGGAACAGAAAACACAATTTTTAGTGAGAACATTGATAGAAAACAATACCAGGAGCTTTTATTTTGAAAGCAAATGGTTTTATCTTAATTGTCAGAAAAATATGTAAGCAACTGATGTGACTGATGTGGATCTTGAGATGGAACAATGGCAGTGGCAACCAGAATTCGTTCAAAGAACTACACTGAGTTGGAAAAGACGCTACTAAAACAAATTGCATCAAACCATCCAATCATTGAAAGTAAAAACCATACTGCTGCTACCGAGCAAAAGAAGAAGAGTAGTTGGATTGCAATTAGCAGTGAATTTAATGCAAATGAAAAAGTAACAAAACGAACAGTACAGCAACTTCAGGTGAGATCTTCATTCATCTCTTCATGAGATTATCAGCATTTCACTTCTTTTTTTGGCCTCGGCTCACCTGTAAAAGAGATGCAAATCTCAGTGTGACTTCCCTGGATAAATAAAAATAAAAAAATCATATTTGTGTAAGATAATTCATATTGAATGACATCTGCTTTTATAGACTCTCTGGAAGAACATCAAACTGACTTTAAAAAAACAGAGTGCAGAAGTCAGAAGAGAGCGATTCACTACTGGTGGCGGACCACCAAAAGATCACCAAACTGATGAATTCAGTGATGTGCTTTCTGGAATGATAGAGCACCAGCAACCCCTGGATGGTGTTCCAGATGATGACCATTTGGACAGTGCAAATGAAGAACTGAGCCTGAGCCCAAATGGTAACCTCCATATTCAACTGTCAATCTTCATTCTAAGGTTCATATAAGTAAATGTGTGCTTCTAACACTGTTCATTTTCCCAGAGGAAACAATTGTGACCCAAGTGACAGAGCCAGTGCACAATGACAATGACGTGCACATCTGCTGCCGCCATAACTGAAGTTGTCAGCACTTGTCAGCGAAGAAGAATAAAGATGACAATGCATGAAGTTAGCCAGAGAATTTCATGAAGAGAAAATTAAATATCTAAAGGAAGAACATGAATTTAAAATGAGTATACTCCAGGTTGAATTGGAAATGAAGTTGGAGGAGAAAGCTATGAACACAATGAAGTACAGTGCTGAGACAATTGTGCTTAACTCTTGTGATTCACAATAAAAGTGTCTTGTAATTTCCCAAGAGTATTTACACGAGTACTGACCATTTTATTCCAGCCTTGTCACTCATTTAAATTTACTCTTAAATTATGTACAAAGCAAACAATAAATGCATCTCACCCTAGTTGAAGTGCTGCAATGTGAAGGCATTCCTGTGTGCAAGTCCTCGTTGGTCACCGACTGCCACAACCATGGGCACATCTGCATCATCTTCACCTTCCTGTGGAGGTTCAGGACAGTGCTGCCTCCTCAGGTAGTTGTGCAGCACAGCACTCCGCTTATAATTTTATAATTTTGCCATTTAGCAGACGCTTTTAATCCAAAGCGATTTACAATTACGAATTACAGGGACATTCCCCCTGGAGTAACTGAGGGCTAAGTGCCTTACTCAAGGACACACTAGTAGTGGTGTGGTTTCAGGCGGGATTTGAACTCACAACCTTCCGATGACAAGTCCAACTCACTATCCACTAGACCACCACTACGCTTCAACCCAAGAAGATGCTGCATAGTGATCATTGCTACAGTTGCGTAAACACAGGAATCGATTTTTCCATACGCCAAACATACGCTCAACCATACCTCTAGTGCGGATATGAAACCTGTTGTACCTCTTCTGTGGCGCTGTTATGGGATTAATGTATGGTGTGAATAAAAATGTACTCTGGCCGTATCCACTGTCACCAAGCATTAGTCCACTATGTTGTCCCCTCAGAAACAGATTCATGGACACCACACAGATCACCTGTTTCCCGGTGAAAGGTTCCAGATGCCAAGAACCTCAAGGTAATGAGGACTTGGAGTGGAATAGGTACAGGCCTTCCTCGTTGAGACAGCTGAATGGATAGTCCAGGCTCAAGCAAAGAAATTATTTCTGATGCATTTTCCTTGTGCATCCGAAAGCGGTCTCTAAAAGTTATTTCATCAAAGTAAGTAAGTACCCGTCTGGCTAGCCTCTGTAAGGCATGCTGGTCTTCATTGAGATAATCCAAGTACTCCATGCTTCCTCACAGACAATGTTAAACTGACTCCAACTTGGTTAAATTTAGTCCTAGAATAGCTCTAAACTTCCTTCTTGCAATCATCTTAATTTAAACCAGAATAGACTAAGGGCCGGTTTCAGAGACAAGGCTTAAGCCTAGTCCTGGACTAAATCACACGTTCAATGTAAAATCTCCATTGAAGATGTTTTTTAGTCTAGGATTAGGCTTAAGCCTTGTCTGTGAAACCGGCCCTAAATCTGTCTTGTTTTAAGCTATGTCTCTGCAAGACGTTTTTAGTTAAATGGCTTTTTAGTCTGGAACTAGGCTTAAGCCATGTCTGAGCAACCGGCCCATAGTGTTCTAGGGTTAGCCTCTCCAGTGTTTCTTGTGAACTTTATTTTGCTTTTGCTTGGTGTGTCTATTCTTTTGAGTAGTGTTGTTTATGACGAGCTAGTGGCAAGCTCCTTATTTGTGTGGTTTATTATTTCTGTCTTCTCGACAGTTGTGTGGTTTTCTTTGATCATTTAGTTTTAAGTATCTTTTTGAAGTTTTGAGTTGTATTATTTTGGAGATCGAGGGCTAACCCTATGGTCTAGCGTAGCTGGGAGTTAGTGGAGGGGCGCACCGTGAGAGTGACTGTCGTCTATATACCACCTGTTGAGTCCCTCTCCCTCCTGTCCTCAGCGAGACCATTGGCGCCACGCCGGGATAGAGACGTGCCGGACCTTAGGGTCCTTGACCGACGGGATACGGCCGGGAGTTAACCCTGGGGGGAGCCCGAGTCGAGACTCCATCGGATTACCCCATCCCATTGGACTCTGTTGTTTTTAAAGACTCTGTTTTTAATTAGCTTTTGTAATTCCTTTTAATAAAGATTCATTGTGGACTGTTCCTGGTCTCTGGGTGTTGTCTGGGTAACCTTGGTTGGCTCCTCAACAGTATCCTCTTAGAAGGCAGGGGTGTTGGAAAGCTTTAGGGCTGCCCCTGCCCCGTTACAGGGGGATGTGTGTGTGTGTGTGTGGGGGGGGGGGGGGGGGGGGGGGGGGGGGGGTCAGAAAACAGCAGGCTCAGGCCCTTCTGTACCACACATGTTCAGTGAGCACGAGACGAGAACATTTTTTGAAACGAAAAAAAAAAAAAAGGGGGGGGAAATAACTTCTTGTTTGGCTAGTTCAGTTTCAAGTTATCTTCTTCTATCTACTATATCATGCCTACTGAACACAGTACAGTTGAGTGTTGTGGTGGTGGTGGTGGCGGGTGGAGCGACATGCTGAGACTCGATAAGAAACAGCTACAGGTGGCTTTGATGACTGACGCAAGTTCGCCTCGCAACCTCCTGAGGAGCGTTTCAACATCCACTTGTAAAACACGATAATATTTGCGCTTCACAATTACCACTCCTCGCATGACACATTCACGGCTTTAAAGAGAAGAGTTAAGAGACGCGTACCTCATCCAGTTTGGTGTCGAAGAGGCCTTTGATCTTCTCCTTGTGGGTCTGACACACTGACTGCAGCTGTTCCGCCTGCCCAGACAACTCTCTGTGTTTCAGCTACGGTGGTGGTGGGGAGGGAGAGAGAGAGACAGAGAGCGAGAGAGACAGAGAGAGAGAGAGACAGAGAGAGAGAGAGAGACAGAGAGAGAGAGACAGAGAGAGAGAGAGAGAAAGAGAGAGAGAGAGAGAGAGACAGAGAGAGAGAGACAGAGAGAGAGAGAGAGAGAGAGAGAGACAGAGAGAGAGAGAGAGAGAAAGAGAGAGAGAGAGAGAAAGAGAGAGAGAGAGAGAGATGGGGGAGGGGCATGGAGGAAGGGAGATTTAGAGGTAGAGTTTCAATCAACACAGCACACAGGGTGCATAATCACCACAGATTAAACTGTCATCATAAAAGTGAGTTGAGGGATTGTGAACGGACGTGGGGCTAATATCGGCCTTTCTGTTTGGAACCGGAGAGAAGTCCATCTTTTATTTTATTTTTTTTAAAAAATTTTTTACCTTCTCCTGCTCCAGAACTTGCTGCAGGTTGGTGCGGTACTGAGGTGTCTTCATGTGGGCCATGAACTGCAGGTATTGGACCTTAATGTTGTCTGTGGGAGCGGGGAGGGGAAGAGACAAGATAGATGTTATCACATCTGTCCCTGCAGCGGTAGCAGCTCCCTGAATGACGTCGGTGTGATTAGATTAGTTTTTTTAGATTCTACTTTATTGTCATTGCAGAGTACAAGTACCAGACAACGAAACGCAGTTCAGCATCTAACCACACGTGCAAATAGAGACATAAAACATGAGGGTGATGAGTGTTAGGGGAGGTGGGGTGGGGGTTATCAGACTCACCCAGCAGCTGTTGCAGGGCCGGCGGGGTGGGGCCAAGGATCAGCTGACCAGACGCATAGTGCTGAACTTTGGGAGGTAGCTGGTAGAAGGGACTCTGAGGTGACCTGTACGCATCTGTTGGAAACAACCAGGGGGAGAGAAAACATGTCACTGTTCTGCAACACAAATCAAGTGTTTGGGGGCTATGGAGTTGCATGTGGAGCTGCGTGTGTGTGTGTGTGTGTGCGAGTGTGTGTGTATGTGTGTGTGTGTGTGTGTGTGTGTGCGTGAGTGTGTGTGTGTGTGCACGCGTGTGAAAGATAGAAAAGAGAAAGCGAACGTGTGTGTGTGTGTGTGTGTGAGTGTGTGTGTGTGTGTGTGTGTGTGTGCGAGTGTGTGTGTGTGTGTGTGTGTGTGTGTGTGTGAGTGTGAGTATGTGTGAGTGTGTGAGTGTGAGTATGTGAATGTGTGAGTGTGTGTAGTGGCAGGTGGCCCACCCTGAGGGGGTGCTGCAGAGAGGGTCTTGGCGTGCAGCAGCTCCAGGGCGCTCTGGCTCTTCTTGGTCTTACGCTCGGCCGCCGTCTCCGCGGCCTTCTTGGGGCGTCCGCGCTTCTTGTTGCTCAGCTTGCGGCCCTTAGCCAGGACGACCCGGCGGGGCTTAGGTGACGCCTTCACCACCTTCACCACCGCCGCCGCCAACACACCCGGCCTCTCGTCTTCCCCACAAGACTCCTGGGACACACACACACACACAGACACACACACGGACACACACACGCAGACACACACAGACACATGCACACCCAGACACACAGACACACACAGACACGCATAGACACAGACACACAGACACACACAGACAGACACACACAGACACGCACAGACACACACACAGACACACACAGACACACAGACACACACACAGACACAGAGAGTGAGCGAGACAAACACACTCCTGCAGACACAAAGGAGATCTGTGCTTTGATACTGCTGGGTTGGAACAAAGGCCTCTATGAGTGGCGTACTTGAGGACAGACTTGGTGAATGAAAGATTTCGATTTTAGAAGAGTTTCTTCTAATATTGTAGGTTTTATAGGATGTTTTGATTTCTGTACTGAAGTGTGTTGTGTTTGTGTACGTGTTGTTTTGTTATGGTGTATATATTGTGGACAGGGTGCCTGCAGAAGTCCTTGGACTCTGTGTGCTTCCCCAGTAGAAATAAAGGTTGAAACAAATCAATAAAACACACCTTGTGCTCCTTGGCCTTGGTTGGCGTGGTGGTGTTGCTTTTATTGTCTTTAGTATCCTTCTGCAGACGACGTCTAGCTGCCTCTTGCTCCTCCTGTAACAGATATACATATATATTATTATTATTATTATTATTATTAACAAGAACAACAACAACAATATATACCATTTAGCTGACTCTTTTATCCAAAGTGACTTACATCACAGTGAGTGCATACATTTTTCTGTATATATGGTCCCAGCGGGAATCGAACCCACAACCTAAGCGTTTTAGCGCCATGTTCTACCAACTGAGCCACAGAGGACCACAGACAGGACCGTCTTACGGTGCCTTGTTGATCAGGGCTATGATGGAGTGTAGGACGTGTAGGAACAGGTGTAAATACTGGCACAAAGTGATCACACACCATTATCTAAAATGACATCTTATTAAGCAATGATGGAGTGTAGACAAAAAAAGCTAATAATAGAAAAGGTGGGCTTACCCTGAGTTTAGGATTTTTGAGACTAGAAAAATAGTTTTCAAGCTGAAAGGAGAGAGAGAGAGAGAGAGAGAGAGAGAGAGAGAGAGAGAGAGAGACCGAGAGAGAGAGAGAGAGAGAGAGAGAGAGAGAGAGAGAGAGAGAGAGAGAGAGAGAGAGAGAGAGAGAGAGAGAGAGAGAGAGAGAGAGAGAGAGAGAGAGAGAGAGAGAGAGAGAGAGAGAGAGAGAGAGAGGGGGTCAGGTGTTAACATTTGAACAAGGACACAGAGGGATTGCAGAGAGGTGACAGTCCCTCTGGTCACTCCGCAGCTCCCTATGAGAGGAGCTACAGAAACAATGCAATGACCTCACCGTTTCCACGGCCACAAGCAGATGGACACATTAAACACTTAGCCTGTTGTTTCCGCTGCTGCGCATTCAGGCACAGACATGACGCAGTCAGGCGGCTACAGACTGGCACGGACCAGTATAGCGACACAACAACATGTACCCAAACAAGGAGAAGGATATTCTTGGCTCTAATGACGGCTCAGTACGTAAGTCCAAACAAACAGGCAGACAAACTTCTGGTTGTTCTGTTTACAGTTCACAGATTGGGCAAAAAAGAAAAAAAAGAAAAGGGGACTGCTTGAATGTTGTCAGGTTTTTTTGTTCTCCCCTCAAATGTCGTCCTGTAAAACACACATGGCTGGATGTGCTTTACAAACCACGTTTTGATTCCGGTTTTGGACACGAGCCTTTGCTTTGGATGTTTTCAACGTTTTCCAAGTCTTGAAAACAAATGAAGCCACAACATTGAGTAGTAATGAATGTTGTTTGCCATCACCTGTGGCTGAACCAGCGCTGCCGGGGCAGTGGCTCGCTGTGCCAGTCCACAGCAGGTGCATACCAGCCGACCTGACAGGAAGACGTTTCCTGCAGAGTGCAGGGATATGTCCGACTGAACATTCTCTGTAGGCATTATCACCAAATATCATGCCAATGTGTTTCGGGGGGCTGACCATATCTGACATGCACAGTGTTTGGGTTTACAATGATATTTGATAGAAACACCAGCGCTCGCACATATGGACAAACAAACAAAAACAACAACAACAAAAAACAGGGCAAAAGCTTTTTAGGCCAGGGGTCACTTCGTAAGGGGTGAACTGGACTGGGTGGTGGCAGGTCGGACGTTAGACATTGTGAGAGGAGCTCACTGGGGGTGGGGGGGGGGACCAGCGGAGGCCGGCCTTAAGAGGACACGAGAGGAAACGTGAGGAAACGTGGACTCACTATGGTGCGGTCTATCGTATGCAGGTAGTAGGACACAGGCTTCCCCGTCCAGGACACTGACCCCCTCAGCGGAGACAGCTCGACCACTCTCATTATTGTGCCAATGTCTGGAAAAAAACAAAAGCAAAAAGGGAATCAAAGCGAGTGGTTTCGGTTCACAACGTGACATGAGGAAAAAGTATGCTTTTTCTTCCACGGATTCCAACACTTACCACTCAAGTTTCGACTGTTTATTCTAAAATTCAGAGGTGCAAAAGGTTTCGAGGATACAATTTTCCCGCCTGAAAGAGAGAACAGATCAATATTGTGACGGCACTTCTCGATAGGAATGTCTGAAACAAGAGATTACGACGACACCCAAACAAAACGCCATAATAGACACCAGATCTACAAATCTGCTACAAATAATCAATGGAACCATTCATCATCCTGTCACGCTGGCCTTTTAAAACACAGGGGTCAGGTGGAAGAGACCACATAAGGCCGGGGGAGGGGAGGGGCGGGGGGGGTCGAGGAGGTCAAGTGTTGTGTTGACACAGCTGTCATAAGCTACTGCTGCCTACTCTCACTCTCTGGGTATCACGAATGAAAGCAGCTGAATCAATAACCAATTGAAATGATCCCCAGTCCCTTTCTCTCCATGTACAACCGGCCTGCAGGCTCTTCCACAGCATCCCAGCAGTCTGCGCGGTCACAAAGAAACTCCCATAGACTCCAGTGTTGGCTACCAACCTTCCTTCATATTAGCAAAGCGCTCCTTCAGCTGGTGGTCCACCTCCGGACCAAAGGCAAAGTTATTCACGAAGATAACACTGCAACACATAAAACAGTTTTGTGTCAAATTCCGTATTTTTTTTGTATATCTCTCAAATATGAGTTGATACACAGGCTGCCTATTTGATGAACTCATGTATCAGTGATGTGTTCTGAGTTTGAGTTCTGATGTGTTCTGAGTTTGTTAGTTAGTGAGTTAGTCTGGGGGTGACTGGGGTAGTCTGGGGGTGACTGGGGTAGTCTGGGGGTGACTGGGGTAGTCTGGGGGTAGTCTGGGGGTAGTCTACCTCGTGTTGGCTATCCTATCTTTCCACTCTTCAGACAGAAAGTCTCCCCTCTCCAGCTGTAACACAAAGAGGAACATACATAATATAATATATAGCTTTTCTCCAAAAGCGACTTACATTGCAGGGAGTGCATGCATGAGCGAACTTGAGCTGCAGAGGATTTCAAATTGTTCCTCTTTGAATGACACACACAGCTCTCATGACAACAGGCTGGGACAGCCGTGGTGAAGACACTAACGTACCGTGTAGTCCCCGTGCTTCTTGCCGTACCACCTCATCCACTTCTTAAACTCGTTGTCCATGGACTGAAAGGAAAAAGTCATAAAATATAGTTAGAATGCCGGACTTTCTAAAAACAGTGTCTTTCTATTTTGTTGACTTTTTGCTGACTGACACACCATTTGGATGTGACCAGAGACATCATGCATGTGGTGTTACGTAGGTCCTTAAGGGTGTTAGGTAGGTCCTTGTGGTGTTAGGTAGGGCCTTAGGGGTGTCAGGTAGGTCCATGTGGTGTTACGTAGGTCCTTAAGGGTGTTAGGTAGGTCCATGTGGTGTTAGGTAGGGCCATGTGGTGTTAGGTAGGGCCTTAGGGGTGTTAGGTAGCTCCTTAGGGGTGTTAGGTAGGTCCATGTGGTGTTAGGTAGGTCCTTAGGGGTGTTAGGTAGGGCCTTAGGGGTGTTAGGTAGGTCCTTAGGGGTGTTAGGTAGGTCCATGTGGTGTTAGGTAGGTTCTTAGGGGTGTTAGGTAGGGCCTTAGGGGTGTTAGGTAGGTCCATGTGGTGTTTGGTAGGTTCTTAGGGGTCTTACCTCTGCGTAGGTGGCTGGAGTGTCTGCTTTCTCCACGCCAAAGTAGTGTTTACAATTCGTTGCCGCTGCGACCTGCAGCACCACCTGTCCCACCCCTGTCAAAAACAGACCATCGAAAGTTTAAGAACAGAAAGAAAAAGCAATAAACACCATAAAAACAATCCCTGAGAATCTCTTTCTTCTGTCAGTACCCAGACACCTCAGAGAGTCAGGGAGAGTAAGAAACACTGACCGCTGCCGAGGTCCACAAAGGTGTCGTCCTCCATCATCTCCATCTCGCCGATGATCTGCGCCACCAGGTCGAAGCTGGTCTCCCCGTACACCTCGGGGGAGAAGGGCTCGTACATGTTGAGCTTCTCGGGGTCGGTGACCGAGTGGTTGTACACCTGCTGCAGGATGTGTCTCAGCAGCCCGTTAGACGGGCGCTTGTTCAGCTTCATGGGACAGGTGGTGCCTTTCCACTGGAACACACACGCGTACACACAGACACACACGCGTACACACAGACACAGACACACACACACACACACACACACACGTACACGTACACGTACACACACACACACAGGACTTTAGGACACTATAGTGGATGAACTCTCTCTTATCTCTGGTGCAGCTGAGTCTGCTGTATTCTTTATTAACTGGACCCACGCAAGACTCACCAGATTGTGGATGCTGTCAATGGCTCTGTTGTACTTGTCACAAAGTCTCTCCATGCTCTCGAAGCTGCAACGACAACAACCGCAATCAAAATAAATACCATACATGGATGACTTTATCCACATCCCCGGCTGCGCCAGTAATAGGAACTGCTGGTAGCCGACAGTCAACAATGTTGTTGACGCTGATGTTTGTGGATGTTTGGCCAGCGACCATGGATACTGGAATGCTAATTGGGAATCAGTCGGTTTCACTCCGGGGACTGTCATCGGCTGATGTGAAATCGAATCATTCCCAAATGAGCAACCCTTGGACAGTTCTATTCATTTCGGGGAGGGGGGGGGCTTGTGTACAGTAGGGCCTGAGAAACGTGGAGGAGGGAGGGTCTGTCCTGGCCGTAGGTAGGTTTGTGTGTTCCGTTAGTGGTGTTGGACTGTGTGTGATGGTGCTGTCTCTCTCTCTCTCTCTCTCTGGTGGTAGGACGCTGCCTCAGAGGAAAGTCACGGCCCGTCCCCGTCCCCCTGGACTCACCTCTTGGTGTCGTAGTCGATGAGCACGAACTTCTCCATGGCCAGCTTGAGGTCTGGGATCTCCTCACAGACCCACCTGAGGCACAGCATGGGAGGGACAGGGAGTTAGACACAGTCACACAGCTCCAGACACAGTCAGAGGGAGGGACAGGGAGTCAGACACAGTCACACAGCTCCAGTCACAGTCAGAGGGAGGGACAGGGAGTCAGACACAGTCACACAGCTCCAGTCACAGGCAGAGGGAGGGACAGGGAGTCAGACACAGTCACACAGCTCCAGTCACAGTCAGAGGGAGGGACAGGGAGTCAGACACAGTCACACAGCTCCAGTCACAGTCAGAGGGAGGGACAGGGAGTCAGACACAGTCACACAGCTCCAGTCACAGTCAGAGGGAGGGACAGGGAGTTAGACACAGTCAGAGGGAGGGACAGGGAGTCAGACACAGTCACACAGCTCCAGTCACAGTCAGAGGGAGGGACAGGGAGTTAGACACAGTCACAGTCAGAGGGAGGGACAGGGAGGTAGACACAGTCACACAGCTCCAGTCACAGGCAGAGGGAGGGACAGGGAGTTAGACACAGTCAGAGGGAGGGACAGGGAGTTAGACACAGTCACACAGCTCCAGACACAGTCAGAGGGAGGGACAGGGAGGTAGACACAGTCAGAGGGAGGGACAGGGAGTCAGACACAGTCACACAGCTCCAGACACAGTCAGAGGGAGGGACAGGGAGGTAGACACAGTCAGAGGGAGGGACAGGGAGTTAGACACAGTCACACAGCTCCAGACACAGTCAGAGGGAGGGACAGGGAGTCAGACACAGTCACACAGCTCCAGTCACAGTCAGAGGGAGGGACAGGGAGTCAGACACAGTCACACAGCTCCAGTCACAGTCAGAGGGAGGGACAGGGAGTCAGACACAGTCACAGTCAGAGGGAGGGACAGGGAGTTAGACACAGTCACACAGCTCCAGTCACAGGCAGAGGGAGGGACAGGGAGGTAGACACAGTCAGAGGGAGGGACAGGGAGTCAGACACAGTCACACAGCTCCAGACACAGTCAGAGGGAGGGACAGGGAGGTAGACACAGTCAGAGGGAGGGACAGGGAGTCAGACACAGTCACACAGCTCCAGTCACAGTCAGAGGGAGGGACAGGGAGTTAGACACAGTCACACAGCTCCAGACACAGTCAGAGGGAGGGACAGGGAGTCAGACACAGTCACACAGCTCCAGACACAGTCAGAGGGAGGGACAGGGAGTCAGACACAGTCACACAGCTCCAGTCACAGTCAGAGGGGAGGGACAGGGAGGTAGACACAGTCAGAGGGGAGGGACAGGGAGTTAGACACAGTCACACAGCTCCAGTCACAGTCAGAGGGAGGGACAGGGAGTTAGACACAGTCACACAGCTCCAGTCACAGTCAGAGGGAGGGACAGGGAGTCAGACACAGTCACAGTCAGAGGGAGGGACAGGGAGGTAGACACAGTCACACAGCTCCAGTCACAGTCAGAGGGAGGGACAGGGAGTCAGACACAGTCACAGTCAGAGGGAGGGACAGGGAGGTAGACACAGTCACACAGCTCCAGTCACAGTCAGAGGGAGGGACAGGGAGTCAGACACAGTCACAGTCAGAGGGAGGGACAGGGAGTTAGTCACAGTCAGAGGGAGGGACAGGGAGTTAGACACAGTCAGAGGGGAGGGACAGGGAGTTAGACACAGTCAGAGGGAGGGACAGGGAGTCAGACACAGTCACACAGCTCCAGTCACAGGCAGAGGGAGGGACAGGGAGTCAGACACAGTCACACAGCTCCAGTCACAGGCAGAGGGGAGGGACAGGGAGGTAGACACAGTCACACAGCTCCAGTCACAGGCAGAGGGGAGGGACAGGGAGGTAGACACAGTCACACAGCTCCAGTCACAGGCAGAGGGGAGGGACAGGGAGGTAGACACAGTCACACAGCTCCAGTCACAGGCAGAGGGGAGGGACAGGGAGGTAGACACAGTCACACAGCTCCAGTCACAGGCAGAGGGGAGGGACAGGGAGGTAGACACAGTCACACAGCTCCAGTCACAGGCAGAGGGAGGGACAGGGAGTCAGACACAGTCAGAGGGAGGGACAGGGAGTCAGACACAGTCACACAGCTCCAGACACAGTCAGAGACAGGGACAGGGTGTTAGACAGTCACACAGCTCCAGTCACAGTCAGAGACAGGGACAGTGAGTTAGACACACTGTACCAGCCTCTGCTTCTATTGCAAGTTTGACAGCGGCGATGTGTGTGTGTGCGCATGTTGGTGTGTGGGTAGGTGTGAGTGGGTGTGTGTGTGTGGGGGGGGTGGGGGGATTACTTACCGGATGGTCTCGATGATTTCATGAGCAGCATCATGGTGTTTATCCTGGAGGACGCACACAGAGAGAGAGAGGGGGAGGCCGAAAGAGGGGGAGGGGGGAGAGAGGCAGAGAACGACAGTTTGTAAATAATTTGATTATGCAAAAAAAGCATTCACTGCCAGAGTACATATCCAAACACTGGAGAGACCATTCAACAGAACATGACTATCTATCACCTGACTAACGAAGTCCCACTGCACACTGAGCTCAGCGGCCTTGCTGGTTAGAGCGTCCGCCCTGAGATCGGGAGGTTGTGAGTTCAATCCCTGGCCGAGTCATACCAAAGACTATAGAAACGGTACCCAATGCCTCACTGCTTGGGCACTCAGCGTTAAGGGTTGGATTGGGGCGGTAAGACCCTGCGACATACCAGCGTCATGTCCAGCTAGTGTACTTCTACCTCACGCTACAGAAACAGGAGATAGGCTCCTGCCCCTATGGGCCATTAGGCTCGAGAATCGACCATCGGTTCTCAAGGCTACTTCACACTGAGGACATTCCACTAAACGGTAGTGTTCCAGTTCCCCCTCGCAGCAAACCTGCACTGTCTGCAATCAAGTTCACAGCCGGGTCAGATAGGGGTCCTCGGCAATCCCCCAAACACTGCCGACCCACATACCGCACTCTCCACGGAGCGTGACTCCATCCTCCGTTACTACCGTCAGACTCGGAACAACTCGATCCCAGAGACACATGTGACCGTGAATGTGTCACTGTTATGGGTCTGTGTGAACAGTCGGCGGTCTGTGTGCGTGTGGCTCATGGCTGTCTGTGTATTATGTGCCTGGGAGGAGGATGGCTGTGTCACTGTGGGGTGAGCAGAGTTCTGTCAGAGGGCTGCTGCTGTTTACAGAGCAGGAAGTGCGGGATTCGGATCACGCCGACGGTCGTCTGTGTTGACCCAGTGACCCACTTTCTCTCTCTCCTGTTTCGGGCGGCTGTCACCGGGAGGGAGTGAGAGAGAGAGAGAGAGAAAATGAGGGAATGGAATGAGAGAGAGAGAGGAAGGAAGAGATGAGACGACAGAGAAGGCGGGAGAGAGAGGAGAAGGAGGAAGGAAGGAAGGAAGGCGGGAGAGAAATAGAGAGAGGAAAAGAGCGGGAGGGGAGGGTGAACGGAGAGAGAGAGAGCGCGAGAGAAGAAGAGAACGCAGGAAAGGGATAAAGTGCGGGAAAGGGAGGGATTGGGTGAGGAGTAGAGAGGGAGAGAGAGAGAGAGAGAGAGAGAGAGAGAGAGAGAGAGAGAGAGAGAGAGAGAGAGAGAGAGAGAGAGAGAGAGAGAGAGAGAGAGAGAGAGAGAGGAGACAGCCCCAGCCAGTCAGACATGGCTGGGCTCAGCTGGACCAGCTCTGGCACAACAGCCTCAGCTCACAGCCTAGAGCTCCCTCCGTTTCCCGCGCAATATCACCACCGCAACCCGCGCCAAGGCAAGGCAGGGCAGGGCTACGGCACACAGCTCAACACTGTTACTGAGGCTTCACACACCACAGGGGCACACCCCAACTGAAGGCATTTTCTCTTCACATTGGGCTTTTGTTGGACACTGTTACAGCAACTATGGATGTGATGTCATGTAATCTAAAAACAGGCCAGCGCAGTACAGCTCAGCTCAGCTCTGTAGTGTGACTGCCACACAAGACAGAGGGCGTGAAATGATTAAATTGTGTTACACACGTGAAGAAAAAGCAAACCCTGTCGTCAACAGAGAAAGGTGCTATGAATAGAATAGGATAAGGACTGAATAAACGGCAGCCCAAACAGACAGCCAGGCTCCTAAGAAGATTAGTATTCTACAATTGTGCGAGGGGTTAATGCTGTGATCGAGACAGACATCAGTGGGGGCACGTACCATCAGTCCCGTCATAGTGTGTGTGTGTGTGTGTGTGTGTGAGAGTGAGTGAGTATGTGTGTGTGTGAGTGTGTGTATGTGTGTGTGTGTGTGTGTGTGGGGGGGGAGGGGGGGTGACGGGGTGGGTGTGTGTATGTGTGTGTGTGTGAGTGTGTGTGTGTGTGTGTAAGCGGAGGCGGTTGGAGGGGGGGGGGGGTGTTCCTGCCGCTCACACACAGACGGCACGCAGCAACAACAGAGCTGCTGCTAAAAATAACGCTGGCTGAGAGACAGAAAGAGAGAGAGAGAGAGAGAGACACGGCGAGAAAGGGATTCCAGAGTGTGTGTGAGAGAGTCAGCCCTCTTCTCTCCTCCTCCTCCGTTCATTCTGCCCCCCTGTGCTGTGGGCACGGTGTCGGAACTGACGCAACGAGGCAGCCACAGCCACGGCCACTCCCTCCCCCTCTCCGTTCATTCGCCATGACGCACGGTGGAGGCGTAGAGGGGGGGCGTCACGCCTCCCCACCACGCGTGACTCACGGCCACAGAGCCAATGACGAGCGCTCAGGTGTGTTTGTGATTGTTATCACTACCACATCACACAAAAGAAAAATAACAACCAGATTCTCAAAAACCTCTCCTCCATCAAAGGGGTTGTCGGTAATAAGGGATGACTTTTTTTTTTCACCCGTACTTGTTGACTCTTGGTTCTTCGCTCACTCACTCTCTCCTCCCTGATCTTGTGTTTGATTTCACCTGCGTGCTGATGCAAAGATGGAGGGTTATGGCGTTAAGGCATGCTGCCTGACTGCTGGTCAGCGCCTGGTGAGGTAGAACTGCCTCTAGTCTACACGTCTGTCTGGGTTGATGACCTGCGATGATACCACCCGCAGGTCACATGTTTGGCTCAAGGGGTGTGGCCTCAGGCCTTGGCTTGCATTGCTTCTTGTCATCAATGAATGGCTTGTTGTTCGTATACAATTTAGGGAACACACACGAGACTGGCAGACATAATCTTAGGCAGCTGGATGTTAAAAGTGGAGTGGCCCTTTATACAGTACAGAGATCGCTAGTTATGTATTGACATAGCAATTACACTGTAAAATGGTAGGCTTAATTACATAGTAATAACCAAAAAAGCAACTTCTCGTGTCACCACTCAGTACCATTTGGGACCAGGTGGGTTCCTACCAATTGTGTTTAACTATTTTAAGTGAGTAGTACCACATACCACATAATTGCCATGTAACAAATGCAACTTGGTAGATACCGAAACTGTAGTGCAACAGCAGGTCAATGAAATAAAGTGTTACCAAACGAAAGGTGTTGTTGAAAGGAACAGTGGCTTTACAAACGTCTGTGCAGCACAAGAGGTGTTCTTCATATGGAAGCAGTTAAACATTATTTAAATCCACAGATGGTGGCGACTTGAGTGTGTGTGTGTGTGTGTGTGTGTGTGTGTGTGTGTGTGTGTGTGTGTGTGAGTGTGTGTGTGTGAGTGTCTGTGTGTGTCAGTGAGAGACAGACAGAGAGCGAGAGACAGTCAGAGAGAGAGAGACAGTCAGAGAGACAGACAAGACACATACAAGACACATACACACACAGAGAGAGAGAGAGAGAGAGAGAGAGAGCGAGAGAGAGATATACTGTGGACAGACAGGATGTCTGTATTGAGCACCCTAAGTCTTAGCATGTGGTCAGCACTGGTACCAGCTTCAGTGTGGGAGCAGCAGCATACATTACAATCATTATGCTGTGTGCACACCAACACAGAAATGAGTGTGTGTCCCTGCTGTGGGTGAGAGGAGCAATTTGGCCTGAACACTGTGGGAGTGAGGAGCATTGGAACACATGTTATGATGGATCGCTGGCGGGGGAGCTGTAACAGTAGTAGTCCTATGCATTGTTGTTCAGAGGGCTGAGGCGCAAACAAACCAAACCCCTGAATAACAGAGAGCCGTACTTCAAACGCCTGCGGCTTCACAAAGCCATGTCGTAGGTACAAACAAATCAATTCAAAAGCCATACATTCGTCTTGCATAGATCAAAGTGCGAGAGATTGATTTGACCACAAACGCAACGTTGACAGGCATTGTGATGTGCTGAGCCAAACATAATGTGATCCAGCAGCTGATCCAAGCGCTCTGTGAGTTAACGCAGACGTCTTATCTCCTCCCTGCCCCACCCGGTCCCAGTCGTTCGTTCATACAGAGGACAGAGGAGGGGAGGGGTTCTTATTGGAAACCAGAGGAGGACTCCACACTGTGTGTAGAGACCTAAAGCACACCGCAGATCCAAAACAAGGACCATCAGCGGCGCGCTGCTGTTTTAGTCAATACAAGACCAGCGTCCCTATGCTATTACCAGTCAATGCATAGTAAAGTAGGCCTGTCTCTCAGGACCATAAACGAGGAAGCAACTCTGGTGTGCCTTTCCCTGAGAGGAGTCCATTATTGCAGTAGTATTCTTATCAGTACACTAGTGTAATAGCATAGTCACCCGAGGCCAACTGAAAAGAAGGTGATTGCGTCAACAATAGTACTACTGACTCGAGTTCAGGAACCACATTACCTCTTCAATCATAGGGTGGAGGCGTAAAAACAGACCACAGGTTAATGAGACACAGAGTTCTGAGAAATGCACTTTAAGCTTTTTTTCCAAGCACATTGTCTCACTGCTATCTCTGAGAAACGACAGCTGACACACACTTGAAGGCACTGGATAAACCACAGGCTTCTCATCTGCTTCCATTTCCTTTCCCCCTTTGGTAAGTCGGGTACAATCATCTGCTCAACTTTAGCTAAAACATATGCTCAAAGCATGCACAATAGGCCAAAAAACACCCGTGATTTATCGTTGGAGCATTTTCTACTAGGTGCAATCAAACTATGTTCTCCTTCAATCTAGGTCACACTTTCGTCTGGGTGCTGTGAATCCATGCATGCCTCAAAACAAGGCTTGGCCATGATGACTCTTAAGATCATAAGTGATAATGGGACAGGACCTTACAAGTTAAACTAGTTCCAAAACCCATGGAACAACAGAGTTCAGCCCAGTGAAATTCAAATGGAGTCATTCCTCAAGGAACTATCTTTCAAACTTCCCGTTCCATATCTCAGATCGCAAGTGAGGTGTTCCATGCAAACCACAACCCCAGCTGGGCTGCCAGGAGTGTGGAATACCTTGTGAGCGAAGCCCAGCCCCCCTACTAGTACCAGCCACTGTAGCAGCATGCAATCACTTCAATTTGCATAGATTAACACATGTATGCAAGTTACAATTCCAACCATCTAACCTACTGACAATTGCATTGTAGCTATGCATAGGATTTGCAAAAAAACAAATGTACAACTGACAGTTAGTTGACTCCTAAAAACGGCCACGAATCACAGATTCACCAAAAACATTTCAGGAATAACAGCTGATTGACATTGTACCAGATAGCAAGCAGCCAGATACATAACTGAGCCCGATGATGATGATGGACTGTGAAAACTATTTCGAAAACCAAACCTCAACCATCTCTAGGCAATCCTTGTCAAGCCATGGATGATTTGTGACATCCTGCAAAATGATCAGGGGGAACCAACTGGACATAGTGGAAGTAGTCGACTACAGAAGCTTTGTATATATCTAACTGTACAGCCACTGTAGCATGCAATCACTTAAGTTTGCGTAGATTAACACATGTGTGTTAAGTTACAATTCCAACCATCTAACCTACTGACTCGAAGTCGACTACAGAAGCTTTGTATACATACCCAACCATCACCTTGTCTCGAGACATCTTAAGACATCTTGACAGACAAAATGTCTTATTTTGGTTAATTAAGACATCTCAAGACAAGGTGATGGCTGGGTATGTATATCTAACTGTACAGCCACTGTAGTAGCATGCAATCACTTAAGTTTGCGTAGAGATTAACACATTGCAAGTTACAATCCCAACCATCTAACCTACTGACAATTGCATTGTATCTATGCAAGGCTTATATAGTCTACAATAGTCATGCAATCACTTAAGTTTGCATAGATTAACACATGCAAAGTTACAATTCCAACCAATCTAACCTACTGACAATTGCATTGTATCTATGCAAAGCTTATATAGTCTACAATAGTCATGCCTACATACATGACTGATGTAGGCAGCAGCTTATCTGTGTGTGTGTGTGTGTGTGTGTGTGTGTGTGTGTGTGTGTGTGTGTGTGTGTGTGTGTGTGTGTGTGTGTGCGTAGTCAACTTCGCCTTACAAACTGGACCAGAAACAGTCAAAAACATCAAACGTTTTAGCTTTCGCTGCTATTGTTGTTATTGTTCTTTATTCCACTTAGCCAGGTTGAAAGAAAGGACACAGCTAACGTATGTAGTAGTGAGCCTTAGCTGCCTTCCTTCAGCCTCGTTCCTCTGTTGTCTCTCTGGCTGATCTGGTGGGACCAGACCGCCTGTCTGTCTGTGACCCTGCATGGTGTTTTGGCTAGCCGCTAGGAGAAGCTAGCTGACATTAAGCTAGCCCCCCCTTCGGTATCTCTAACAAAAGATTAAGACATAAATGAGGTTCTAACTAACCAGGTGCTTTTGGTTCCGTATACTTCTATTGAATAAGTAGCTTAGCGAACCTTATAACGGTTAAGAAACGGTTAAAATACTCACGTATATCGGTAGCGGCCACGGGTAGCCAGCGGCTTGGGCTCCGACCGGTGACTTCAGTTTGAGTTCGAGCCTCTCACCCATTCTACAACCACTTTTTCTCTATGGTTCTCTATGGTGAAAGCTAAAGGTTAGCTAACAGTTAGCTTAGCCTGGGGGTTAGCGAGGAGAGCTACAATGTGAACATTATCGAAAAAGCGAAAAAATTCTCGAACACGATTTTAGAGAAACTGAACGTTCCAAATGTGACGTAATGGAGTTGTAGTAGTAGTAGTGCGCGTGAGGTGTTCAAGCCCAGGGGTTGTTGTAAATTATTTTTCGATCAATTTTGTAAGAAAAAATAAAATAAAAAAAAGAATTACTGTTCTTCATGCCGAGCGGCTGCTGCTACACCTCGGCAGTACCGCCGCCATCTTCCCGACCCGGCGTGAGAAATGAAAAAAAAAAGGGGCGAGACCAAGACGTCAGGGAGGGAGGGGTGTGGAAGACTAGGGACAACACCGAATCGTGACGTTAGAATTATAAGGTTCTATCTCCATTTTTGTCAAAATTGAGTTTTTTACATAATCTGATCCATTAGGTGTTTATTAATGCCTGTGTGGTGTTATTTTAAAGTAATTAATAAAATACAAAGGTTCCATCTCACAAAAAACATAATGGAATGTAAAAACTTTGACGCTGAATATCTCTGAACTACCCTAAACGGAGATAGAACCTTATCATTCTAAGCTCACGAAATGTCACTTTTGCGCGTGTGTGCGTGTGTGTGTGTGTGTGTGTGTGTGTGTGTGTGTGTGTGTGCGCGTGTGTGCGTGTGTGTGTGTGTGTGCGTGTGTGTGTGTGTGTGTGTGTGTGTGTGTGTGTGTGTGTGTGTGTGTGTGTGTGTGTGTGTGTGTGTGTGTGTGTGTGTGTGTGTGTGTGTGTGTGTGAACAATGAAAGCGTCCCCCGTTGTGGTGGACCGGATGGGACTAGACCACTTTTAGATTAACCCCTTCTTTACTTTCTAGGCACTTTGTGTAGATCTGAGAGTGTTTGATAGGTGTAAGGTCTATGGTAAGGTCTATGGAATCCTCTTCGAGATCGTCTAACCTCTGTGTGCATGTTCACGAGAGTCCATTTAAAGCGAAAAGCGCTGCGCGAATTCCTTCACCGATAATCAAGCAACTATGCATGTGATTCGATTCCACATTCATGAACTGTGAACATGGTTAACATATGTTGATGGGGTGGGTGATTGCAAATCTGACACACGTTATCCTGATAGAGTTTTTGGTGTAAAGTTTGAATCCTTTTCAAAAACCCGGAGATACGTTTAGAAAAATGTTTGCTGGATAAAACTTTGCGGTAGGTAAACTAAAACTTAGAGATATGTGATCGTAATAAGTATGTTTAGGTGAGTAGTGTCACATGACTTTATGTTAAGTCGATAACTTATCCGGCTAAACATATACAACATGTTGTAAAATATGTATTTTCGTATGCCTATGTTTTTGCTAGCCACGTGTTGTTGTTGTTATCATCAATCAATTAACGTAGTAGTATGTGTAACAATGCATGAGGGCCATGCATGAGGGGCATGCATGCTGTTAAACTAAACACCCAAGACCCAAAGCTCATTGGCTGAGATGATTCCTGATGCAGACTGAATGGATTGTTAATTGGTTCTGACTCCTAGAGTGACGACAGGGTCTGGGTCTTGGATTCAACATAGCTTAGGCTATTTGTCTGAGCCTCAATGGATTTGGTCTGGTCTAGCTTTTACCCCCATCTCTTCTGCACAGCAAATGTTACAGACTTATAACCATATAACACTTTGCATGACTACATCTATGATTACGTATAACTCCATCATTTATTCATCTATCAATGATCTATGATGCATAGCCTATGTCTGTGTCTATGATTGTATGCAACAACCCCAATAAAGACTGACTAATGTTGGGGATTTGCATTCAAATAACTAGAAGTGATAAATCATGTACTATGTGCTCATTTAAATAATATGTGACTGAGGTCAGTTGAGGAAAAAATGGGAAGGTCACGCAGAGCCAAAAGAGAGGTTCTGCTTTTGAGCGACATGTCTATTCTTCTATACTGTATTTTAACTTGTTAATCGAATCCCAAGTCATGGGACTCAGAAACTGGAACTGAGTTTCGTGCCTGTCGTGTGACAGGAGACGGCAGACAACCTGAACAGGAACACATGCGCCGGACCACATCGCCAACAGTTATGCTTTCACAAGCTATTCTGATCAGAACATATGATTGTATGCAACCCCAATAAAAACTGACTAACAACTGGCATTTTATTGACACAGCATTTCATTGAGGGAACCCCAAAAGAGAGACACAGAGACCCCTGTGCCTGTGGATCCTGAGGGTAAAACTGTCATCATGCCTAGGAGCAGACCGAAGAAGAGGAGGGTGGAAGCACACAATGACGATAACAGGTTATGATTTGCAATATACAGAGATACTAAACATGGATGTGAATTAAATCTACATGGCTCTACATGGCCATCTGTATGGCGATGATCGTTACACTGTAACATACATTCAGATTTTGTGGCATAACAGCCATAGTGCCACCCCAGATTATGAGTTCATCATGCTCAGCCAAATGTTGTTCTTTGTCTGATGCAGCAGTTTATTGGAGGCGACGGTGAAAACCGAAGAGGAAGAAGGTGTGATCACAGCCACCAGCAGCTGTCACACGGTAAACAATACCCCGGTGAAACGTGAACCTGAAGGCCACTCGGATATCACAGTGAAGTCGGAACACTCCGGAAAATGCAATGCCACTGAGGAATCTCAAACCACCGTAAAGAAAGAAGAAATGGAGGATCTCCCTACAAATGCAGGACATAACGCTAGTGAATACAGGGGGGTGATCAACCTTTACTGTACAACCACTTTAAAAGAGGAACCTCAAATGGAAGACTTGACACTCTCAACAAATACAGCGCATGATGGTGGTGAGAACCTGAGAGATGGAGAATCCCATGGTCATGCGGAGATCACGGTTGAGATTGAAAATGATGACATGGACGCTACTGAGGAAGTAACGAAACAAAAGACTAAGATCAGAAACTCATCTCTAGTTTGTAAAGTGAAGGCAAAGAAGAGGAAACAAGAGAGAAAGGCATTGGTTCCCCAAGTGTTTCGCTGTGGTGTCTGTGGCAAGGATATCAAACACCTATTATCTTATCAGGTCAGTTAAAAGTCGTTTTTGTTGGTCAAATGTCAATTATTCACAATGCTAATCAAAAGCTCTTCTCAAAAGCACTCATTCTCAAGCCAGGTGACCTTGGAGGCGTCCTATCATGTGTACTTCTAACTTGTGAATGATGTCCTCTAGGAGCACCTGCGGATACACACAGGTGAAAGGCCGTACGAGTGCCCTACGTGTCACAAGAGCTTCATCCGATGTTGTGACCTCATCAAGCACAAACTGGTCCACTCTGACCGAAGACCGTACCCCTGCCCTATATGTGGCAAGCGCTTCAAGCTTCAAGGGTGTGTCAAGAAGCATAAGGTGGTGCATGAAGACAAGTATCCCTTTGTCTGCGGTCAGTGTGGTTCAGGCTTCAAGAGGGCAGCCTGCCTGACCAAGCACGAGAAGGCCCACTCCACGGAGTTCCCGTTTGGCTGCACCATCTGCGGGCGCACCTTTAAATGGGAGGCCTCGCTGAAGGCCCACGTGATGGCTCACAAGAAGGAGAAGCCGTTTGTCTGCCCGAAGGAGGGCTGCGAGAGGAGGTTCACCTACCGCTCCTCCTTCCTGCAGCACTCCCGCGCTCACGACCGCCCGCCGCAGAGCCACTGCTGCCGGGTCTGTGGGCGCAGCTACAACCGGCGCTCCAACGCGCTGAAGCACGAGCGCTCCCACTCTGTGGTCAAAGTCAAACGTGTGAAGAAGAAGAAGACGACTCTCCAACAGGTACTCCAACTGAGCTCACGCGAACATACTGTATGATGTGATGTATGATTTATGAAATGAACAGTGATATCTGACAGTCGATCTGACTGTAATGCAATGAAAAACTCACGCACATGCACACACACGCACACACACACACACACACACACACACACACAGTCCAGGGGTGCAAACTGGTCACCTTTCAGCGGAATCCACGGTTTTTACCTCAAAATAGGTCACATGAACTATGTAGATCTGAATTTGTTTTATTATAATCATTGGGGGTCTAAGTCTCATCCAAGTCATCTGCGAGTAGGCATAACACATTTTCTGTCGTGTCGTGAATCTACTTCACCCTGAGTCATCAAGCGATGCGCGAGCAAACATCTTCCTGTCTGCTCTGTTTCAGAATGAGAGAATGAGAGACTTTGGAGAGGAGGATGCCCTTACTGTGGCTCAACTAGAGGCAGGAGTCCGGTGCAAATGGAACTGGTCCTGGCTGAAGCTAGACTCAAAGAGTAATGTGAAGGGAAAAGAATATGTGTTCCCCATGTCACAGTTCTTTAAGAAAATAGAGAAACCAGGCTATGCCCGATGCTGCCTCTGCTGCAAAAAGATCAATTATTCTACCAAGGGCTCCCATGCCCTTTTGATACACTGTAAATCCGAAAAACATAGCCAAAAGGTGGTGACCATTGGGACCACACACAGTGTCATATCAGTGTCAGAAACTCAGGACCCACCACAGCAGGACCCACCACAGCAAGGCCCTGAGCAGATGAAGGAAATTCCAGTAGGCCTACCCCTATTTAAAAAGGTAGCAAATGCAGAGGTGAGTGTTGGTTATCAATGAGTTGTTATCAATATAAGCCTCGACTTTGATAAGCTGAGTAAGAAATCCCCCATAGTTGCCTCATAGTACAGTAAATCGCAGTAACTTGTCACCTTTCAGCGAAATCCGCAGTTTTTACCTCAAAATAGGTAATCTACATGAATTGTGTAGATCTGGAAAAATATATATAGAATTTGGGGGGGGGGTCTACGTGTCATCCAAGTTATCTGTGAGTAGGCATAACACATTTTCTGTCGTGTCGTGAATCTACTTCACCCCGAGTCATCAAGCGATGCGCAAGCTAACATCTTCCTGTCTGCTCTGTCGGCTAAACTCCACTGCTGCTGGATAGACCGCCTCGTGCCGCAAAGACGAAATCACTTTTAGCTGCTTCAGGCAGCTAGCTCCACTTCCAGGCAGCGTGGAGAACACACTCACTCGGGTAAGCAACCTGTTTTCAAAGTAATTATGCAGGTGGTACGGTTAGCTTGGCTTGTCAACTTACTAAGTTAGCTATGGCGCTTCTCCATTGACCGGCACGGTACAGGATGGCAAGCAGGGATCTGACCTGTCTGCACATCAAGGTAATGGAGAAGCGCCACTCAATGCCTTATTTATCTTTAAATGCCTTTTAATACCTTTTTAATGTTTTATAATATGCATTTTTATTCCTATGTAAAGCACTTTGAGTTGCCATTGTGTGAGATTGTATGAGATGTGCTATACAAATATACCTGCCTTGCCTTTAGCTATGTTAACATCTCCAGTCCAGGTAGCCTAGCTTTACCACTCACCCACTTCCATTTGTTTTCAGAATGAGAGAATGAGAGACTTTGGAGAGGAGGATGCCCTTACTGTGGCTCAACTAGAGGCAGGAGTCCGGTGCAAATGGAACTGGTCCTGGCTGAAGCTAGACACAAAGAGTATTGTGAGGGGAAAAGAATATGTGTTCCCCATGTCACAGTTTTTTAAGAAAATAGAGAAACCAGGCCATGCCCAATGCTGCCTCTGCTGCAAAGACATCAATTATTCTACCAAGGGCTGCCATGCCCTTTTGAGACACTGTAAATCCGAAAAACATAGCCAAAGGGTGGTGACCATTATGACCCCACACAGTGTCATATTAGTATCAGAAACTCAGGACCCGTCACAGCAGGACCAACCACAGCAGGACCCACCACAGCAGGACCAATCACAGCAGGACCCTTCACAGCAGGACCAATCACAGCAGGACCCACCACAGCAGGACCAATCACAGCAGGACCCACCACAGCAGGACCCATCACAGCAGGACCCACCACAGCAGGACCAATCACAGCAGGACCAATCACAGCAGGACCCACCACAGCAGGACCCACCACAGCAGGACCAATCACAGCAGGACCAATCACAGCAGGACCAATCACAGCAGGACCCATCACAGCAGGACCCACCACAGCAGGACCAATCACAGCAGGACCCACCACAGCAGGACCAATCACAGCAGGACCAATCACAGCAGGACCAATCACAGCAGGACCAATCACAGCAGGGCCCACCACAGCAGGGCCCACCACAGCAGGACCAATCACAGCAGGGCCCACCACAGCAGGACCCACCACAGCAGGACCCACCACAGCAGGACCAATCACAGCAGGGCCCACCACAACAGGACCAATCACAGCAGGGCCCACCACAGCAGGACCCACCACAGCAGGACCAATCACAGCAGGACCAATCACAGCAGGACCAATCACAGCAGGACCCACCACAGCAGGACCAATCACAGCAGGACCAATCACAGCAGGACCAATCACAGCAGGACCCACCACAGCAGGACCAATCACAGCAGGACCCACCACAGCAGGACCCATCACAGCAGGACCCATCACAGTTCACACTCACTCGGGTAAGCAACTGTTTTCAAAGTTATTCTGCAGGTGGTACGGTTAGCTTGACTTGTCAACTTACTAAAGCCCCTTTCACACATACGAGCCTTCCCAGTAGATTCCATGCAATTTCCAGGGTCGACTTAAGTGTGAATGGGACTGACCAGGGAAATCCGCACAGGCAATTTCCCTGGTCGAGACCATGTATAATTCCATGCAATTTGCAGGGTCGCTGCATGTCTGAATAGACCCTGATTTTTGCCTGGTCAGTCTCCTTTCACAGCTGTCCTGCATCGCGCAACCAGCAGGGCAGAGCGCAGGGCAGAGCGCACAAGAACTGCCCCAATATCGCTACTGCTAAATATAATTCCACAACTGGACACTACTTCATTTCCAATCATAGTGGAGGTATGATATATGGCACATTTATATATATTAAAGGCTTTTTTTGAAGGCATTTTTAACGAACTCCCAGCAGAGTCAAAACAAGAAATTCTGTGCTCAAGGCTCACTACCTTTTCCAGTTGAACATAAACTAAACTATTTAAATGCTGCTATTGTTTGCGAAGTTACAAGATCCTTACATCACACCATTCTTTTTCAAATGACAAGGTAATGTTAGATATACTGTATATAACGTTAGACAGGGAGCGCAGATTTATTTTTATGGCGTTCCAAAATGAACGATATGAGGCTGGGAGGGAAGAATCACAGTATACCCACTAGAAAAAACAAGACTACACCACTGAACGGAGGCATGATATGGCAGATATATATGGTGTGTGGCGGTCCCGTGCACCTGCCCTGCTCCAGTTCTAGTAGATCGCACAACCAGGGAATCGCCGACATGTGTGAAAGGGAGCAACCCGGTAATTGTCGGGTAATTCGGTCATGTGTGAATGGTGCACATGCCTGGCAGACCCTGGTCGGGATTCCATGGAATTTACAGGGAACTGTGTGTGAAAGGGGCTTAACTTTACCACTCACCCACTTCCATTTGTTTTCAGAATGAGAGAATGAGAGACTTTGGAGAGGAGGATGCCCTTACTGTGGCTCAACTAGAGGCAGGAGTCCGGTGCAAATGGAACTGGTCCTGGCTGAAGCTAGACTCAAAGAGTAAAGTGAAGGGAAAAGAATATGTGTTCCCCATGTCACAGTTTTTTAAGAAAATAGAGAAACCAGGCTATGCCCAATGCTGCCTCTGCTGCAAAGACATCAATTATTCTACCAAGGGCTCCAATGCCCTTTTGATGCACTGTAAATCCGAAAAACATAGCCAAAAGGTGGTGACCATTATGACCCCAGGGCTTAAAGTACTCCGGCACAGTGCCGGATTTCCGGCGCGGGAGAATTAAAAAAAAAAAAAAAAAAAACTGCAATTGCGGCATTGCGCCGACGTGGTGGCGGGGGCGCTGTTTCACAAATAACTTAGCTTTCGTGTTTGCTAGCGAAACAGCTGATAGTTGATGTTGACTGCTCAAGGAGAATACATATTTGAAAGTACAGAATGCCTGAGAGCCTTATATTGCATTATATTACATTATATTTTGAATGGCCATCTGGTGCCTGAATATTGTTTTTTCCTTTACATATATAATGACATTTCCACCATAAATTGATGGCGAAAGGGCACAAATTGGTGCATATCAATTAACCAGAATGCAAGAAAGTGTTTGATGCTCGTTTAAGGACCCCCAGACAGCCCTGCTTCATGGGTCCCCCCCGATGTCAAACACCACTGGTACCACCTCCGCCTCATTTTGAGCCAGGAAAAACCCTGAGTAGTGACGGGAAGCCTTAGAAGGAGGACGTGGTGCCAAGAAGGAGAATATAAGTGATAGTGGCTTAATAAGTAATCAGTTTGTTCTTTTAAAGACATGTATATATTTTATTCTGTATTGTTATAGTGATAGTGGCTTAATAAGTGATGCAATCAGTTTGGCCTTTTAAAGACATCTATTTATTATTATTTTTTATTAAGTATAAAACAGTATTATGAATGAATGAATGGTCTTTATTGTCATTACAGTTTTTCCCAATTGCTAAAACACAAAAGCCAATTCTCTAAACCAAATGACCAGTTCTCTAAACACATTTAATAAAACTAGCTCCCATTTGCCAAAACCATAAACACATTTCACATGAAGACACAATTCACAAAACACAATCCTCCTTTTCTCATAAATCTAAACACATTTTGTCTTGCTAAAACACAAGTTGCAAAAAACTCTGCTCAAAATGTCAAATTCTCAAATTAAAGCTCATGTGATGCAAAAGGCTTGCCACAGTCAGCAAAATGTTAACACAATGAACACACCTGGCTTCATTCATTAAACATAACGACTCAAAATTTAAGACACTTGTTGCAAATGATTGTGGTGTGTGTGTGTGTGGTATAGTTCCATAAATAAAATAAAAAACATCACACCCTGAACATTGTTTTCAGTGAGTATTGTTGTGTGTAATGATCCTCTGTAGTGTTTGCATTGAGTTGTGATACAGTACAGTATTGTACATGTTATGGTACATGTGGGAATACGGTAACATTTTTCAAACCTTTATTTACGTAAAACTCGATAGGACAACAGTGCAACAACTTCGCGGCTGAACTTTAGTAAAATTTCGGACATCATATGCCATTTAAACGGGGGAAATAGATATCTAAAAATGCATGACTATCATGCAAAATCTGCCTTACTGTAATGTAAAATATGTAATGTTAGATATAACGTTAAACAGGGAGCGCAGATTTATTTTTATGCATGACTATCATACAAAAAAAAAACTAGGGTTAGGGTTAGGTGCTAGGGTTACAGTAAGATTAGGGTTAGGATTAGGGGTAGGGTTTGCGTTTGAGTTTTGAAGAGAGAAGGTGTGGTTTTGCTTATGTAGCTTTAGAAAAGTGTGTTGTGTTTAGAGTTTTGGGGAAATGGAGGAAAGTTTTGTGAAATGTGTTTTAGCAATTGAGAAAAACTGTAATACAGTACAGGTACCATACAACGACATTTAGGAGGGGGGGCTCCCCTGGTGCTTGGAAAAAGACTAAAAACACGAGGGCCAAGGGTAAAATAAAAAAGGGAAAAGAGCTGGTTTACATAAATAAAGGCTATGTACACTATCTACTATACTACTATACTATACAATAAAACACTGTGCTGTACTCTATGCTATGCTATAAATATCCTAACTTTTCCTATATCTGAACCTTATGTACACAAGGGTTGTCATATTGCACATAGTATTGTTGCACATTCATTTAAAGTATTAATGCATTTTAACATTGAGACATATATTTTGTATTGACTATAAAATAGTATTAATGCATTTAAACATTGAGACAAGAAGCTGTCTTCTGTACCCGCTCTCCCAATATCTCAAACTGTGACCCCCCTCCCCAAGAAAAAGTTTCAGGCACAGGATTTTTTCCCACTTTAAGCCCTGTGACCCCACACAGTGTCATATCAGTGTCAGAAACTCAGGACCCACCACAGCAGGACCCACCACAGCAGGACCCACCACAGCAGGACCCACCACAGCAGGACCCACCACAGCAGGACCCACCACAGCAGGACCCACCACAGCAGGACCCATCACAGCAGGACCCACCACAGCAGGGGTCATCACAGCAGGGGTCATCACAGCGGATAAGGGGAAGACTGAAAAAGCTAGTACATCTGTTTGAAAGGGTAGCAAATGCAGAGGTGAGTGTTGGTTAGCCAGTATGTGCTAGTTGTTATCAATATAAGCCTCGACTTTGATAAGCTGAATGGGAAATCCCCCATATTTTATTTATTTGACCTTTATTTAATCAGATAAAATCAATTGAGAACAAATTCTCATTTTCAATGAAGATCTGGCCAAGAGGCCCCGGCAAGGATAAAAAGAAACATATAAACAGAAATACTCGTCAACATAAACAATACAATACATTAGAACGGCAAAGACAGTGAAGATAAGTAAATGAAAACAAATAGAAACAAAATCAACAAACCTACATGACATGTATGTGTGGAAAGAGAGAGGTGTGTGTGTGTGTGTGTGTGTGTGTGTGTGTGCAATCAGCAGGAACAACAGTCAACTATGACCTGCTGAAGTTTATTTTTGAAAATGGGTTAGTGATGCGAGTGCTGTGAGTTTGAGTGTTCTGTAAGGTAGTCCAATCATTTGCTGCCGCAAAACTAAAGGAGTTGCGGACGAAAACAGTGCAGGCTTTTGGGATGGTGAGTTTGATGAGATCCCGAGACCTTGAGTGATAACTGTTGTGAGAGAAGTGCAGGAGAGATGAGATAGATAGATAGATAGATAGATAGATAATAGAGGCATAGATGCCTCATAGTACAGTGATTATTCTTCATTATTCTTATAAATGATGTAATGTTTACTTATCACAAACTATGTGTTTTGCAAGTAGTAACATAGTGGGGATTTTTTCTTCCCAGGCAATGGTTCTTGGAACGATTGTAGAACATTCCCTCCCCCTATCTGTCGCTCCTGTCATCGTTGAGGTTGCCCAGACGCTGGCTCTGGATATTCCAGCTTTGGGGGGCTTGAAGCTATCCCGGACGGCTGCCTCGAACAAGGCCGCCCAGGGCCTGGGGCACACCTTCTCAGAGAGGACGTTGGAGAGCATACGGTCGAGCCCATTCTCCATCAACCTGGACGAGAGCACATCAAGCTCCAGTAACAAGGTGCTGTCGATCCTAGGAAGCTACTTCAACCAGGAGCTGAAGCATGTGGTCGTCGAACACCTTGGCTCTGTTGAAGTCGTAAAGGGGACTGCTGATCATTTGGAAAGGGCCCTACAGACGTTTTTCAGTGACCATAAAATCCCATTTGCCAACATGGTCAGTATGACGATGGACTCCTGTAACGTCATGCAAGGGAGCAAGGCCGGGCTGGAGACCAGAATAAGAGCCAAGAACTGCCAGAACCTCCTGGATGTTGACGGAGATTCCTGCCACCACATCCACAACGCCGCCAAACAGTTTGCTGCGCCCTTCGGCCACTACCTGGAGCAGCTCTTCACTGACCTCCACGCCGACCACCAGTGGGCGTCAGACCAGGTCATTCTCCTAGATATGATTAAATATATATCCCTACACCGGAAATATATTCGTTGCATAATGGCAAATAGGCTAAATAAAGAGTAAGCCCTTTTTTTGTGCCTGTTTTCAGAGAGAATACCTGATGGAGATCTGTGAGTTCATGGGCATTCCAGGCACCAACCCACAGCAGTTTGTGGCGCATCGGTGGCTTTCGGCGTACGATGTGGGCATCAGCACTCGCCAGATGTTGCCTGCGTACAAGGTGCTGTACTTCGGGTTGTTCAGTCAGGCAGACCAGATCGTTTACCAAGCCGTCCTAGAGGAGATCTACAAGGACCACGGTGTCGGTGAACGGGCAAAGGCCAGGATCCAATATTTCCACCAGGAACTCAGAAAAAAAGGTTAAATTGTTGAAATGGACCTAATATTATTTAGGCATATTTAAAGGGGGGTTTAGCCCCCCCCCACACTTATGTGATTAGTCCTCTTGTATACTGTATGAAGCCCAAAAGCCATGTTTTATTTCATCGCTCTCTTCCAGGAATGACACGAGCTGGGAAGGACAGGAAAGAAAGGGTGGTGGAGAAGCTCTGGTTGGAGAGTGGCACCATGGACCTCCAGCTGAGCGTCTACCTCGCCGTCCTCCCCATCCTGAAGGAGTATGTGATGGTGTTCCAGGTGTGTGTTACATTACATTCATTATCAATCTTTTTTTTTTCCCCACAACTTTGTTTATTGAAGTTTTCATGACAATACAAAATGAGCAGTAGGTCAAACTGTACATATATACGCTAGACATATTGCACATACCTACATATATGTAGTCAAAATAGAAAACACATTGATTGTATACTTAGGACATGGATTATACAGGAGAAATAAAAAATTAAAAAATTAAAGTTTTTGTTTTTTGTTTTTTTTATGAGACGGTAAACCTTGGGTTTAAACCTTCCCCATACATGTATATAGATTATCCCAACCAGATGATATTAGGATAAAAGTGATTATTGCTTATGGGGTGTCAATTGAACACTGTTCCCCAACATAGGTAAAGAAACGACCCCATGTTTTATAAAATCTCGCTGTTGAACCCCTTATGACACCTTATAAATTCATTATCAATCTCTGATAGATAAACTAAATAGGCCTATCCTTGTATGGTCTCATCCGTTAGATTGTGATATAAACAGACCCTCAACTGCGAGTCATGTCTGTGAAATGGTAATGCAATTGTTGATATAAACAGACCCTCAACTGCGAGTCATGTCTGTGAAATGGTAATGCAATTGTTGTAGTATTTTAGGATAACATGTCATCCTTTTTCACAGGGCAGCCAAACCCCTGTTCACAAGCTGCACGACAAGCAGCTCGGAGTGGTCGCCAATTTCATGGCGTGCTTTGTCAAGGCTAAGCACCTTCACACCACACCAAAGAAGCTCATGGAGCTGGACTTCAGGTACAAAACGCTGCCTCTCTGGGAGCTGAATGTCGGACCGGTGGCTGAGAAACTGAAGGCAGAAAATCCACGTCACCCGGTTAGTGAATGTATTGAAAACGGCGAATCAAACATTCATCCATTTCTCTAGGTTTAAAATGACTGAATGACAATAATCGTTTTATCTCGATGATGTTTTTCCAGAGTGTGCTGCAGTTTCTCGACACGGTGAAGACGGCGTACGTGTCCACGGCGGCCTACATGCAGAAGAAGCTGCCCCTGAACAGCAGGACCCTACGATCTCTGTCTGCTCTGGACCCGTCGGCGAGAGGCCGCTCGGAGACGGGCGTCCTCCTGAAGCGGCTGGCGGGGATGATGGGCCACCTGGTGCCGCCCCGGTGTGACGTACCACTGGAAGTGGTCAAGTTCAACGTGGATTCCGCCCTTCCCCGGTACGTGGAGGGCGACGACATGGTGAACTGGTGGGCCGACGTGATGGACACGGGGAGGTACCCGGGCCTGAACCACGTGGTCCAAGGGGCTCTCTCCATTTCCCATGGACCCACGGTGGAATCATCATCATCATCAGTCAGCGCCACGTGACGGCCAACCAACCAGTGCCCGAGCAAAGCAGGAAGACTGCAGTGGAGGAGGACGGGCAAGCCACAGTGAGGCACATAGCTGCTCACAAGAGGAAAAATGGCACTGGAAGTACTGGTACAGGCAAGGAAAGGGGGGGGGGGTGGTATTGGGTTGGTTGGTTGCTTGGTTGGGGGAGGGGGTGTATTGTATGTCACCTAATGTAATTCATTTGTCATTTCACAAAATAAATACATCTTTAAAATTCGAATAGATGTGACTGAGTTTTTATTATTGTCAGCACTTCATATAGAGGTCTGAATGTCACCGGCAGGCTTTTATGCGTCACTTGAACAGACCGTGTATAGAAAAATGTAGCATGCATCACGGGACGGGGCCTGGGCACTGCACTTTGGTCATTCTTTGTTTTCAGGCAAAAATAGAAGTCACCTTTTTGGGCCATCACCAGTTTGCACCTCTGCATACACACACACACACACACACACACACACACACACACACACACACACACACACACACACACACACACACACACACACACACACACACACACACACACACACACACACACACACACACACACACACACACACACACACACACACACACACACACACACACACACACACACACACACACACACACACACACACACACACACACACACACACACACACACACACACACACACACACACACACACACACACACACACACACACACACACACACACACACACACACACACACACACACACACACACACACACACACACACACACACACACACACACACACACACACACACACACACACACACACACACACACACACACACACACACACACACACACACACACACACACACACACACACACACACACACACACACACACACACACACACACACACACACACACACACACACACACACACACACACACACACACACACACACACACACACACACACACACACACACACACACACACACACACACACACACACACACACACACACACACACACACACACACACACACACACACACACACACACACACACACACACACACACACACACACACACACACACACACACACACACACACACACACACACACACACACACACACACACACACACACACACACACACACACACACACACACACACACACACACACACACACACACACACACACACACACACACACACACACACACACACACACACACACACACACACACACACACACACACACACACACACACACACACACACACACACACACACACACACACACACACACACACACACACACACACACACACACACACACACACACACACACACACACACACACACACACACACACACACACACACACACACACACACACACACACACACACACACACACACACACACACACACACACACACACACACACACACACACACACACACACACACACACACACACACACACACACACACACACACACACACACACACACACACACACACACACACACACACACACACACACACACACACACACACACACACACACACACACACACACACACACACACACACACACACACACACACACACACACACACACACACACACACACACACACACACACACACACACACACACACACACACACACACACACACACACACACACACACACACACACACACACACACACACACACACACACACACACACACACACACACACACACACACACACACACACACACCACCCCTGGACATTTTATTTTTAAGTTTCCAAATGAAAAGCTGGAATGTCTTGAGCCAATACATATTCACCCCCGTTGCCATGACATTCAAATGAGCTCAAATGCAACCGTTTCTTCAACAAGTTACACAATAAGCTCAATTTAGTCCATCTGAGTGCAACGTAAATAATACTTGATGTGATTAATGTGGAATGGAAATCTTTGTTTTTGTAGGCTGTCTGATTTGAATAGGAGTCAGTTCCACACTGTGGATCAGGTTGTCCCTACCAGCTGAGTGAGAAAGGAGAGGAAAGCAAGTTGCTCAGAACGGCAACTAAACTGCACAGGAGGACCGAGGAGACCTTAAAACCGTCTACAACCAGAAGAAATCAGACTAGATGGGACATCGTCCTAGTCGCTCTACGAAACGTGTTTATTTTTGTTTCAAAATGTGTTCAGTTGTGTTGATTGACTGGGTGTATGTTGCCCCGTGATGTTGGAATTATTTGTTTGATTTTCTTTTTTTAAATGTTTGGTTCTATATTCTGTCTGAGAAGGCCATACGATTGTTGATGATCCATTTGGAGGATGTCCGTTTTGACAACAATGGAAATGTTTTGACTCTATGGTTGCTGTGTGTCCCTGTCTTTCACTTACATAACCATGTTGCCCCTGTTATGGTCTGTATGTACTACTGTACTGTACAGTGTACACACACACACACACACACCTGACTGGTCAGACCTCCACTCAGCACTAACACGTACTGGAACAACAACTGTGAAACATGTGAAAAAGTTAATGATTTGCTGGTATATTCTTGACTGTATCGCATACGTTCTCTGCGGAATAAAATGGACTCAAGGAAAGGCATCTCAAATGTGTGGTTTGTGGAGTAAATGTTCCAAGAAAGACACACCATGCTCCATTAGCCTTGAAATCAATGTGATACTATTTGCCAGGCAACCGGTGTGCTCTTGTGTTGGGAGGTTGCAAATGCTGCTGTGGATGTGGTTATCATGGATTGTCACACATCCTCCCTACATCTCTGGCTTCATCTGGCCTGAGACCACAGGAAACCCCTAAAGACTCTGGGTTATTGTGTATATATACTGTATGTATCCACGCATGCATAGCCTGCACACACACACATTGCACCTTTTGTCTGTAAGGATGTTAATGATTGACAAACAGTTAAACATGACCTCCTCCTGGACACTTTACACTCAGACACAAAAATGATAGATTGTGCCTTTACAAGCTGGGGCCCATGGAAACGCTGGAAGGAGGGGGAGCCCTCAATCTTTTGGTGTGGTTGTAAACATGTCAGGGCCTCTGTTCAGAGTGTAGTGTTGTTGTACGGTGAGGGGAGGGGAAGGGGGCGGGACCTGGAGGACGACTCCACCACTAGGAGAGGGGAGAGGGGAGAGGGGAGAGGGAGATGGCAGTCTGCCAAAGTGAACTCACTGACACTGGCTCCAGAAGCTCCTTGCTCTCGCTCTGGCTGACTGAGGCCAATATTGGGCCGGGGGCCAGAGGCAGCGCAAGGCAGGCCAGGCCAACTGGAACACCGTGTGGATTCGGAGGTCTTTCACACAGTGTGTCAGATTGCTGCCCTCCTGTCCCCCCCTTGTCGCCTCACTGATCCATCTCCTGGTTCTCCCTGCCCGCCTGCTGCCATGCCAAGGCCTTTTTTGGGATCCAACAGTTCAGTCGGTGTACCCACAAGTGTGCCAGCAGAGCAGTAAACATTCCTGTGGGATATAGTGAAACCCAACAGAGCCGCACATGCACAGCATGAAGCGTGAAGGTCTGTGAGAATCTGGTGTTCTGTTTTAATACTCAAGTGTGCTTCTCTATCCTTTGTTTACCTCTGATCTCGGTCATACTTGAGATGTTTGTGGTTATGAATTATAATAAAGCATATCCACCACAAGAAGCCTCATTGTTTTTGCTCTATTACCCCAAGGGTCTGAGTTGAGTTGTTGCTGTGCAGGCTGTGGCTCCTGGATGAAAACAATGTCGTGAACACTGACTACCATCTACAGGTGAAGAAATGAAGCACTGCTGCCCCCTATAGGATTCTGAGGAGAGACGTCACATATACTCAAGTAATAATATAGCTTATTAGGAGCACAATGGTCAGTATGACATAAACACAACAACAACAACTGAACTAAATGAAGAGTAAATGAAATATGATAAGGGGTGGGACAGTATCAGGACATCATATTCCATGCATGTTCTGCAAATGGATGTCTTACCTAATAACTCATCTCTACAGGGCTAAATATAGGCTCCCTGGCCAATTGTCATGGGAGAGTCATACTGAGAACTAGGGCAAGAGATTTACACTGGTGTCACAATTCACCAGTTAGGAGAAACCACTAGGAAAAGCTGTGGAGAGTAAAAACGGTCCAGATATTTAGCAGTAGTGTGCACTCCTTGAGAGTTTGGTATATTACCTATCATATTTAGGCTATATGGTATATAAATCCAATAATTGTAGGCTATATGCTATAAAAAAAAGATATAAATATAAATCCTATCACATCTTAATTGAAATACAGCAGATTCCATCATCTGAATGCACAGGAGCAAAAATGGCCTCTTGTAAGCAGGGTTCCCGCGCTGGTCTTAAAAAGCCTTAAAGTCTAAAATCCAGCAATCCAATTTATAAGGCCCAAAAAGGTAGCAAATTCCAGTTATTCGGTCTAAAAATGAGGTGCTAGGTCTTAAAAAAATGAGATCCTGCAAGGAAATCAGTCCAACCACATCTATTTACGCGGAAATGAATCAAGCTGGAACGAAAGAAATGCCAATTCGCTTCCTTTTGTGTTGCATGGCAGTGAAATCCCTAATTTCATCGCCTCGAGGATGACAAGGATGAAAAGCTATCATATAGTGTCACGAATAGGTCTAAAATTCTATTCAAAGAGGTCTAAAAAGGTCTTACATTTGACTTGTTGAAACTTGTAGGAACCCTGTGTAAGGTTGTTAGAAAATATCTTACAATTAAACAATATAATCTAAATGAAAACTAATTCAGGCTATTGAATATATCTGTGTTTTGTGATGTGCAAAAAAAACTGCTTCAGAACATGACAGGGAAAACAGATTTTAAAGAATTTTATTGAAATAAAGATCAATTTCAGTCCCAGTCCCTTATGGTTTCAAAAAGCGTGCTTTGGGTTTTGTCACCAACATCCAAGACTCTTTCTCCAAAGCCCCCTTTGCTTATACAGCAGCATGTTTTTAATCAGAGGAAAACCTATACAACAGGTAATTTGGCACATTCAACTCATACCATGGTGTTCTGTGCTGGCAATTCACACTTGAACACAATTAGCTCCATATCTGAGCAAATGCCTTTACCATCTTTATTGATGAAGAATTGATAGTCAAAATGGATATTTGACCACAATATAAGTGTACACAGTATAATCATATCAGAATGTCTCTATAAAACAACTCACAAGAGGACCAGTGAAAAGTAGCTTCTTCTTTAAAGGGTTTCCAGTACTGGGGTGATGCTGAGAGTTGATTCTGGTCACATAACATTCACAAGATCCCCCCCCCCCCCTCTAACAACATCCCCTCTCTCCAGATCAAGTCAACACCAGTGTTCAGCATTGTGATGATTCTCTGCGCATTGGCCATGTGTAGTGTTTGCATTTCAGGAGGTGATGAGACAATAAACTCACATTACGTTGAAACGTCTGAGCCGAGTCATGCAAAGTCCCAATAGAAGTGAATAAGAGCTCTCTCACCTCAGACAAAGGTTTGATGAAATTCAACAGGAAAGGTAAAATACTATAGGAAATAAATCATTATCTTTTAAACCACTAATAATGGAAGTAGAAAATACTGTGAAATGGATACTGCCCTTTGCTTGAGTCCTGAGAGAGCATTTTGTTTGACCCAACTAAGTACTTTGGTATTGGTATACATGCCGGTCAGCGAGATGGTCGAATTGATTTCTATATTGGTTTTGGTTGATCAGGCCTTTGCTTGGGTTTGTATGTCCTTGGGCAGCTGTTTCAAGTAAAGATACAAATACTGGCCACTGTAACACATTCATAAAGCATGCACTCTGATGGACAAAAGGGAAAAGTCAACTTTTTTTTTTGACAAAACCTAGGTAACAGTAAGATTCACTGGAAAAAGTGCAGATTTTTCATATTCACATAAAAAGGTCATTATAAGAAATGCGTTAGCTGACTAGACCAACACTTGACTTATTTTCGGCAGAGCTCGTGAGAACTTTTACAAAAAACGTTTTACAGAGTTTCTGATTATTTCAGGACCCGTCGGTTGGAAAACTGGAATACTTCAGCCTGGCAGAGACACAATAAGGTTGGTGGAGTGAGGCGTCCAATCCATTTGGAAGATGGTCGAGGCTGGTCTTGGGTTAACAGTCGTCTTGACAATCATGGTGATAAACAGACAAAACATCAGACGTAAAAAGAGAACTGCTGATTAAAAGCAAACTGCCTGCATGGGTTGGAGAGACAAAGGATACTACCGGTATGTTCCAGTATACTGTCAACACACAGTCAAACGAAAGGAAAGGTTGAAATGGTAGAAGCTGCTGCTGTGTGTGGGATATCCTGACATCTTCCAAATGCTTGATTATGCTGAAGCCATACTACATTCTCATATTTAAAAAGCCCTCAGAAGATCTTCCCACCCAATTTCAAATTTTTGGCTGATGTGTACACATTGAGTAGGGCTGGCGAATAATTTAATAAGAAACGTTTTGACGCTTGATGCCAACTGACATCATGGTGAATTGGATCTCGGACAAATGCATGGGGATGACCACAACAGAGGACTGAAAATAACCGTGTGTTACAATATACTGTATCAGCATAGCCAAGGACCACCACTGTAACGATTTGAGAAACAAGAATTACAGCTGGCCCGGGCTGACTGAAGAAATGCTTTAACAGCCAATACGGAGCCTTTATAAAACCCAGTCCTCTGACACCATGGGAGCCTGCGGCTGTCCTTCTGTCTTTACAGTCGAGACATCAGAAAGAGATGTAAGAAAAGCCAAAGACGGGCACCTGTGCCTGACTGGAATTTTTGTAGCGTTGTCTTTATTAATTAATGGGGATATCTGTATCTCTTTAAAAGGAGAAAAAAAAAGAAGAAAAAAAAGAATTCATGAACTGCAACAGATGGACAATTTGATGGCCAAGGCAGCTTTTGCATAAAATACTGGCTAACATTCATGATGTGAAGACAAAAACAAGAGACACTGCTTTGTAGTACTGATACTGAGGAGTGTAAAATTATAAACAGAACTTGTTACCCCTATGGAAGTCCAAAAAAATAAAAGAATAAATTAAAAAATAAAGAAAATATAGTAAAATAGAGTTCAACATCAGAACCTTCCATTTTAATATATGGGAAAAAAGTGATATCATAATCATCCATTTAATTAAATTCTTTCTGTACTCAAAACAAACTATTTGCATTTGGCATACAATCTGCTGAATCCATTTCAGTGTACTCGCCCCCCTCCCCTTGCCCTCCACACCCCCAAGACTACAAGCCAGGAAAGGTTCTTTGAAGATTTCCAAAGGATGTGGATTTTCCATTTCTACCCTTTGAGAGACCTTTGTGCACTAAGGGGGCTGGGGGTATGAGAAACGCCACACAAAGCTTTTTCCGGATGCAGTGTAGCTACACAGAGAGATCGGGCCAAACATGCCACAGTCACATTTTTCAAAAAATAAAAATAAAGGAAGAAAAAGATAATGTGGTCTGCTTTGTCCTCACTAGTGCTTTTGGCCCCAATGAGGGGAAACCTCCCTTCATGGCATCTTTAATAAGTACTTTTTAGAGCAAGCGGGAATCCAGAGGTTTCTCTTTCTCTGTCTGGTTTCCAGAGAGGAAAGGGAAACGATATCAAACAAACTAGTGCCAGTTGTGAAGATGCTGTTGATCATACTCTGCTATAAGTTTCTTTATATGTGCCAGTTTGTTGTGTAGATATTCACAGCGGTTCTTCTCTTGGCTATAGTTTGCATTAGTCTGCGAGGGGAAAGAAAAACACATCGTCAGCATTTGAAACAACGAGGACTTCGAACAGCTTATGAGAGAACCGAATAAGCAATAGCGCAACGCTTACCTTTTTTATTTTACGATACTCTTGGAGTATCTGATTGTGGATTGTCTGTCAAAAGAAAAGACACAAAAAAAAAGAGAGGACATTTTAAGAATTGATAATCGTTCAGCCATCGATTGACAGATCTGTAGTACTGTCGGCTGTTCTTGAAGTTGATTGGAACAAAAGTATTAAGGTGCCCAGTCCTATTGTGCAGCTGCAGCGTGTAGGACTGGACACAGAAGGATCAACATAACTAATCATAAAGATAAGCTATTATCATAAAGATAAGCTATTATCTAGTCATCCTCGGTCTATGTCTATGGGGTTTAGGCGTACCTGGTACTTGTCTGTGCCATGTTGGAGCTGTTTCAGCTCGGTGTCCAGCACAGTGAACTGTCGGGTGATGCCCTCTATCCTGGCGTGGAGGCCCCGGTACTCACTGTACTCGGCATTGAAGTCATTCTTGTAGGTCTGACGCTGCTCCTGGGAGCCAATCACCATGTACTTCCTGTTTACAGAATACAGACACAGGGAGGGGAGAGATGAGGGGACCCAAAGAATGCAGAGCTTCCGACTGGTGGTGTGACATCAAATGTAAACGTTCCAACAGCACTCGTACTGTACATCACTGTGGAACAAGAATGTTCCTTTCGTGACATGAGTGTGTGTTATTTAGGAGGAGGAGGAGGAAGTCCTTACGATAAATAGTCAGCCAACTCAGATGATGACGAAGGAATACTGATATTGTTGCACATTCCATTCAGATCTGAAAGGAGGCACAAGGTTACTAAGTTGACATGGGAGGTTCTCAAGGATTATTCACAACATCTGACACATGAAGCCACACTTGACACAGTATGAACAAGCTCACGACCAGTCGACCACTGACGTCATTCTTTCTATTCAAGATAATGGAAGACGCTTAGTACACGTGTTGTCAATTGATTATAAGTGGTACGCATTTAAACAGAATTAGTTTGCAACACCACAAATAAAGACTGAAATGGGAAGGCGTATCTTCATCCATAGAGCAGTTAAATTATGGAATGCAGCTCACTAACATGCTCTATCATATATTATTGTTCTAACTTATTCATGTTGACAATGTAAATTGTGATTTTGTCTGGATATGGTTGCATGAAATATAGGGATTTTTATTTATCTATTTCTATGTTGTATTTTGTTGTATTAGAATGTACTAATATTGAATTGTATTGTATTATACTGTAATGTATTGATTTTGTGTGGACCCCACTAATAGTAGCCATTGGTTAATGGCTAATGGGGATCCAAACAAACAAACAAACAAACAAAGCAACGTGTAAAAGAAGCCTCGAGTGGTCATTGTTTTCCCATTGTGCAAAATATGTTGTACAGAATAAGGTTTGACAGTAGAGGTCCCCATTTCTCGCATCACTCATTTTATCAAACATCTGATTGCACAAAGCAGCAATGCAACGACTGGTGTCAAGTGATTCTATTGAAGACATTTCTCCCCATGTACTAAAACATGTCTGCACACTAGGGTTGGGTGGTATCCAATTTTTTACTGTTAAACAGTCCCCAAATGTTACCACGGTATACGGTATTACCGTGGGATTAAAAAATCACATTGTAGGGCTTTGAGGGAGCTGTCAATTTCAAATGGTGGATTTGTGACAGCGGCTGGTGAAACGTGGACCAAGTCTGCAAGGTAAACATTTTTCTGCAAGGTCATATATATATAAATATGCGCAGCAGATTGTTTTTTATGACTATTGAAACGGACACCGTATTAGCGGCCAACCCTACTGCACACAAAGGCTGACATGACCCAACGCCCCTCCTGGACAGTGAGGATGACTACGCGGCCCTCTCACCTGTGCTCCTGTGTGGAATACTGCTGTTCTTCATGTTGTCAGGGCTGGAGGTGACGATCTCGCAGGCCTTTCTAGGCTCGGGAACGCGCTCCTCTCCTCCCTTCCTCTCCTTCTCTCTCTCCTTCTCCCTTTCCCTCTCCCGCTCTCTTTCCCGCTCCCTCTCCCTCTCCCTCTCCTTGGACTTCTCCTTGTCTTTGTGTTTTTTGGACTTCTTCTTGGACTTGCCGTGCAGCTGGGAGGGGGGGCTGCTGCTCTTGACCCGGGGCCCGTCCAGGCCCGCGTGGCCGGGGGACGAGGAGACCAGGCCGGGCACGCCGGTCAGCGCCGCGGGGCCCGAGAAGACGGGCGGCTGGCTGAGCCTCTCGGCCACCGCCGCCTCCTGGCCCTCGCAGTCCCGGCCGTTGTGGCTGGAGTCGTTGCTGACGTCGGAGAGCGGGTCGAAGGGCCGCGGGATGTCCAGCAGGGGCAGCTGGGGCAGCTGGGAGCTGGACGTCACGCTGTCCGCCGCCTGGGCTGCGCTCGCCTCCTTCCCGTTGGAGGAACTCAGCTTGCCATTTATTGGCCCCGCCGGCTTGCTGGCTAGGTGTGATATCCTGGGCTTCTTGTTGGCTAGTGGGTCGATGAAATCCGCAGCGGGCCGTTTCTGCCAGACACACAAGGGGTTTAGAGGTAGAAAGTAAAATAAAAAACAAGGGAATGCGAACTCGATTCAACCCCTAAAAAAAAGAACAGAACATCTATGCAGTTAAGGATTATTTAAACTATGCAAGTGGCTAAAAATTTAAAAATAAAAGTGAAAAAATTCAAGTAAGTGTGATGGGAAAAGCACGAGCATAAAGTCAAGCATGGACTGTTTATGGGGTGGATCTGTGTTAAAGCGGTACTGGAGCCGAGCAGAGAAAGGATCTCTCAGCGACACCGGGCCTATGATGACCGTGCCCTTTCCACACAACGCATGGTATTGTATTACTAACACGCACCATTTGCCTGAGCCTGCCTACACTAACGACTTTGGAAGTGGCTGACCTAATCACTGCGTGGTTGTCCACAAGCAGGAAGTCGTTGGTTCTGCAGTAACACAAGGCCCGGTTCTGAGCTTGTATGGAGCTGCGGGGCCAGGAAGCTCCTTAACCTGTTTAGTTTGGCAGGACTTCCTGAAACGTCTTTCACCAAAACCCAGACTGTCCACATACACAACTGCTCCGCTGTGGCTTTCTGTTTACAGCAAATGTTCCCAAACGAATTTCATTTGAATGAACACCAGAACCTACTGGAGTGTGGGTGTGTGTGTGTATGTGTATGTGTGTGTATGTGTATGTGTGTGTATGTGTGTGTATGTGTGTGTCCGTGTGTGTCCGTGTGTGTGTGTGTGTGTGTCCGTGTGTGTGTGTGTGTGTGTGCGTGCGTGTGTGTGCGTGTGTGTGCGTGTGTGTCCGTGTGTGTCCGTGTGTGTGTGTGTGTCCGTGTGTGTGTGTGTGTGTGTGTGTGTGTGTGCGTGTGTGTGTGCGTGAGTGCGTGTGCGTGTGTGTGCGTGCATGCGCGAGCTAAGACGTAAAGAAGGGAGGGAGCGGAAGGGAAAGGGACATTAGGTGTCTGAGGTGAAAAGCCCAGAGGGGAAAGCAGCTAATAATAAAACTCCACAGCAGAAACTCCTCCTTCATCCTAATGGGACCAGAAACACTGGAAGGCTCTGTGACGAGTCAGCACTGGAGGAAGGTGACTGTGGAGGAGGAGGTGGAGGAGGAGGAGGAGGAGTAGGAGGAGCCAGAAAAGACAGAAGGAGAATGAAGAGGAGGGGGTGGGAGGGGGGAGGGTGAATCAGGAAAAGAAGTAGGAGCAGAAGGGAAGGGGAAGAGGAAGGGGGGAGGACGAGGAAGAGGAGGACGAGGCTCACCTGAGAGGGGGAGCTGCTGGCCAGCTCTTTGGGCGGGCTCACAGGGATCTCTGCTGAGGATGGGCCTGAGGATGGGGCTGAGCCTGGGGCGGGGGCTGGGCCTGAGGCAGGGGCTGGGCCAGGGGCTGCCGTGGTGCTCTGGGGCTGACACAGTTTCCTGAAAGAGAAAAAAGTCATACAGAACACAAGCTGAGTCACCACACAGTCCAGACATTAATAATACATCGCTGAGTGTCCGATTCAGACATCCATTACTTGTGGGGGGGACGACGACGAGACGATGACTCCTCACTTTGGGTTCAACCCATTGAGTCTGCGTCATAATGAGACAAGTCTCCGAAATGGACCGGAGGACGTTACCAACTCACCATACTAACTAACTCTCAACCATTGAGATTTCTTTCTTCCTGTAAAGAAAGCACGTTGTACTGAACCCCGTGTATGAAACGTGCTGTATAAACAATGTTCCGTTTGAACTCGACATGACTCGACTTATCAGCAGCACATGTCATGACATCTGTCTACCGCCGTCACCGTGGACCTTGCTCGACATTCTGTTCTGCTCTACATTCCGTTTCCTCTTTACGAGACCATTACGTGCCAAATGTACAAACGAAACCGTGACCTGGTTTTGTAGCGCAGCCTCTTAGTCAGTCACTTCAAACGGATAAGATCGGCTGAGAACAACAGCCTTGGAGTGAGAGGAGACGTCTCTGTTGGGGGACTACTAAACAGAGGCCGTGTATATAAAGAGCGACATTATACCGTACTGCCTGTAGTGTGTCGTCAACAGGGGGCAGTGGGGATACAGTGGGGGAGTTTCCACAAGCCACACCCCTAGAGAGTGAGAGAGAGAGCGAGCGAGAGAGAGACAGTGAGAGACAGCGAGAGAAAGCCAGAGACAGCGAGGGAAGGGGGGTCGGGGGGGGTACTGTCTGTCCCAGCTGAAGCCCATGGAGGAGGCCAGGCAACAGGCAGACAGACAGGCGGTGCAGGGCAGGCACGGCTGGACCTTGGACCGGCGCCAGCTCACACATGGATCAGCATGTGCTGGAACCCTGTTGCATCACAGGCCTCCCAATCATTTTGCTGCATTAATCTTGCGTGACCGCTGGTTCCAACCCAGGGGTCTGTGGAGAGGTGGAGGTTTGGGTGGGGTGGGGTGGGGGGCGGGTGGAGGTCAGCTGATAAGTTGGCAAAGGCTCAAAGTGCACAGCGGAAAAGACATACGGTTAAGATCTCCGGCCTCCGGGATGAGTGCCACGGCAACATCTTTAATAACCGAGAATGTGAAATATTCCGCCGATTATGGCGTCCAGACTATTTTTCTTTTGGGTCATCTCAGGAAACCCACACTAAGCACTCTGCAATGCTCTGGTCTATATTTAGCTGGGAGCTTGCTTTTCCTTACTGCCCCAGTTCTTGAGGAACCAGATTTTTCCAGTGGGTTCCAACCAGTAAAAAAGAGCCAGTTAGGCCCTGTCAACAACACGCCAGGGTAAAGAGAGAGAGAGAGAGAGACCACTCCGGGGGCAGGGATCCACTGAGAGGAGGCAGTGTCTGACTGCAGACTAGAGCAGAGACGGCCATCCCTGAGGAGATCCGGAGACACCTGGGAGTCTAGTGAATGTGGAGTTGATTCAAACTGCCGTCCGAGACTCGGGTGACAGACAACTAACCTAAAGACGGTTCCGTCTAAACTGGTTTTGACGGCAACTGGTAGTTATTGACTTCACACAGACCCAGGAGAGAGAAGACACAAACCGTTAGTTTCAACAGGACAGGCGAGCCTGAACAACAGGCGACTATATAGGACCCCCCCCCCCCTGAACATACCGAACGAGGATCCTCTTCAGAAGTTGCTGGTCTCCCTCGGTGTAGCCCGGCCAGTCCTTCTGAATGTCCTTAAACAAAGTGTCCTTCAATGTGAAGGTGTTGTCCTTCCCGTTGAGGTTAGCCACCTGGAACACATAGGGTTAGGGTTAGGTCAGGGTGTGCAGTGTTTCCCACAGGATTTGTGTGAGACTGTGGTGGGTGGACCTCAGACCCTAAAGTGTTTAGTCAACGGGGGGGATGGAGAGGGGGTCGCTAGCAGAGAATGTTTTTGTCGACAGGGATTGTCGATAGCGCTACGTCATGAGTCCCAAATGACGCGTCTCTAACGTGTGAAAATCAGGCGGCTCACGTGGACAGATCTGTTCAGTTTGTTATGAGACTACGGCGGGACAAATTAAGACTATGGCGGGCCGCCACAGTCTAGGTAGTTAATGGGAAACACTGGGTGTGTGTATGAGACTAGCCAAGGTGTGTGAGTGAGGTTAGGGAGGGTGCATGTGTGAGGTTGGACCTAGACTAGGGATGGACGGTTTTTCGGTTAAACCGAAAACCGGGGTTTATAAAAATAGAAACGGTTTTTTATCAAAACCGTCTGAAACCGTTTTTTTTTTTTTTTTTTTGGAAGAATAAAATAGAATAAGAATAAAACTGGAACATGTCACATGTTTGTCGTGTGTGAAAATAACAATGATATAGTCTGAATCTGCCGCGCAATGAGTGAGAGGTTTGGTCAGTTGTGAAGAATAACTGAGGATTAATATCTAATTGGGATTATATTTAAGGGTAACGAATCACTCTATGGGAAAGATAGTTGCCTTCAGTTATTGGTAGATAGGAAAGGTTTTTTACAATTACTCGCTTACATTTAATAAGATCATTTTCGCTGCTCTCTGTAAAGCGCATTGGGTCACTTTTGTGAGAAATGCGCTATAGAAATAAAATGTGATTTGATTTGATATCAATCAATCAATCAAACTTTATTTATGTTCTATAGCACAAATCATGCATTGAATGTAACTCCAAGTGCAGTATTTACTAAACCACAATATAATAAAACAAGAGCTATACGGATCAAGAGTGTTTGTGCACAGCGCCACTGTGTGTGAAGGCGCTACTGAAAGTGATGACAGAACGCATGTCTAAGAAGATACGCGGTCACTTAGTGACGCAAAGGTAGTTCTGTATTTATCTCTATCTGTATTAGTACATTTATTTTGAAAGCTCTATTTTGACAGCTCTACCATGGGCACTTTTATTTTGATGGGGCATTCTTTGTTGATTGACTTACGACAGTTCAGGACGAGTCAGTCTCGCGCATGTGGTTTTTATGAAAAGCTTTAAGTATGTTCACTGCATAATTCTAAGTCTAATATTTCAGTGATTATTGAGCAGTATTCAAATATTTAAATACATTGAGCAGCAGCTGAAACTTTGTCTAAGAACCAAGATATTGAGAAAGCAGTTCATTCAATGAAGACGCTGTTCCAAGAGATGATCTTCCGTGCAGGCGTGCACCATGGATCAGCGGAGCTGGTGTGTTAAGTGTTCATGTGTTTTCATGTATGGTGTAGCTTACAAAAGTCTGCCTTTCCACTTATATTTGTGAAACTAAGTAGCCTAAATGTGTTGCGACTGTGCTTACGGTGTTTTAATGGTGTTCAACATGAGTGTATTGTAGCAGTAGGGCTCAATTATTTGAAATTGGCGCTCTTTTTAAAAAAAAAAAATGTGCACTTTTTTTTTTTTTACTGTATTTTTCGGTTAACCGGAAAACCGCGGTTTTACTCTCTGACGGTTTTTCGGTTTCAATAATTGGAAACCGTCCATCCCTAACCTAGACTAAGTCCCTTGGTCAGGACTGACCAGTTCAGCCAGTATTGTGTGAAGAGAGGCTGGGGTCTGACCAGTTGTGATTGGCTGCTGGGGTCTGACCAGTTGTAATTGGCTGCTGGGGTCTGACCAGTTGTAAGTGGCTGCGGGAGGCCTGCTGTGCGACTAACCTGTTGCAGGAGGCCGTCCAGGGAGTCCTTGTCGAAGGGCAAGAGGCCGTCCTTCTGCAGGCGCAGGATGAGCTCCGGCTTCCTGTAGGGCTTGAGGGCCAGCAGGTGGGTGAGGCGCTCGCGCAGGGGCCGATGCTGCGGCGTGCTCTTCTTTATTGTGCTGCTGGAGATGATGACCGGCCGCGACGTCCGCCGCGACGGAGCGATGTCCGACAGGCCAGGCGCCGGTTTCCGGATCTGCACCTTCTTACCTGGATGGTTTAGGACAGGGGGGCGGGGGCGGGGGGGAGAAGAAACCGTTGGGTGTCAGAGAGGCTGGGCAAACTGGTTTGGAGTGAAGACATATATATGCCATTTCAGGTGACCTTCAGGAGGATACAGGCAGTCGACAGATTGTTGACAACGGAATGCGAACCCCTAGCAGAGCCTTTTCTGTCAAGTGGAGCTCAACGATCAAACATTTATTGGTATAGCCCTTTCTTTTACGATGACAGTTGTCTCAAAGCTTTACAGCAAGAGCAACACAAACAACATAAATATATGCCATCTAGCTGACACTTATCCAAAGACTTACAATGCACACATTGTTCAGTATATACGGTCCCAGCACAGCAGGGATCCAAACCACAACCGAAGCGTTGCTAGCGCCACGCTCTACCAACTAGAGCCACGGAGGGACCGATAATAAACAACGTGAACTATGAGTGAACTTCTTATCTTTCAAACTCTGAACATCAGACTAATTACATTATGAGCATGACTAAGCTGCTTCCTGGTCAAAAAAAAAAAAACAGGTCAGTGAGTCATTGGTGAACCTATGAGTAGGTGTCTGTGGTGGGAGGGAGGGAGGACGGGTGTTTTGGCATTTGTTGCGGAGTCACCCCGTGTGAAAGTTCTGTAGCTCCCTACTCCGAAGTGGCCGCTAGTACGATCACCTCTACTAGAATTCCCCCACTGCTCAGGCTCACACATGGAAGAACCATGAGCCTGTAATTACCCCCTACACACACGTGGCGCTCAAGTACTGTCCAGACAGGTAAATCGGTCCCATCTTACCAGCCAGCAGCCACGCAGACGCCTAGCTAACAAGGGTTTGTGAATACTATACTTCTACTTAAAAATCAGTAGAAAATGATGTGGTCCGTAATTATGATCACCGTTAATTCAACATTTGTGACGACAGTCCTGCTGCGCCTGCCTCCGCCAGCTGACTCTCGTGCTTTCTTTAAAATAAGGCATTCGAGTGAAATTCGACTACACACGACTGCACGAGACAGAAAACATGCAGGAGAAATATTTTGTGGTATTTTTGACACTGGGATAGGTGCCCAACGTCACGCCTACGACAGGAGGTTCGTTCTGTGCGGGTGGTCATCTCTGATGCGTTAGGACTCGTGCTAACGTGTGTTTATGTGTAAAAGAGAAATGTTGGCTGGTGAATTTTCGGGCTGAAATCTGACACCTCGGCTGGTAGACCAAAAGGTTTATTATTACATGCCCTGTTCCCAACATTAAGGTCATGCGGAGCGGGACTGTGTGACTGAAGCGCAGCTCGATGAAACCACACGCTGTCAGACTTCCTCCCGCAGCTGCGTATCAGGTAATGGAGGCCAAGTCAGAACACAAAACGGCATCGCGACGACAGCGTGGCGCTTTCTTTCTCTGAGACTGCAGCCTCACTGTTCAGGGCTGCTGCTGCTGCTGCTCTGTACTTGACTGCAGCAGAGTGAGATTCAGTCCTCCCAGGTCCTCTGAAACTAGTAGTAGAGCCTTGGCCCCAAGAGACTCTGAATCTCTTCAGGCTACACCTTAACCGTCCCTCCTGAAACCTCTCCGTCCCCCTCTACCCCCCCTGTCGAGTTTCTGTACCGTGAATAAAACATTTAAAAATAAAATAAACATCAAATAAATAACGACGGTTCTTCCTTTCTAGCATTGCCAATAGCCTCAGGCCCTAGCATAGATTACTTTTTCTTGCGATGACTGACGGATAGATGATTCACTTACTTAGACAAATGTATTGTTGTAAGTCGCTTTGGATAAAAGCGTCGGCTAAATGAGAAAAATGTAAATGTAAACGGCCCGATGTGGAACCAACCGACATCATATTCGATGACACATCTCACAGAGGGAGCCGACACATCCTCATGAAAACGCCACTTTTTTTAATCAGCGTTTATTTATCAGTGTCAACCTGTCAGTGTGCAACCTCGATGTGAACTGACACCAGTGAAGGTTTCGAGGCAAGTCGTCAGTGGCAACGCGAGTGATCTGACAAAGTGATCTGGAGGGTGTCGGGTGTCGTGTCCTTACCCACGAATCTGCCGCCGGGCTTGATGACGATGGCGCCCCTGCTGCGGGTCTCCTCCTCCGCCTGGGCCATGCTCTGCCTGGCCTTCTGGTAGGAGTCGTCCGTGGCGCACACGGTGATCTTGTCCTGGATCCCACCCAGGCAGTCCAGCTGAATGCTCCCTTCACTGGGGACACCAGAGAGGAGGGAGGGAGGGAGTGAGTCACAGGGCTCTCAGTGACGACTGACGAGACAAAGCAGTCCTGGCTAACACTGGAGATTGTCACATTTGGGGAAACGACCTTCTCAGAGAAACAAACTATCAAAAGAGTGCAGTGTTAGAACACTTAAAAACAGGCATGGTTGGATTACACAGGTCAAATATATTTGTATAGCAAAACAGTTGTCACAAAGAGCTTAAACAGTGATGAACACGAGCAACCATTGTTTTATGTAACCTGAAGTGAAGAGAGTCCGAAGCATTTTTCACACAGAACATATTGTACAGTGCCTACTACTGTTTAGCTTCGCTTTGCTTTGCTGTCAAACCTAGCCAAGCTAATATCATGGCTGGCGATACACCGTTGCCTTGAGGGCGTTATTACCAACATTATTCTTCATTCAACTGTGGATTCCCACATTATCGAACCAACGTTGCATCAAATCCTATTCTTTCCTGCTCCTCTCCCTCTCTTTGATTCCTCTTCACTTTGATGAGGGTTTGGCAGAGGATGAAATGGAGCTGGCAGCCCCTCAGTGGCTCTCTGCCTTTGGTTTATGTTGGAATTAGGGGCTCATGAGGATCCAGCCAGGCCCAGGGATGAACTCGTGCTGACCCACACAGTGTCTCATTAGAAATCGGTTGTGCGGCGCGTCGACATCATGGGTGTTTAAAAAAAAAAAAAAAGAAAGAAAGAAAAAAAGAATGAAAATAAAAAAACTCGACAGAGCGGTCCTCTCTCTTCTGCTTTGACACGCAGACATCTGGCCCAAATTCAATTAATCTGCTCAACATTTGTCTTTGATCGAGGGGGAAAAACGGGCACAGTGAGAGAGAGAGAGAGAGAGAGAGAGAGAGAGAGCGAGAGAGAGAGAGAGAGAGACAGAGAGAGAGACAGAGAGAGAGAGACAGAGACAGAGAGAGAGAGAGACAGAGACAGAGACAGAGACAGAGACAGAGACAGAGACAGAGACAGAGAGAGAGACAGAGACAGAGACAGAGAGACAGAGAGAAAGAGACAGAGACAGAGACAGAGACAGAGAGAGAGAGAGAGAGAGAGAGAGAGAGAGAGAGAGAGAGAGAGAGAGAGAGAGAGAGAGAGAGAGAGAGAGAGAGAGAGAGAGAGAGAGAGAGAGAGAGAGCGAGCACATCAGATCTGAGCAGATGGCCTTTCACAGTGACGGCAGCTAAGCTCATGATCACCATGAACGGCGCTCTCTGTCACATCTCTCAGTCCTCTGTGATCCAGATCAGCTCTTAACTACGTTAACAAACTCCTCCGTACACAAAACAATATACTCACTCTTTAGTATATTTCCCTAACCCTTTATCAATTTACACTGTCAAGCGAGAAACCCTTTTCACACAGGCTCCAAGACAGAGAGGGCATTGCCCACATGATTCATTCTAGAAGAACTAATTTGAAACAAGTACTGTATTGTGTTTGTGTCATTGTGTGTGTGTATATGTTGTATGTATGAATCTTGTGTGTGTGTGTGTGTGTGTGTATGTTGTATGTATGCATGCATCTTCAATCTTGTGTGTGTGTGTGTATATATGTTGTATGTATGCATCGTGTGTGTGTGTGTGTGTGTGTGTGTGTGTGTATGTGTGTCTCACCTGGTGATGTACTGCTGGATGCAGTCAAAGCTGCCCTGTGGGTTGTCTCTACCCACATTGGACAAGTAGAAAGTAAACGTTCGTAACTCATTCGGATCTTCCGACCGTGGTATTGAGATTTTCTGTTGACAGGGGGAGAGAAAAACGACATCAGTGACACACAGTTTGTTAAATAAACACCACGGTGATGAAGGATAGGGAACACCGACAGCGTTCCATTCTCCACACTCAAAAAAAGGTTGACATGAGCTTCACTTGACAACCCTTCCAAAAAATGTGAGTGCCAAGGTATCGTTTAGATCATCAATCATTCACGGTCTCTGGTGTGTAGAAAAACATCAGCTCTACAAATCAAAGCTACACCGGCGATCCTCTAAACGTCGAACTCTATCTCTACTCTACGAGATGTCAGGTAAAAGGTCAGGTAAAGGGTGTCCTGTTCCTGGCAACACCAGATACCAGATGACCGATTAGGAGAATAAAGCAACAGCACCTACACCAGGTGTTTTACCTAACATCTCAGTAGTTCTAGGGTGGCACTCCAGAGACAGCTACCCACCTACCAACCCACCAAGCACCCTGTAGCTTAGGAGCAAGGGAAGTGTCCTGTGCACACAAACATACAGGCGGGAAGGTGCCTCCAGCTGACCTGCATGGTTCAGTGTCAGTATGGGAGGGAGGAGTAGCTGGGTGTGGTGTGTGGCCGAAGGCCCGGGCTGCATAGCTGAGACAAGTCAAACTGCGTTCATATCGGGCATAGCGACGCACTTCAATACGCTTCACAGTCAAAACAACCAGTGTCTGTGGTGCTTCAGCTTGGCGGCCTATCTAAGTAAGGTAGGTTAGATTAGTTAGTAAAAAAAAGGCATTCTGGCATTCTCTCTCCCCCCCCCCCGCCCAAGTCTCGTTCACAGCATAAAACAGAGGCAGACAGAAACCACCGTAATTGCCCCTGCTACCACATTACAGGTGTTGCCTGAAGGCAAACTTGGGGAAAGAGTGAAATTACCACCTACTTAGCCAGCGCCCTGGGCCTCCGGAGGCCTCTCATCACAGAGCCGGCAGCTGGCACACACATTAGTTGGACTTTTTGTTTTTTAAAGAGGGAAAATAATTTGGTTGTTTTTTTTCTTCTTCTCCCGCCCTCCCCCTCCCTCCCTCGAGCAACACTGACTGGACGGCTTTTAAAAAAGTGACCAATGGGATGCAGATGTTCCCCGCTCCGTTGTAAAACGCATACCCCCGTTGCAGGAAGAAGAACATTCCACAGTGCACGGAGAAGACAGGTGTCGAGCTGTCAGGCTTCAGTTGTCAGTGTAAAGCGAGCGTGTCCACCGGTAATCTCCTCAGAGAGAGAGAGAGAGAGTGAGAAGGCTAACGTCATGTGATGTTGACTGCGGGGTGAGAAACGCTCCACTTTCTTTCCTCAAGTCAACAGCTATCCTCACTCCTCAGTCAACAGCCCATCAATATGAACAGGAAAATTTGGATCACGGAACCATGGAAACGTAATGCTACAAAATAAACCTCGTTTTGGTTTGCCAGCTTGTCGGACGAGTCTGACAGGAATGGAGCTCCAGCTCAGGGCAGGAGAACAGAGAGGCCTGAGGCTGACTAAGGCTGAGGTGGAGGCCGGGGAGAGTGCTGTGAGTTGGGGGTGGGGGAGAGGGGAGGTTTGGGGGGCTGGTTAGCTAGCTGACCCCTGGCTGAGGGCTGACCTGGTCTGCCGACTGCCGGGTCGCTTTAGTGCTCTTGTCTAGACCATGTGGTAGTGGTACACAGCAAGCATTGTACCCACTAGGGTCTGGAGAGGCCATTTATTTTCACCCTTAAGTCCTGTGTTAAGGGGAGTTTATTCTAGTCAATTCCTGTGTGGATACGCCGATCGGTTCTTACATACTTCGTGTTTGCATTTGAACGAGGCCCTTGTTCCTTTTCTTTTGAAATGAGGGGGCAGTTATTAAAGACCAACACATCGTGGTTCGTCCAAATAAAAAATATAATAAAAAAAATACACAAGATGCAGGGGGGGGGGTACAGCGACCGGCGCAGGGGCACACCAGGCCGTCTCGTTATCGGAGCGTCACGCCGACAACATCAAAGAGCCTCGCCAGACTCTGAAGTCTGAAGTCGGGGACGGCCTGTCGTCTGCCGTGTGAGCCAGGTAATCACGGCTCCGCTGGGCAGACACCGGAGGGCTGACGCTCTGCTCTCTCAGGACGCCAGCAGCCCGGCTCTGTTTACCCAAGGTCCCAACACGTGTGGAGCCTGCAGGTGGCCAACTATAAATAAACACCGTGTCCCTGCCTTTCTGGAGGCCCAGGGCTCTCGGTTACGCGAGAAGGCCCAGGCAAGGCAGCTCCGGTAAGAGCCTTACATGCACCGAATGAAGACATGTAGGCCCAGCTAGGCCCCCCTCCACTGCTAAAGCTATTTCTTACCACAGATTCACACCCGTGTACTCTAGCTTACCAATGTGAATGGGACCATTTCAGACATTCGATTTCTGATTAAGTTAAGGCTACATATCAATCTTACAACACAAAAAGACAACAAATACAGGGAAACGCACTCATGTTTCCTCATTCAAAGGTTCTCTTATGAATGTCATCATTCAACTACTTCCTGATAACTGTACTGTAAGTTGCTTGGGATAAAGGTGCTAGAATGTTAAATGTGCTAAATGGCATATACAGTATCTTTGAGGGGGAACACACACATAATATATGTGAAACCTGAGATGATTAAGAGGCACTGGAGCTGACTGGAGCTGACTGGAAGGCAGAGCAGAAGGGGGTGTAGTGTGTGACACACACATACACACTAGAGGATTACAGAGCCAGGTCTGGTCTGTGGGCTGAGTCTCCACACACAACAGATGACCTGATCCCAGTCCAGGAGCCAGGCAGCAGTACTGCAGTACCAGCAACAATGACAGGACTGCACAGCCTGGACCTACAGGAACCTCCCACAGGCGCGCTACCGCAAGGTGGAGGGACCTTCCTATAAAAGGCTCAAAGTCTCCACATCAAAAATCCACATCAGTAACGCTTTGTTAACCCCCCACTGCTCTGAAGCTAGGAACCCAGCAGCCATTTTGGAGAGTCATTGCTCAAGACAGACTGACTGAAAACAAATCTTACCTCCGGCGGCAATTAAAGTTAAAGATAAAAATCACGCATTTCATTACCCAAACAAAAAAGGGAACATGCACTTGAATAAGGAGAGAAAATGCACGGCAAAGAGGGGGGGCAGGGGGTAGTTCAACCTCAACCAAAAAATAAAAAACCCTGAATGAAACGGCACACTCCAACTGCAGCCTCTCTGCCAGCCCCATCGCCCCCCCTCCTCCATCCTCCCCCCCCCCACACCCGATCTATCCATCTATCTATCCCCATCTCTTTTTCTGAAAAGCAAGTGGATTTTAACAGCCCTTTCCAACCCCCTTCTCTCCCTCTGCCTCTCTGCCCTCGTCCCCTCTCTCATTTTGCACGGTGTCCTGCAGACAAAGCCTCCTTTCAGGCCGAGGGCCTGGCCCTCCACAGCAGCTCCACTGCCCTCCTCCTCCGACGCCGCTAATGAAACAGCTGAGGGAGAGGCGAGGCAGGGGGGGAGATACATGGCTGGCAGCAGCCCCTATGGCCTCCTACACACACACACACACACACTTTTACCTTCCCCGGGTGTTCTATGAGCGTGTTCTATTTAGCCACCTTGGCCCCTGGAAGAGGCCCTGAATGGAAGCTCCGCCGATATGAATGAATGTTAATGTTATTGGGTCTCCCAGAGCCCCCCGCCCCCCCCTAGCTTCTCATTAGCATTCCAGAGAACTCATAGAACAGGTTCACTTCTGTCAGTCTGATCCAGCAACCATTAAACACCTCCATTATTCACCACTTCAAAACTGCCTGTAAAAATAAAAACAGTCTTTTCTGGGAACCATCTGATCTCTCAAGTTGATAAGAGCAATTATGGATCACTCAACACCCACCACACCCACATCGAGAGGGGAGGGAGAGAGAGAGAGAGAGAGAGAGAGAGAGAGAGAGAGAGAGAGAGAGAGAGAGAGAGAGAGAGAGAGAGAGAGAGAGAGAGAGAGAGAGAGAGAGAGAGAGAGAGAGATGAGTCAGGCTGATGGGAGAGATAATACAAACCTGCTCCTCTCCACCGTTTATCCAAATGAGTACAGACTCCAGGGGTAGGATCCTGACAGCACTGTACACATCAGCATAACCTTCCCCTCCGCCACGCGCTCCACACAGGAAACAGTGGAGGCCTTAGCGAGGCTTATCTGAAACGCTATTGGTTCAGACACGTCAGCCCTGGTGCGCCGAACGGCTGCTCGAGACCGCATTTGACTTCTGACACGAAAGCAAACATATCATTGTAATCCGACCGTGTCGAGAGTAAATATCACTTGTCGTTTGAGGCAAGAGGAGAAGAGCACATTTTACAGACTCGCTGACTCTATGTTCAAACCACATCTGTGAGACAAGACAGTATGCAGACTAATAGCGGCCTTAAACGCCAGGAATGCGTACAGTGTCTGTCGCCAAAATCACAACAATGCTGGCCTTACAGAAAATCCATTTTAATGCCACTGCAGTGTGTGCAGGATCATTTCTACAGGGCTGATGCTGCAGGAAGAGAGCACGTAATGATGATGATGTTGACGGTGATGATGGTGGGGTTTGTCGTCTGGTCTGGACACACTGACGAGACAGGGTTCCACGTCAGTGGGAAGATTACGGGGTACGTTCCAGAAACAGAAGGGGGCGAAAACGTTCAAACCGTTTGCAGAAGAGAGAGAAATGGAAATAAAAAAAAACTGAAAAAAACACTGACAATTGCATAGGCTCCGTGAAAAAGGGAAAGAATGTTTTGGTTCTACGCCACGTATTTCTATCTGAACGTTGGCTGTACTGCAATGCTCCTGAGGGACTCATGACTATGCACCTAAGCGCTCCATAAGGAACCTCTAGGCCAGCATGCAGCCCAGCTCTTCCGGGCCTGTACAGATGGAATTGCAGCCGTGCGTATCGCTGCCAAAATATGGCAGGAAATCTAATCCCTCCACCAGCGTCTGACAGACAACAAATAGGGCTCCCGCGGAGCGACAGAGGGCCACCTCCGACGCCCCGGCCTACACACAAAGCCCTGTCTGTCACAGAGTTAATGAGCACCATATGATAAAGAGTCTGAATCTGTTAAAAAAGCCGCAAAAAACATTATGAAAGCAGTTGAGCAGCAAACTTCTTCACATCTCTGGCCTTTTTTACACTGATAGGATCATCTGATCTGAATCAGGATGGGATTAAGACACCGGAGACCTGCGGAGAGACACAGGCGAGCGGGGCGGGCGGGGAGTGGACTTACCCCTTGGTTTCCAGTAAAGCGGATCAGCGGTTGTGAAGACAGGCCCTGCGGGAGATAAGAGAAGACGATTAATGAGGAAAAATTGGGATCATAATTTGAAAACAAGTGGATTAAACGGGGCCCTCTGGTGTGGAAACTACCGTGAGAGGAGCCCGTTCATGTGACAGGCGGACTGAGGAGTGTCGTAACACGACGACCCGTAAAAATCACCCACCCCCGTAATACTTCTTCTACTACTACAACTCATCAAAGGACGATATAAAAAGAAAAAAAAAGAAAATTCATAAACCCGATCTCGTTAATCTAGCCTAATACCGGATGATCCCACGATCCGTTTGCAGTTCACAATGGGACAAATCTATCAAGCAGTTTCCCCTTTCTCCTCATGGGTAATCGGCTAGATGAGGAAGTAGTACGGTCCTCCGTTCGTGTCCGTACCACTCTCGCACGCAGTCACGCACGCTGCGACTACGGCCGCTTTTTACAGCCGTTCGAAATGTCATTTATGGATGGGAGGCAGGGCACAACAGCCTGCTTCTGTTCTACACAAGGCGCCAGAGTTAATTGTGAACCTGCCCCTCCTGTGTGAAGGAAATCACTAAGCAGTGCTTTTCAAACTCTCTCTTTTAAACACAGAGGCTCTGCCAATGCTCAAGCCAATAAATTCTCTCTTTACAGGGAGACGGGATTGAAATGCAAAGCAAGCAGCAGGGCATCAACTTCAATCAGCTTCCTTCCCAGTTATCATATTTGTGTACACACACACACACACACACACACACACACACAGTTGCTGGGCAGTAAAACTGGTGAGGTGTCCTCATTCGTTTTCCATCACTCCGACTATTCAGTGCAACAGCCAGCAGTTGGTCTCGAGCCAACCAATCAGAGTAGCATTTCATGGTGCTGACATTTGAAAAAAATATTTTCAGCAGTTAGTAACCCCCAGATGAAGTCCCCATAAATTCAGATTACAATAGGCAAACACTGCCAGTAGCCTAAATTTCGAGATAGAGATAGTTAACACGTGATAATAGATAGTTAACACATGCCTAAGCTTGCCACACCCATAAAATGAGATGAGCATAGAATCAACAAACTCAAAAACATGACCAATTGTGATTTTTGAAAACAAAACAAAACAGATAACGGTCGTCTGAGAGAGAAAACTATTTTCTAAACAACAGGTTGTAGGCTAATGAAGCATTCCTTCCTTTCGTAGAGCGAGGCTTTGTAGCGCCGTCAGACATGTAATCATCGTTCAACCTACCAGCCTGACCGTGTTTGACGGTGTGGGAGGAAATAAGTTGGTTTAAGAACAAACGCTGTCACTGGCATTACACTCAAACAAGTGTCCCCTTTAACCTAGGTAAACCTTTAAACCTGTTACACATCAGTTTACACTGCTACAGTGAAGGGAGCAGCGTAGTCTGAAGTTTGAAGACAGCTGGACACATGTGGTGTGTGTGTGTGTGTGTGTGTGTGTGGGGTGCAACGGTTCAGTTGGCCCACGGTTCGGTATGAACCTCGGTTTTTGGGTCACGGTTTCGTGCATAAGGAGAAAAGAAAAATGCTACTAGTTATATATAATAAACTGTTACTTAAATGTATTTTGCTTATACTTATGGAACTTTATGTCATATTATGCGCATTGAACAGGTCACACTTGAAAATGAGCCCTTGGGGCTCAATGTGTTTTTTACCTGTATAAATAAAGGTTAAATAAAATAAAAAAATAAGACACGCATGTAGCAAAAAACGAAATGACTCCACAACAAAGATTTGTAGCAATCCGAGGCTTCCTCAAACTGTTGCCATGTTCTCAACTCCGCTCGCCATGAACAAACATTTGAACAAGTTACAGAAGTAACTGCGTTCCAGACAAGCTCGACCTCCAACTTTTTTATTTTATTTATTTGACCTTTATTTAACCAGATAAAATCAGTTGATAACTAATTCTCATTTTCAATGATGATCTGGCCAAGAGGCCCCAGCAAGAATAAAAAGAAACATATAAACAGAAATACTCGTCAACATAGAAGAATACAATACATGAGAACGGCAAAGACAGTGAAGATAAATAAATGAAAACAAATAGAAACAAAGTCAACTAACCTATGTGTGAAAAGAGAGCGGGGGGTGTGTGTGTGTGTGTGTGTGGGGGGGGGGGGGGCAATCAGCAGGAACAAGTCAACTATGACCTGCTGAAGTTTATTTTTTAAAATAAATAATAATAAATAATAAATAGCTTCAATGGAACGCATCATAAACCGAAAAACCGATATTCACTAGTGCGTATTGAACTGTAGATAAAACCGAGAACCGTTGCACCCCTAGTGTGTGTGTACATCAAGGTAACCTAGCCAGTAACACGCAAATCCCACCCATAAGTAAATGCTGCTTGTATGATAAAAAACTGAGACCGAAATCCTCTTCACTGAGCCAATAAGTGACCAACACACTAATGGAATGAAGTAGCAACAGCTTCAGGGAAGGGAACAACATGGAGATCTCTCTAAAAGGCAATAGAGGAAGTCCCTCGGTTTCCTTCCTCATCTACGCTCTTGGAGATCGGATGTGAACCAGGAAAACCACAGGGGACAGTCATGGGAAGGCCTTTACTTTATTCTGCCAATCAATGTTAGGGAGGCTGTCAAATCCAGGCTAAAACTCAGCTTTCAAATCCAGGCTAAAAAACCCACTTTTTTTCTGCCCCGTTTTAAACGCTTAAGCCCCCATCTAAACCCTTATATTACGTACTTAAAACTGTATATTTTAAACCCACAAACACTTACTCACTTGCCAACACATAATACTGACACTCACTCTGTGGTGGGGGTCATGATAGTTTGGGTGTAGGAGCTACGCAGCGGCTTTTTTATTTTTATTTTATTTTTGTTTACATTTTAGATTTAGCAGACGCTTTTAACTTATTTTTTTCGACTTACAATTAGAGATTACAGGGACAGTCTCCCTGGAGTAATTTAGGGCTAAGTGTCTTACTCAAATGTACACTAGTGGTGGTGTTCCCAGGTGGGATTTGAACTCATGATCACCAGTCTAACTCACTATCCACTAAGGCTAAGCCACCACTACCCCACTAGACGACACTGTCAGAGACAACACACTTGTCCATTCACAGGATGTGTATGTTCTGTATTGGGAATGTACCTGTATTTGTATGCATTTGAAAGCAAAACAAAAATGTATATCCCTATCCCTAGATTTGATTCTATGCAATCTGTGTTTTCAAACTTCTTGTAGGCTAATGTATGTTGTTTCGTATGTGAGCTACTTTTATTTAATTAGCCTACCTGCACAGTGTGTTGTGACCTTCAGGTAAAATCAGTTCAAATAAACTTAAAATAAAGCTTTACCAGGTGACACAGCCAAGTGACACGACCACTGATGGGTGTTTAGTAGGCCTAGATGTGCAAATGAATGGGCCCATGCCAACCTAACTGGTATGCCTTTATCATAAATATTTGAATGAAAAGTAATGGGAAATAAAAAACAATGACACAAGGCCAGAGAAATCAAACCCAACTGGTGTCCTCAGACATGGATGACTGGATGGATCTGGAATGTGTGATGCAATTACGGAATTTCACTTGTCCAAGTAAGCCTGAATACCATATAGAGTTGTTGAAACGTGTCATTTCCACAAGCTCAAGAGTTCAGATCTTTAACCGGGACCTGACAGACGTTCTTCAACAGTCAGATACCTCATTCCCCGAGTATGTATGGAGTATGGAACCAGAGGGTACCCAGACACCGTCGTGTGCTCGGTCCGGACCAGCCCAGCCAGACCAGCCCTTTAATGGAGCCCGCACGTTCTCTGCCACCAACGTAATGTAAAACAGAGCACCGAATTTAGCTCCCCCCAGCCCCCTCGACTCCCCCTCGCCCACCCCTACTGACAGAGTGCAACACTCAGCCTGTTCATTTGAATGGGCTGCTGACATGTCACTATTCTCTGGGACTGGAGCCCAGAATGTTCCACAGAGCTAACCTTAGGACAGAGTGTGGCTCCTGACCGAGGCTCAATGACAGGGCCATGGAGGTTCACACAACACCAGAGAATGGGGACCAGCTGGTCACAGCCAACGCTACAAAGTACTAGTGACAAATCACAAATCTGATAAAAAATCTGAGGGAGGGAGGGGAGGGGGGCAACTTGACTTAGTAGGCCACCTTTGCACAGTGATAAGGCTAGGTTAGACCAATCTCTGAGTGAGATAGCATACAATTAACTTCTGACGTCGTTGGAAATTTGGAAACGGAAAATATTGACAAGCCGGAACCGTATCTAGAAGGTGAAAAGACCAGCTGTCTAGTAAAGTCTAAAGTTGTGTGTGTGTGTAAGAGATAGAAGGCCTAGCACAGATCCCTTCCAGTCAAAGCACTGGCACAGCAGCGATTGTTTCACCGGTGTCGCTCATTCCAATGTAGTCTTTTCTATTTGGATTACAGTCCGGCAATAGAACAGACAGAAATAGCTAGACCTAGGCCTAATCCCTGTCACTAGGAAGCTACCAGTAACCCTGTATCGCTGTCAAAGGGCTATTTCACTAGGCTGTCCAAGGCGGACGGTTAGGACTGCTCAAACGCTGCAAGCCTAAACTTTTAAATGTCTAAGGATACTCAACACTGCAGTGGTGGAGCCCTCTCTCTCTCTCATCCATCTCTGCAGAGTGAACAATAAAAATAAGAAGAAAAAATAAAAGAAAAAGGGAAATACTAAATAAAAAACTACACACTTATTCAGACACTATCCCAAGCTTCAACCTAGGGTAACAAGATTACAGACTCTAATCAGGGAAGAGCATTCCATTAAGCCTACTCATTTCAGATAACATCAAAGGGGTTCCCCCAGAGATTCCCTAACAAGCTTGTTGAAACCAGTAATGTGAAAGTGATGACTTTATTAGTTCTTGATAACGGCCGTGGGGAGGTCGAGCAAACAAAACACAATCTATATAAGAATGACTAGATGTCAAGGGGAAAGAAAAGGTTACAATATTTCTATGAATACTTCTCTACAATGATCTGAGATCTGTCTTTGAGAGAGAGGGGCCTTCATACATCTTACTTGTTGGTACTTAGCATTACTCATAGGTGGGGTAGTTGTGAAGGAAGACTCCATTCTCCACGTGCCCAGCCAACTTTATGGCATTAAATATCAGCACTTAAATTAAATTACACCTAGCCTAAAATACCATTATTACCCTAACCCCATCCATCCATAGGCCTGTTTCTGACGGTGGGAGAGAGTAAGGGGACAGATGCTGTTATGTGTCATCGCCCTGAACTTTCCAGGACTTCATGATGTGACCTGAGGTCAGTAGCCTTGGGACTAGCTGCTCAGGTCAAGCAGTGGTGACACTCAGGACACCCTATCAGCAGGACAGGACATGGTCTGGGGCAGCTCCCAGTGCAAAGACTCCAGGCGGGGGGGCAGGGGGGACATGGGGGTCCTTTCACTGCGAGTCGACGGGACACATGAGACCTACCCAAGAATGCAGGTCAGGCCTGCTGCTCTGTACGCTTAGTACCACCAGGGTAGGCCAGCGTGACTGGACAGAGGGACACCATGACATTTTGGAGTCCTATTTGGCCATGGTGATGGTCTCGAGCAGTGCCCGATTTGTTCTGCTCAATACTGGGGAGTCAGCAGTCCTTAAATACCCATGGCACCCCCGGTGGCCCGGCTGACCAACGTGAAGCAACAAAACCCAGGTCAGCTTCCATTACTTCCCACCACTGGGTACGAAACCTGTATAACAACAGACATCATAATAGGCTAACTTAGATAGATGTGTTCGTCTGTCAAGGTAGGAAATTGGCAGAGAAATAGTGGGAATCAAATGTGAACTTCTGGTTCACTCCAAGTAGAAAGTGCCAAGAGAAACAATTGGCAAGAAGAGACACATTCCCAGGCTCGATTCCACGGGTGGATTGAGTGACCTGTGGAAACTGCGTGTTCCATCCCTATAAAAGACACGATTCCAGTGACAGCCAATCGAAAGGCATTCATTCATCTGGAGAAGATGCGACAAAAGTGCAGACTAAGAGGGATAGAGGACAGCTCTCATTAAAGCTCAAGTAGCCCCTCGTCTCTGGTGTCAAGGAAGTCATTCAGGAGCACTAAGGTCTGTTCTTAAGCTACAAAACCAGCTATAGACAGATGGCTCCCTAAAGACAGGACAAAAGGTAGGCCTCTTTTGCTAGTTTGAAAAACTCTCTCGATATTCTACTGTGGTAAAAAAAAAGCGATACTGCGGTACTGTATACAGTATAATGGTCGATCAGCTTTCGCCACAGATAGGCTCCACTTCATCCATATGTTACACAGAGCTCACTGCTAAGCAATGCAGGAGCCTGAGGTACTGTGTAAAGAATGTCATGTACAAATAAAGATCACACTGCATCCACAGAATCCAAGAATAACCTGGCCATTACCTCGCCCATTGACACCAAAAGGCTCCTGGCCAGAACCGAGTCCATAAGCCCATAGTTAAGATCTAGGCTAATGAGTTTAAGTTATCCAATTGTAGGCCCTAAGTCCATTCTGCTGAATCGTGTTTCACACTGTAGGCTTGTCGTCATAATCGTGAAGTCGAGACCCTGACTCCCAACTCTCCATCCTTTTTCCCTGAGGTGCACTCGTCGTGTCTACTCCCATACAGCCTATTGCTTACACCAATCATGTGCGTTTTAATCTGTGTAGGGGAGTGGACAAACACACACTGCAACGAAAAAGGACAGAGGATTGGGGATGCAAGGTCAAGCTCACCCATTTCCCTCACTGCTGTCAGTCAGTCTTCCGTCTCCCAGACTGCCAATCCCCAGGATGTGGCTCCAGTTCGCTCTGTCCTTCCGCTCAGATGTGCAAACAGATGAGTGAACGGGGGCTGACGTCTGCACTGCTCGTGTCAGACGACGTGGATAAGAGCTCGCTGCCACGCGCTACCTGAGAGGTCTATTACACAATACACCTAGGAGACCACTCCGCTCTGAATGCTGCATTAGTCACACTACGAGCCACGTAGGACAAAGCCCCTACACAAAGGAGAAGAGAACCATAATGAGTAAACAAAAAAAAGAAAAAAGAAAAAGGCCGTTCTGTTAAACGAGGCTTGTTAAATGTCATATGTTATCGATTTTCTCTTGGTACACAGGGCTGAACAGACCTGTCAGTGCTCAGCGCTGAGTTTGGTGAGTAAACCAAATAGGCCAGGGGCCTACTTGTCTTTCCAGAGCAAAAACACAAAATAAGAGTTGAGTAATTCTACTGTGTGCTTGGAATAGACCGTAGCCTCTCTCAGACAGTGAAAACAAGTCACGAAGCAAGCCAGACGTTGGGAAATCCTTTCACAGCTGTTTGTCCTGGGCACAGAAATCAAAAACTAGAACACAAGGCATTGCTTGTCAACTCTTGCCCTCCCTCCCTCCCTTCTGTGAGGTGTCTGAGCTTCTTTTTTAAAAGTCCTGATCTTATTTTGCTGCTCTTTTGCTGTGGCTAGCTGTCTCCTAGGCTGCGGCTGGGGGGGAGAGGGACAACACCTCCTTAATGATGCAGGAGATTGACCTCTCACCCCTCCCGGCTTCAACTTCCAGCCCACAGGGCTCCATTCCAGTGAAGGGTCAAAGTGGGATTACTGGCTTTGGCTTGCTTCTCTCCCAGGAAAACAACACCGTCTCGCTGCATGGCCAAACTGTGACTAAGGGTTTGTTCTAAATCACCAGAGAATATAGAGCGAAGTATACAATGACACGAGTGCTTACTAAGGCTAGTTTGTACAGGAGGGTTTCCAGGGGTGCATCTCGTCTCAAGACTAAAAATACAACATTCTTCAGCACAGTTTCCTGAGCAATTAGCCTAGGGTAGTAAACTACTACCCAACAATAAGAAAATATAATATCATACTAAAATATTCTATTTACCCAGTGTGGATTAGCCAAAAGTGCAGTCGCCCAAATAAATCAATTAAAAATGGGTTATTATCCAACAGCACAGTGGACAAAGGAGCCTGGGGATGAAAGGCATATAGTGACACTATTTATCAGCTATGAGGCCGCGTAATGTCTGCATTCTCTGAAATCAGTGCCAAGCTTGGGGCAGGCTAATAAAAGAGACAATCTATCCTGCCTCCTACCACAGCACACAGCAGTCCAACCCCTCTGACTGTACCACTGCACGTTTTATGCCTCATTCAACAGAATTGGGCAGTTTTCCCCTTGACAGTTAGGTTTAGCTGTGTACAGCCATTTTCCAAGCACAGTTCCATTCTGGATATTTATGTGACTTCAATCATCATTCACAGTAAATATTTACACACCGAATCCCTGATGAAAGCACGTGCTAAATGAAATAGCCTATACTGAAATGTGGCAACCCCAAAAAAGTCCTAATCAAACAAGGGGCAATGCTATCGCAAAGATGATTGTTTTTCTCATCTGTTTTAACCCATGTCTCCTTTCATGGACCGACATCCATTACAGCTCAACATCATGACACTATTACGGTTACAGGTAGATAACCGTTTACTCATAAGTTCTTCAGCTCAATGCTGACAGACTGTGTCGACCACTTCCTCTTCTTTAAACCCAATTAAAGGAGGTTTCATTCTTTTTGACTCAATCAATTGCTGTTGGCCCATCTCCTATCAGTAGTTCTAGCCAACGACCACTTTTCTATCTTTCTCTCTTTTTTTTTCTCTCCAAACATGTGTTTTCCCAGGTGATCAGGCTCAGCTGTAGCTAGCCATCTCAGCTGGGCCATGGCTCTGAAAGTTGAAAAATGCATCGGTGGCTTACAGGGCTCTCTCTACCCAGTCAAATATTTATAGAATATGAAACACGAGATGGCCATCCGGCAACACCAGTACGTTTGGGGGGACATCATAACCCATAAGTGGTTCACCCATAAATTCTATTTCGATGACCTAACCAGCTTAACAGAGTAAACAAATCTCTTTAAAAAAAACGTTCAAACCCACTATTATAATAATAATAATATAGCTTTATTAGAACATAAATAAGGTGTTTTAAAGCTGGCATCAACCCTGAAAAATAGGGGGGTAGGGCGAGGACTTATGTATGTATGGCCCAGCTAACTGGATAACGTTGAACTAATGGCTTTGGCATGCTGATCAGGGACTGTCCACTCAGCACAGTTGCTAAACCATAACTACCCAAACTTCTTCGATCAAGTGACTTGTTCACTAAAACAATGAGCCTATATATAGATAACAAATTGGGTTAGGGTTAGTACCAGGAGGTAGCTAATTGCTATAGCTTCTGAGTTGACAAGTCATATGTTAGCTATAGCATATCGACTGGTTGACTACAAGTTTTTATTTTATTTTTTTAGCTATGCTTGGCTTGCAATTCTCAAGCTGACACAGAGTAAGATCATTTCTGAATTCTTAGTTCAGCTGGTGAATGGCATTTTTGATGGCATATTTCAACTTTGATGGCATATTTTAGTAGCCACCGTTTGTGCTAACAGTTAGTTGGGCTATGCTAAGCTGTTTTTCTGTCTTGAAACACACACAATCCCAGGCTAGTTCATTAGCTTACTCTCAATAGCTAGTTAGCTAGTTAGTTAGCTCTGACATGTCTGGTCTGTCTTGGGATACAATTGTTCATCAAACAATCTTCTTTTATGCGGTTAGTGTGGGGTGCCAGGGCACTCAAGCTGGCTACAAAACAAACACTCACACCTAGATAAAGGAAATTGTAATTGACAAACATTGTCTAGTTAGTTAGCTCAGCTGGTTCAAACCATGGCATAGCTTTGGCTTGGCAGCAAAGTAGTGTAGCATAGCAACTAGCTGCTTGGCTAGGCACCAGCCCCTGTCAGTGTCAGCTAGCCAGCTAGCCACAGAAGACTTGGTTGGTGGTCAAATTGAAATTTCGCAGTGTAAAATGTCTAAAAACACGAGTCTCTCCGCTTACCTTGCTGTTCTGGTAACCCTCGAAGGCTCTCAGGGCGCTGTCAGTGAGTTTGACGTGGAACACAGAGACATTACTGCCGTTGCTCACACGGCCACAGGACAGTCCGTAGCACTGTTCCTCCTTCAACGCCGCCATCTTGCCTAGCGTCTCTCCTTCCACGCTCGCTCACGCGCTGCTGCCTCTGTGTCGTCAACGGCAGAAATCCCTCACAGAGATTTTCTAATGAATATTCATGACGCAGCGCCGCCTGTGCGTGATGACGTCTCACGATAATAATAAATAGATAGAAGAAGCACGCTGACTTTTTTTATAAACATATTTTTTATTATATTCATAATATTAAGTGTCTATGAGAATCGGTTTGGTAGTAAAAAATACCGGAGGTTCTGAAGAGATATTGGCTGCTGTCGTAAACGCAGAAATCCTCACAGAGATTTACATGAATATTCATGACGCAGCGCGCTGTGCGTGATGACGTCTCACGATAATAATAAATAGAAGAAGCACGCTGACTTTTTTAAATAAACATTATTATTTATTATATTCATAAACATTAAGTGTCTATGAGAATCCGTTCAGTAGTAAAATAACCCAAGGTTCTGAAGAGATATTGTGTTAAATTATGAAGTCTCACGATAATAATAAATAGAAGAAGCACGCTGACTTTTTAAAAATAAACATATGTTATGTATGCCCTGCGTTTATTATATTCATATAATAGTCAGTGTCTATGAGAATCTGTTCAGTAGCAAAAAAAAATACCCAAGGTTCTGAAGAGATATTGTGTTAAATTATGCGAAATATGAGTCCACTTCGCACGTCCATGGGAAAGGCTGGGGGGAAGCAGAGACGTGCGTAGGAAGAGGGAAACATTAGGTCACTGGACTACGTCAGCCAGACGTCAATGATGTCTGGCAAAACCCATGAGTTAATTGGGAATGTCCAGTTAAAAACAAATGGGTAAAATAAAAACGAAATAGGAAGAATGAGCTGTAACACTACTGGTCTTAGAAAAATGAATGGATGCAAAAGCAGCACCTGACACAATTAAATTGATAATCACTCACACAGCTTAAATAACAATATATTGAGTTACATCCCATTCCCACAATTCTGTTGTGTGACTTGGGTGTCGCAACCATTATTTTCACATAACACCACACAGAGAAGATAGTATGACACACCTTATCTATTAGGGGTCATATGGAACACAGTGTTTTTTTTGTCTCCTGTGGACATTCAGCATCCATTAACTTCTGAAAATGTCACTGACTGTGGAAAGCCCCCAGTTGACCAAATGTACCCTAAACTAATAACAGGTCCGGAGTGGATATTGCTTCCAACCTGTCAATCTGACAGTTGCATAGATAGCAAGAAAAATCAATACTCTCTCTAGTGCCATTCTACAACCTTAGATGTTAATCGCTCGTAACCGCAAATTATCCTCAGACAAAGAACTAATCCTGGTTATGATAAATCACAGCATGGAAAACTTTGACTTTGACTGAGTGTGTGGGTGAGACAGATAGTTGACATTGATTAGTCAACAGTACAGTATGTCAGTTGCATGTTGCTTATACCCAAAACATATTTGTCTGATAACGGAATAAACAACCTTTTATTGAGAAATACAAATTGAACAATGACAGGAAATGTCAGAAACTCAAAAAGCAACCATTAAGCCTATGATACACAGGCAACTTTTTGGGGCAATATTGATTGACCCAAAAAGTTGCCCGTGTATCATAGGATTTATATTCACTGACTCACTAAGAGCACAGCAACATCTGAGTCTCCGTACTGCCTTCTGTAGAGGAACGAGTCTAAGTGACAACTGTGTTGTTTGTGACAAAAATATTGAACTCATAGAAAAATCTAATAAATAAACAAACACAAATTACACATGTAATCGTTGACATAAAAATAATAATAAACTAACTTAAAATAATCAGGAAAAGAGTCAGACCGAACATGTACAGTAAATGGTATTTGAAGGCTCACCTTCCAATGTTTGGTCTCAGGATGATCAGAAATGAGGTATTCATCAATAGCCTTTAAAGAATAAAATAAACCTAACATTCATTAGAGCTTGGGTTTTCTTCTTTCTGCCATCCTGAAGGAATGCACATTTTCACTGACCAAGACTCTAAGCGTGGATCACAGTCTCAGTTAATAATACAGCATCTAGAATACTCTCGTACCCATATCGACATCAGCACTACCCAGGGATACAAGAACAAGAACAATACATCCTCTGGAAGAGAGAGAAAATTGGTCAGCATTTAACAGAATTGTACAATCTTACGCTTTAAAAAATATAGGACCATATCACATATACCTAGTTTGGAATAGCTTTGGTGGATTACTCATATGAAGGAGGAGTTTCGGTTCAGAGAGCTCATTCAATTAGTATTATCATTCAAAGAGGGGCTCAAGACATTGGTAGCAAAAAACAAATAAAGCAATTAGTGTCTAGCGATATGACTGGACTGGATTACATTTAAAAAGTGATGAGTACTTTTCATTTTACAAATAGTGATAGTATAGTATTTTGTCACATATAATCTCTCCGTCTCTCAAGCAGTGCCAGAAGTTTGAGATATCCATCAGATAGTCACACTGAAAGGTGACCGATATAAACCATTTCTGTACCATTTTTTTCATCACCAGATTCAAAAAGGCACTGCCAAATGTCCAGGTGCTTTTTTGGCGGCTCCCACTGTGGAGGGGCTCAGGCGACCACTACAGAGAGTGTGGGTCTAGTTTAATTCCTGGCAGCGATGACAACAGACAGGGCTACACCGCCGATGGCTACGGCAGTGGCCCCGAACAGCCATTTCCAGCTGACACCCTGTGGAAAGGAAAAAAAAAGAATAAAAGAATCAAGTTGACTTGGCTTCATCATCACTTTGCCATGAAGTGAGTCAGAGAACAACAACTCACTGTACACTCTTTGACCTTTATCCAATGTCCCCCCCCCCCCCCCCCCCCCTGCCCCCATGCTGTTACTCGTCAAACCATACAAAAACAGACAACATTGTTTTAGAAAATCAGTGGAAGGGCTTGATAACATCGAGCAGTTACAGGTTACATACAAATCAGTAAGTCGTGACTGTATCCAAATAAAAAAAGAAAAGAAAGTTTGTCGGGAATGTTAGAAGTTCAATGTCTGTAGTGTTTGTCATGTGTATGTTAGCTAGGTGTGTGCGTGTGCGTGTATATGTTAGCTAGGTGTGTGTGTGTGTGTGTGTGTGTGTGTGTGTATATGTTAGCTAGGTGTGTGTATATGTGTGTGTGTATATGTTAGCTAGGTGTGTGTGTGTGTGTGTGTGTGTGTGTGTGTATATGTTAGCTAGGTGTGTGTGTGTGTATATGTTAGCTAGGTGCGTGTGTGTGTACAGGTATATGTTAGCTAGGTGTGTGTGTGTTAGCTAGGTGTGTGTGTACAGGTATATGTTAGCTAGGTGTGTGTCTGTTAGCTAGGTGTGTGTGTGTGTGTGTATGTTAGCTAGGTGTGTGTGTGTGTGTGTATATGTTAGCTAGGTGTGTGTGTGTGTTAGCTAGGTGTGTGTGTGTTAGCTAGGTGTGTGTGTTAGCAGTCTCACCCATGAGGGCTTGGCCTGTTGCTTCTGCTGCATGCTCCCGCTGCTGGCAGCAGGGTTCCCCAGCATCTTCTTGTACATGGCCTGCTCTGCTCCCTTCTGCTCAGAGTGCTTCTTCACCAGCTTGGACAGCTCTGCGTGGATCGTCTACCCCCGGGAGACAGCAGAGCGTAAGGATGAGCCGCGGGCGTGCTGTACTCTGACACTGCCCTTCCTGCCTACGCTCAATGTGGTGGGCTGTTTATAATAAGCGTTCACTCATAACAACAACAACAACAACAACAACAACAACGTTTAGAATGTGTCATAGTATCATATCTAAAGCATGGTGGTAGTCAATTATTCTAGTTTGTTAATGCAGTAAGATGAGTACTATGTATTGTTCTGTTCTGTTTATAATAAGCGTTCACTCACAACAACAACAACAACAACAACAACGTTTAGAATGTGTCATAGTATCATATCTAAAGCATGGTGCTAGTCAAGTATTCTAGTTTGTTAATGCAGTAAGACGAGTACTATGTATTGTTGTTCTGTTTCACAGCGACTAACCACAGTGTCTATTGGTGAAGTGTGGTTGTCCTTCAGATGGGGGGAGGTTTATCGTAGGTCGAGTTTCACTTTCCACTGTTAGGCTTACAGTCTTCATACAAATCCCCACCTGGGAACACCACCACTAGTGTGCCCTTGAGTAAGGCACTTAGCCCTAAATTACTCCAGGGAGACCGTCCCCTGTAATCTCTAATTGTAAGTCGCTTTGGATAAAAGGGTCTGCTGAATGCTTAAAATTATAAGAACACCGTACAATTGCAGGGGGCTTTATTGCTGATTGGTCTTACCACTTGGAAATTGGAAGGTCAACATTAACCAGCCAATCAGCCGAGATCGAGCAGATCTAACAGTGAAAGCAGCGGCAGTCTGTCATTGTGTGAACCAACCCTTCATCTGAAGTCTCTGACTCATGCCTCTAGTGGGGTGGTGACGTGGGAGCTATTGTGACTTCTATATGTTACTGGCAGAAATCTAATGTACAGAACACACCCTGAGAAGCCACTTCAACACACTTAACTGTGTTTACAGACAGGGAAAGGGAGAAGAAGGTTCGGGGGTTGGTGTCGGAAAGTCTCTGCTCCTGTTCAGTTGCCTGCTGCTAAGGCGAAAAGAGGTGCTTATGTTACGGTACATGTGGTAACACAGTACATGTGGGAAAACTAGGGTTAGGGTTAGGTGCTACGTCGACTTGGTACATGCTGGCATGTCTAACCCTAACTCTAATCCTAACCCTAACCCTAACCCTAACCGTAGCACCCTAGCACCTAACCCTAACCCTAGTTTTCCCACATGTACCGTATTCCCACATGTACCGTAACACTTACACAGTACCAGACTTCCACAGGACATTCCCACGTTGCAAGGAGGCAGCCTCTGACCATCTACACACCGGTCATGTTTAAGGACAGTAACTGCTGTCCCCCACTGTTGGGTCTAAAGCTGTGTGACATTAATGAGTTTGGTCAGCTACAACCACGTCACATCGATCTGAACTGAAAAGGGTACCACCGTGTTAGCCTCTGAATATGCAACCTACCGGTAAATCCTATTTTGAATGTTGTGTTGAACCTACTCTAAAACTCTTGGGGGTGAAAAACAGCAGTACAGACAAGCACAGGTGGGGGGGGCGGGGGGGGGGGGGGGGGAAGCCACACTTCAATGATTATGCAACCGATTCTTGTCAATGGTACAGTACACCCTGCGGCAGTGTAACGCTAGATATAGAGGATAAGAATAGCCTATCGAAGACATGAACACCGCGAACACAGACAGAAACCGCCACAACATCAACTGTCCGTATCGGATCAGCGCACCGGTGCACACAGCTGCATGCTGGGCCTTTATGGAGGACGCTCGTAAAAGCATCCAGGCGGAGGACGGTTTCCCAGATTGGTGTGTGGGACTGGGAAGAAGAAAAAACAAAAAAACTGAGAGTGGGCAAGAGTGTGTGGGGGTGGGGGGGGGGGGGGGGGGGGGGGAGTTTTGGACACGAGCGCAAGCAGCTCATCCAAGAAGCCCACGCGCAGTGCTGCGCCGTCAGATGGCCTTGTGTACAGAACCTCATGTCTCACCCTGTGTACGCAGAGCTGGAGCTACGCCTCAGATAAGGCCTGGGCTGTGTGCACTGTGACGGAGGGGCCAACCTATTTACAGCACACAACACGAAATCAGATCTACTAAAAAAATGATGAGTCGGCAATCCACCTGGCGTAATACTTCAACGACATTTGAAGTGTGTGGCGCCACCTGCTGGACTTCGGGGAAAACTACGACACTTGTAGAGTTGCTGGGTATGTGTTTGTTCGTTCTACAATCGAAAAGTATTTCAAGCAGAGGGGGGCGTACCTTGTTGCTGGGTTCCAACTTCAGGGCTCTCTTCAAAATCCCGATAGCTTCAGCGTATTCTCCTTGCAACGCCAACACCTAGAGATACAGACGAGGACACCATCAGACAGATGACAGGTTTTAATTTGTTCTATTTTTATGTAACTAGAGATTTAAGTGTTTTATATTATGCCAAATGTACAATTGTGTAATGTATGATATATTTTAATGTTTGATATTTGTAATTTAAAGTATGTTTTATATGTTAAATGTTACTTGTAATGTATGTTTTAAATGTGGACTCCAACTAGATATATCAGTGTTTTATATTAGGCCAAATCGAAAATTGTATGATGTACGATATATTTGAATGTTTGATATTTGTAATTGAAGTATGTTTTATATGTTAAATGTTATTTGTAATGTATGTTTTAAATGTGGACCCCACTAAAAGTAACTCATGCCTATGGGTATAGCTAATGGGGATCCTTCCAATAAATAAACCAATAAATAAACAGACACACAGACACACAGACACACTCTTCATACATGTACCATGTACGATGTGAGACCCACCTTGCCTTTGCGGAACAAAGCTTTGATGTTGTCTGGCTGGTGAGCGAGCACGGAAACACAGGACCGCAGAGCTGCGTCGTAGTGATCCAGCTTCAGCTGAGAGGCGGCCATGTTGTTGAGACACTTCACCTTCACGTCCATCAGCTCCTCCTCCTCCTCCGGACTGATGTCCACTGGAACAACAGCAACAGCAACATCATCATCATCATCGCCACAACTGTTCTGCTGCAGAACAGTCAACCGACAGCAGGACAGAGGAAACCACCAGAAACCAAACCGACATCGTCACTTCAGCAGATGACGACACAGGAACGTCACACACTACCATCACCATACCGAAGTATCATCATCCTGGGTCACGTCATTGAACGGTAGAAAGCATGGGTCTCTCTCTCCCTCTGACCTTTAGAACTAGACTCTGTGATCTGCAGGGCGATGCCGTAGGAGTTGACGGCGAAGGCGTAGTCCCCGCGCTGGTAGTAGAAGTTGCCCCGCTCCCTCTTCTGCCCGGCCAGGGCGATCCTCTCTGCGGGGGTCAGGAGCTCCAGGTCGGGGGCGTTCGTGGCCTCCAGCAGCCGTACCTCCATGGACAGCTCAGCGTCGGGGGGCACCTCGGGGGCGAGGCTGGCAGGGGACACCGTCAGAGAGCAGAGTCACGACTAAGTACTGTAGCACTCCTACACTTTTCGTTATATAACATAGCAACATTAAAGACTTGTGTTTTCAGGGGTGTTTTCAGGGGATTATGAGACTACAGCGACAAGACGACCACTTCGGAATAGCTTGTTGGAGGGGTTGAAAAAGGAAACAGCAATATCATGCCAGGGGAAACCAACATGTCCTCCTCTTTGCTTCTCTACTGTAAGTGTTGTTCTAATGTTGTGGTTTTTCCAATGGGAAGCTTGCCAAATTTATTTGCCACTCTTGGGACAACAGAGTACACTGGACATTAACTTGAACAACAAGATTGATCTGTAATAAAAAAAAAGGAAGCAGTATGAAACAGGCTCATGCCAGACTCCCTACCTCCCCAGGGCACCGTATGCATATTTAGCATGGGCTTGGACGAGGGCCGTCTCTCCCATTTCCATCAGCATTACAGCGAGATCCAGTGCCTGAGAGAGGAAGAAACAGAGTTAAAAGCTGATGCTCCTCCATGTTTTTTTGATTAAAACTTAAATTAAAATCACTGATCATAAAAACAGTACCCATTGCAACCGTGTCATTACGTCCACCAGCATCACTATATGCACAGTATTACTATGCATCAGATTTACCTTCTTCACCTTCACTGAATCAGAAGGGTCAGATTTACCCTCAGGAGTTTACCTGGATGACATCACCATCTCCCACGGTCAAAGAGAGCTCAGGTATCTCTTCTACAGTAGTCCCATCAGCCAGGGACGTCTTCAGATGGATCTTGACATCCTGGCCTTTCTGGGGCCGACTGTCTGGCCCGTCACCAGCCTGCAGGACTTTCTTCTTTAGCTGTCCATTTCCTGCAAATCCATAGAGGAGCATACACACACACACACACACACACACACACACACACACTGATTTCTCACTTTTCATACTCTTTTGTATTTGTTCTACACCAATGAGCATCTCCACCTAAAAAAAACATCCAAGACAACCACAAGCGATCTAGCCACCGTCAATCTTCTCTCTTATGGACCAATCGTACCTAATACATCCAACCACTCTTCTACTGGAGCTTGGTCCAGACTCCCCACTGTTTCGACCACTCTGGGCGGCTCCTCTGTTTCGACCACTCTGGGCGGCTCCTCTGTTTCGACCACTCTGGGCTCCTCTGTTTCGATCACTCTGGGCGGCTCCTCTGTTTCGACCACACTGGGCTCCTCTGTTTCGATCACTCTGGGCGGCTCCTCTGTTTCGACCACTCTGGGCTCCTCTCTTTCGATCACTCTGGGCTCCTCTGTTTTGGTCTTCTTCCCACCACCGGCGTCTTCCAGAGGCGGAGGGTCATCGTCGACGTCATCCTCGTCCAGCATCTCAAAGTCTTCCCCGCTGTCCAGCAGCGAGGCGTGTCCCGACTTCTTGGCTGACAGATCCGTGTCCTGGATATCGCTGACCCCAAAGGTCTTTTCCACGTCAGTCATCTGTTGGAAATGAATTGTGTGTTCAATACAGTAAGCTGCATGGAGAGCCGTTATACACTGCAATTGACAGACATAGAAAATATAGACATAGAAAATAAATAGATCATGGCTATATCTATTCAATTCCTGTCAGACAGCATCATCATACTATGATCTACAGTTTCAAATCTTTAAAATATTAAATATCTTTAATAAAATAATGCTGCTCTTGTGGAATGCCATTCCTTGAGAGCTGTAGATATTGTTTATTACAGGTAAAAATCAAGTGGTCAAAATGTAATGGGATGCACAGACAGACACAGAGGTTGTGTGGCTTTAACTAACCCTGAATCAGAACGAATGGTACTTGCTTATCACGCGTAACGTAAGTAAGTACTCACACATGTACTCCTTGTTCTGATTCAGGGCTTTCACACCATCATCTTCAGCTAACTAACTAGCTGGCTAGCAGCTAAATAATGACTGTCCAATCAGAAACATAACAGCAAGCAAACTATGGAATATATTAGTTAGATCTGTGGTTTCGTTGTGGTAGGTAAATCAGTAACTGTTCAAAGTTCAGCGGGTGTTTCGAGAACTTTCTGAGAAGTTTGTTGTTATCTTAGCCTGGCTATGCTAGCCTGCTAGCAACTTAGCTAGCCAAGTCATTGCTTTAGGCTAGCTTACACAACAACACAGATTTTACTAGTTTCAGCGTTATTCAACAAAACCAGGAAAGAAAACAACTAAGGGGTTCAGACCGTAAATTAAGAGCTTACCGTGAAATGTTCTAGGCTTGGTAAACAGACAGAGAGAGTGTGAGCTTTGCTTTGGTCCTGTCACAAATGACAGTTGAGAGCTCGCAAATGTTTCCTGGTCACCTTGGAAATCCGTGTCTTCTTATTGGATCATTCCTCCCGCGTTCGTAAATACGCCCTGAGAGCGCCGGAGCGCACACTGGGTCCGACGTCATAAAGCGACCGAGTGATTTGATTGGACAAGAGGCGTTCCGTGAGTGCTGCTCAGATTTCCGTAGCGAATTTACGAACGCAGCCACCCTTAATGTAGATTAAGGATAGCGGTGACGGTCGGGTCACAACGTCCTCACAAAATTAATCCCTAAATAAAATACTTATTTTTGTATAAAAAAAACATGTTGAATATTTATTTTATTTTGCTGTAAGAAATACATATAAAACGGTATGTCTTGCTCTCTAGCCTCGAGGCTGGACCTCTATAAATGTGGGCATACCGCCGCCAACAGCAGGGGAGGGTAAGACACAAATTAATAAAATTAAATAAAATTAAATTATGGGATTGCTACAGAAATTACCACCTTCTGTAACCCAATTTAGAAGTGTATCTAACTTCTTTTTTTGGTGAAACAACAGGTCTCAGGTCAGGTGGTGACAAACATCTTCAAATGCACATTTTGGTTTTGCCATGTTTGATTTACAGCCAAAAGCTCCAGCCTCATGTATGAAAGCCTATCTCATAAAATGCCATCACATAAAATAAGATTAAGGCAGCAGCATTACTTCCACTGTGGTTTATTCCTAATCAGCTCAGTGCAGTTAGATGGGGAATAGATCCATATCCATAGTAATATGATACAATAACACTACAATGTCCTGATCTAGAGGGTGGTAATCACCATCCCAAATGTCTATTGTGTGAATATGATGAAAGCTGAATGGCTGCATATGCCTGTCTGCAGTGCTACTGTGCATTAATACAATTATACACTGTATGACAAAGTAGCCTACTACTATAAGAAAGGGAACTAGGCCGCCACCAGCTTTATGAATATTAGAGTATAAAATATATTTTTGAGATTATAGCTCTTTGCTGTATGTTTTAAATAAGCTGTCAGATCTAATTAATTTCTTGCATTATCAAAGTGCACATAGGAAAAGACTCAAACAACGGGAAAAAATCAAATTACATTTATTATTGATGCAGTTGTTTCTTTTTTGATAAGCAAATTATCTGTTTTTCTTTCAGTCTAAAGAAACTTTACAATATAAAGAAACATACAAAGGACATCTTTATTACCTACACAAGACACCTAAGTCCCTAAGACAAGATCTGAACTATCCTACCATGAAATACAAAGCAAACCCAAGAGACAGACTGCTTCATACTGAATACTGCCGTGTCGTCAGAAAGGACAATGAACAGGAGAATCTTTATATCACCTCCCCTTGACCCCCCCCAGCCCCCCACCCCCACCCCCACCCCACACAACCCCCCCACCCACCCCAAATCTTCCTAATGTTACAGTATTATACATCACGATAGAAGTACAGAGATGGCCAACAATTGTTATACACAGAGGACTGAGAGAGGATCAGTGAGCATCAATCTATACAACGCTATTTCAGGAGTGAATAGCAAGGACACAGTTTTTCCCCATAAGTATTACTTTTGATCTATTCTTAATTTAAAATGAGGTTCTCTTAGTATTTTTTCCTTTTTAAAGTTTTTTTCTTAAATTGATAAAAATCCTTCATATTAAAAACGGTAATATGCAGTCACATGTTTTAATGAGACGATGGCCTTAGAGCAATCAATGGAAATTGTTTGAAAACCAAATAATATAATTTACATTAGCAAGAACAGAGTGAGGACGTTACAATCGCAAGAATAAACTTTATCAATAAGATCTGACATCCTCCTTCACCTGTCTTTGTCCTTACAAGATGACATTAGTCTACAAGTCCCAAACCCTGGTAAATTGATGGCAGTATTGTTTCACATTCCATATAGGTGTTCCTATTCCCCATCAGAAAAGTGTTTAGGGCGTAATCTTGCATTACATGTTCAGGGAACTTCGACATGTTTCATTTCTAGTTCAATTTAGTTTTTTGCCAACTTGAACCAAATTTAAAGCACATCGTCTCTTTATTATGAAAAACACGGACAGTTTATTTATAATTAACTTTAAGCTGTATTCATTGGTAGTGACTGACATATCAAAACATGTCAATGATATCAAAATGCATTATACAGTATTTACAAAAAAGGAAATTAAAGAGAGGGGGGGTGGGCTCAAGAGTGTGAGGATAGAGCTGTAAGGGGAGGGGGGGGGGGGGGGGGGGATAGAAGGGTGTGTGCCGGTCCATCAGAGGAATAGCGAGTTATTCCCCCAGACAACCAACCCTGGAGATGGCCCTGTTTAGCTCTGGGTCCAACCTATTCCACAACTTTCTTACCGCTGTGTGGAAAGCCCAATCACTAACAAAATAGAGGCTACAATGATTTTGGAGTTTTTGCTTGAAAACCCTCTATAAAGGTAAATGATATCACTGTGACTGATACAGTAACTCATATGATTGATATAGTGACAGTTGGGCCTACGTACGATAATGCACTTGCTGAGCTACTGAGCAATTTAAATAATGTAACGTTGTAACTATAGTTTTTCTTTTTAAAATACATATAATCTGCGGCCTAACTGTCCAGAAAAGCACAACACACGTTGTCAAGCCCCCCTGGATTGATGACCAATTCACATGAACGTTTCTGAGGAACGGGCTTGAGTCAAGACATCCCTTTGCTGTGCAGATCCCATGGGCATTTTTTTCTCCAAAAAACACGATTCCTTGAATTACACTTCATAGAAATTAAAGCAAAAAATCAATCAAACGAATGCAGAACCGAAAAGAAAAGACAAATAGTTTGACTCACAATTCAGTCCAACCAGCTGAAAAAAAGATCTCTCATTTCTCATAGAACCGTATAATTAGAATCGGTTGCACAGGTGTGTGTATGAGTGTGACCAGGAGGCCTATTTAGGCTCCTAAGATGGCCTTGCTGAGACACTGTTCTCCTAGAGCGCTCCTCCTCCTTACTCACAGTGGACGTAGCGCCCCGCCATGCCGTCACCCCCCCAGTCACTTCACACTCCCATCGCCAGTGCAGCGACCGCCACCCCCATACCCAGGGTCCTGCCACCCCACATACGGGGGGACACAGACCCACGGAGGGAACTGGTAGATGGGGGCTCCGTGGGGGTCAGCCCCTCTCTCTCTCGCCTCTGTCTCCAGGCATCGATCAGCGAGCGATAGTACTGTCGTGCGGGCAAGCGGCTGGCTTTTACGAGACTCTCCTCTCTTAAAAAGTTGCACTTGAGTCTGCTAAGACACCAGATCCTAAGGATCTGTGAGTTTAACCCCCAAACTGGAAGTAAGTAGGTAGCTAACAGGTCTGTGCATCAAATACTTCCTAAATCTCTCTAGCTCACAGCAGAGGAACCAGCGGAGAGGGGCCTGCATGACAGAATCAGTCGTATGGAGTAACGTTGAGGCTTGAGTTTGTATTGAGGTTGACAATGAAAACAATGCAAAGGAAGGACCCACTTTTAGGATTCACAGACCAGTTGTATATTAAAACAACAAATAAACAACCACAATACAAGCTAAATATGTTGTATTTACAGGCAAGAGCAAGATCCTTAGAAGAGCTTAGAAGATGTAAAAACCCTCTTGTTTAGACTGAATATGAAGGATACCGATCGTGAGAGAGGTCGACAATGATCATAAGACAATAACAAATGCTCAAAGCCACCTAAAAGTAAAAGTTGAATTAGGAGCAATTGTCCAAATGACATAAAATCAGTCCATCCTTGTACAGTTAAGCAACAGTGTGAAGAAACAGGTATATATATATACATAGACATTTTCGAGAGGGGTGTTTAAGACCAGACATCTAGGACTGATTATGCATGAGTACCAACAGACAGATTGTCTCTAAAACCAGTGGGAATTAGGGAATGGCTCCATTAAACCAGTGGGAATTAGGGGAAGGCTCCATTTTCACATTCACAAGTTTCGGGGAACTCCAGTGCTAACATGGATGGCATTTGTAGTTTTTATTTTATAAAGATTGATTGAAGATTGATTGAGAGCCATTTAAACAGGTGATCAGTTACCATGTCACTCCTATCACACACTCTTTGCTTGAGTGTTTCTTTGTTGTTGCTATGGTTTCTGGTAGCGAAGACATTGGCTACAGGTTCTATGAAGAGCAGAAGAGAGAGGTATGGGTTGAGGGGTGGGCAGGGTTGTTGAGACACAAACAAAACAAACGAGAAACATCAAATACCTAAAATCGTGTAAACAGAAGTGTCATTGTGCATTTTTGAGTGTGTGCTTATTCTGTCGTTGATGTTGCTGAGATACAATGTGCCCTTTACAGGAAAATCATAACTACATCATTATAACAATATCAATTATGAAAATTATAACAATCATATTATTAATACGTACAAACATATAATGAAAACCGTTCTTGCCCTAAATATATAACTAGATCAGCTTTGCATTTCATAAAAGGACACAGTAACTGAATGAGTTCCGGGCGAGGGTCTCTCACCTTCTCACTCAACTACTGCATGCGACACATTTTCCAACAAAAAAAAACAAAACAAAAGAGAAGAAGAGTAACATGGTAGAGTAGGAGACTGTAGTCAAGCCTCCGGCCTTGCTCTGTGGTGCTGAGTGGAAGCTTGCTGAGAGGACGGCGCCACCCGCAAGCCTGGAGGGCCACGGCCCACAGGGGGTCTCACTGTCCTGGGCCTGTGAGGAAGCCAGGGAGGCAGGAGGAGGGAGAGTCCATGAGGAGGCCCTTCCTGTGGCTCTGAGACGGCTTCCTGTTCCCGCCACCCACTTTGCACGCGCTGGGATGTTGGGCCTTGAGGGCAGTCCTGCGCTCCAGGGACATCATCCCTGGGGGCTGTGAAACACAGCACGCCATCCAAGGGGGGGCGGGGGGGGGGGCGAGGATGGGGGGAGGAGGAGGATGGGGGGGAGTAGAGGGGGACAACGCAAGATGCAGCAGGGGTGGGAGGGAGGGAAGGGGGGGAAGGGGGAGAGAGATAAAAAAAGAAATAAAATAAAATAAAATAAAAAGATAAAATAAAAAAGAAATCACACACTCATCGTCATGTTGGGTGAATACTGCAAAGAGAGAGAAGAAGGGGAGGGGGGGGAAAAGAAAAGCCAATACTAAATTAAAAATGTCCTTAATATCAACTCCAGATGCAGACAACAAAACAAGCAACTTAACCCAGTGTAAGTGTTAAACTTTGTGTGTAAAATGTTTTCCATAATGCCCACAAGGCAGACAGTCTTGCGCTGCTATAAGAGACTACCGCAGGCAAGAACTTTTGGGGGGAGAGCTTTTCTATCCTAACACCATTAAACAAACATCAGAGTATAGTAAAGCCAGAAGGAGAAATGCTTAGGATATGCAGTAAGGTATTAAACATGTCAACAGTGAGACGTGCATTAAGCAGTGAGACGACCCTCCCTGCCTCTGGGTGCATGCTGGGGGGGGGGGGAGAGGGGGAGAGGGGAGAGGGGGGGTGGGGCGGGTCAGAGGGGCGGGTTGCGTCGTAAAAGGTACTCACACTTTCACTTTGGAATGGGTTTAAAAAGTTGCCTGCCATCTCCCCGTCATCCCGCGGAGTTCCCGGGGGGTTGTTCATGCCCGCCATGTTGTTGGGAGAATTCTAACGAGGGAACGAGGGAAGGAAGGAGAAGGAGACCCAATCAAGTTTCAGCGAGAGTGAGTGAGGCTGTCACTGATTTTTGAGTATGAAGCGGTTAGCAAATACAAGAAAAAATCCTTTCGGCTCTGATTCAGTCAGAACAAACTTAGATGAGAGCTTTTAGAAGTTGACTATCAGCTACATTGAATGTGCATCGATGAGTTATTGATGTGAAAGAAAAATAATCTTTGAGTCTCACCTTTGGCAACCCATCCATGTCACCAGAGCCTGAGGAGAGAGAGAGTGATTGACATGAGAGAAACGCTCGTCACTTTGAAGGCTTACAATCCGCTGATCCTCCTCGCTCCTCAGCGCACACAGAGGTAATGGGCTCTAATGAAGCTATCTGTTTCAGACACAGACGAGACCAAACTTCATTGGTTCCATCGATCAGGTCTCACCTGTCTACATAATCAATGTGGCCGCTTTGCTGCCCACATAATCTGGTTCCACTTCGATCAATACTTTAGGAGGGTGGGTTCCCTTCACCCACCACACGGGGGCGTAGTTACATTATCCAAATCAATGATGTATCATGTCTATGCTTAAAAAAACGAGTTGGGAGTATTGTTACAGAACTGATCATGTTCAATGTCACATCAACATCATAGGATCGTCTAGAGAAAAAAAGGCTTTTCAGAAATTCATGTTCATGGACAGTCACCGAGTGGAAATTCTAGATCTAGACGAAGTGATCCGTAAATCATCGTTACTAGCGGACAGGCGAATTAGTGCGAATGAAGCTTACCTAACGATCCGTTCATATGGTGTGGTTCCATGGGTCCCATCCCCCCCATCGGCCCGTCAGGACCCGGCCCCATCGGGAACTATACAGAGAGACACCCAGGGTTAGAGATATGAGAACTATGAACTTTGAACTCAAGCCGTGTTCATGAAATAAGAGGTTTTAGATCACAGATAACGAATTTATTGCCTCTCAGGAGAATATCAAACCCCATTTGAAATACCAAGAGAGCCCCGTCGGTAAACAAAGAGAGACGACTTACGTTAGGTCTGTTACCACCAGGGCCGATAGGATTCATCATTGTGTAAATGTTTTCACTGGAATTTGTGGAGTCTGTAGGGAGATACGACGCAAGTTCAGTCCAATGCTCTCTCGAGAGGAGCGTACGCAGCAGGAACTTAATAGCACACACACACACACACACACACACACACACACACACACACACACACACACACACACACACACACACACACACACACACACACACACACACACACACACACACACACACACACACACACACACACACACACACACACACACACACACACACACACACACACACACACACACACACACACACACACACACACACACACACACACACACACACACACACACACACACACACACACACACACACACACACACACACACACACACACACACACACACACACACACACACACACACACACACACACACACACACACACACACACACACACACACACACACACACACACACACACACACACACACACACACACAGTCTGGAGTACAGCACACAACCAACCAGTTATGGCAATGACCCTTCATACTGTATAAACCCATCTACACACATGGATTGTGAAAGCCCACTTTCAGAGACTGTATTGTATTGTATGGTACTGTATTGTATACTACCTTACAGAGGCTTTGACACATTTATATCCGTTTTCTTAATGATGTTGGGAGTTAAAACATGCTATCATCATCAGAGCTATAGCAGAGTCAACAAGGACCAGCACACACAGTGGTACCGTCCTCGTACCTCCACCCTGAGGTCAACAGCAGAGTGAAGGACCTTGGTCCTGACACTGCAGTGGGGTTGACTTTGGCAGACGCACGGCGATGAAAAGAAAACAACAAGGACAGCGAGATGGAGACAGAGCGGAGGGTGGGAGTTGGAAAGAATTCAAGTAAGAATGACAGAGAGAAAGAGAGAGAGAGGGAGAGAAAGAGAGAGAGGGGGAGAGAAAGAGAGAGAGAGAGGGAGAGAGAGAGAGAGAGAGAAGGAGAGAGAGGGAGAGAGTGTGTGTGTGAGAGAGAGAGAGAGAGAGAGAGAGAGAGAGAGAGAGAGAGAGAGAGAGAGAGAGAGAGAGCATGAGGTAGATAGGGTGTATAATGACTGTCGCCTGTTAGTGGTCCTGGATTTACTGTAGGTTGTACTGTCGTGACTGGCTGGTGTGTGTGTGTGTGTGGTGTTGGTGGTGTGTGTGTGTGGTGTTGGTGGTGTGTGTGTGTGTGTGTGTGTGTGTGGCGGTCTTGGCGACTGCAGTGGAAAACTGTGTTTCAGTTCTATGTGTGAAGAGGAAGGCGCTTGTGCGCAGGTTGCCCCGGCAACGCATCACAATAGAGGTATGTATATAAATAATAAATACTGGACACAAAAAGAAACCTCTCCACAGCCCAACAATAACAGAACAGGGAGACAGGATGTCCATCTAAAGTGTTTTGTCCTGTTCCCCCCCTCCCCTCGGCGGGGACATTAGCTTGATGTAGTGAGGCTGAGTGGGATCTCTCAGATGACCGCGCCAGCCAATCACAGGGGCACAGGGTCAGCCTTCGGACGACATCACTCACGTTTGTCGACGACGAACGTACGAAACTATTCAGATGTGATGAAGGTAAAACGGCCCAGAAAGGAGGCGGGGGGGGGGGGGGGGGAAACGCCTCACGAAAAAAAAACACTGACAAGCAGACGCCGCATAAACAACCGACCACAGACAGAGACGACAGGTCTGTGGAGCGCTAGAGGACACGTCGACGTCAGCCAATCACCACAGACCCTCCACGGACGGAGGGGAAACGAGGATCTTATGGAAGGCCCGTAACGTAAAAGGGCTTGCAACGTAGGAGGGGTGGGGGCGGGGCTGTCACATAGAGGGGACTATAAGACAAAGGGGGACTGAGGAGACCAACCCACCTCCTGGGCTAGGCATAATGGGAGTTCCTGGTGGTCCTCCACCCCCTGGAGGACCCTGAGGGAGAGAGAGAAAGAGAGAGAGAGAGAGAGAGAGAGAGAGAGAGAGAGAGAGAGAGAGAGTTAAGAGGAATTTTGCCTCAAAAACAAACATTGTGGAGATTGCTGGATATTTGCTTATAATGGATGAACAAAATGAAGGTTTAGACATGACGACTTACCACATAGTTGCCCGGAGATGAGGAGGAATATGCTATCTATATAAAGAGAGAGGGGACAGAAGAGGGGGAGGGGCAACATCAGTCCAATCCTAACTTGGTACAAAGCGGCGGTCCGTTGCTTTTAGATAACGGAGGTATTTGCCGTTGGTGTTGTGACCGACTACGATGTGAAGTGGTGAAGGGGACTTACTGAGTTCGCGTTGGGATTGGGCCAAGGACCTCGTCCTCCCGGACCCCTGATACATAGGAAACAGAGGATTTGAGTGAGAGTGACTCCTAACTTCAACACAACTGGCTTTAAATGTCCATCGACAGTTCGTCAACCGTCGCCAAACAATCCTTGAATGATATGAATTGAAGAAGTGATTTCTGAGAAGTGATTTAGAGCTCTCAGGTCGTCGGACGCTGGTTTTCTCTGTGTACCACATGTACAAAAGAAGAGATTTGGTGAGGCTGCATTCTCATTTTATGCACCCAAATTGTGGAATGCACTGCCAGTTTACATTAGGGATGCAACCTCAGCACATAATGTTCAAGTCAAGACTAAAAACCCATCTTTTTAATATTGCCTTTAAATGTCTAAATAATTAAATTAAGATTATATAATGATTAAAGCACTTTGAGCTGCAACGTTTGCAGGAAAAGCGCTATACAAATAAAGTTATTATTATTATTATTATTATTATTATTATTTGGGAGGGTCCCGGTACTCACATCTGCATGCCTGGCATTCCTGGTCCCATAGAGTTGGGCGGAGGCCTCATCCCTCCACCGTAGTTCTGAGGAGCAAAGAGAGGAACACACCTGGTAAACCTGGGGTTCTATCACAGTCAACCTGAGGTTCTATCACCTGAGGGTTCTATCACCTGAGGGTTCTATCACCTGGGGGTTCTATCACCTGGGGGTTCTATCACCTGAGGGTTCTATCACCTGAGGGTTCTATCACCTGAGGGTTCTATCACCTGGGGGTTCTATCACCTGAGGGTTCTATCACCTGAGGGTTCTATCACCTGAGGGTTCTATCACCTGGGGGTTCTATCACCTGAGGGTTCTATCACCTGAGGGTTCTATCACCTGAGGGTTCTATCACCTGAGGGTTCTATCACCTGAGGGTTCTATCACCTGAGGGTTCTATCACCTGGGGGTTCTATCACCTGAGGGTTCTATCACCTGAGGGTTCTATCACCTGAGGGTTCTATCACCTGGGGGTTCTATCACCTGAGGGTTCTATCACCTGGGGGTTCTATCACCTGGGGGTTCTATCACCTGGGGGTTCTATCACCTGGGGGTTCTATGAGTCAACCTGGGGGTTCTATCACCTGGGGGTTCTATGAGTCAACCTGTTATGTCTAAAGCTTCGTGCACACCAGGTCATTGCGTTGCACGGAAGTCATTCATCTCAATGGGGCAGTTGCGTTGATCCGTTGCGTTGCTCTGCATTGCGTTTCTTGTCCGTCAGGGTGCGGTAATCAGTCAAAATATTTCAGCTTTTGCGTTGCGTTGGATCCGTCAAAACAACAGGAAGTAACCGGAAGTAGTTTCTTGACCAGAGCTTTCGCCACAGATGTAAAATCCGCCATTGGCGAAAATCTTTAATTTGGCTCTACAAGTGTTAATATTTCATTTTATGAAGTTTTTATATGTTTTCAGGCGAGAAAGTAACCATATACCGGTATATTCACAAAATGTGTCCAGTTTATCAAAATAACCCGTTTATATATCTGATGTTAACATACTGACTGTGTCCGCGAATGCTATGCTATTGTTGTGCTAGGTGCATTGACTGACTGTCCGCGAATGCTATGCTATTGTTATGCTATCTGAATGGTGTACTAGTTTTCACTGAATAAATCGCGATTTCTTTCAAAGAAGGTAGCAGGTGTTTATGTCCATGTCAAGGAGAAGGTACGACTTGTATGACAGTAGTGTGATTAGGACATAAGTTGAGGATATTAGTCTACCTCTGATGCTAACTTGTATGGCATAGTGTTTGTGATGCTAACGGCGCCATCTTTGCTATCTCCTCCGGACATATATTACCGCTGTGTTGTTGCGTCTGCATCGCATGCGACATGCGTCAAGCCCATCCCACCAGGTTGCGTCAGAACGGTGGGTCACGGTTCGCGGTGTGCACGAAGCTTAAGCCAGATGCCTAGTTTTGAATGTCTCTATCCTGGTCACCAACACTACGGTAAAATTGTAATATGAAGAGTGAATGTGTGTGTGTGTGTGTGTGTGTGTGTTTGAGTGTCTGTGTGTGTGTGTGTGTGTGTGTGTGTGTGTGTGTCTGCCAAGGGCTCCAGGCCCCTGGCCTGAGCATTAGATTACTTTTTCCTGCTGTGACTGGTGGATAGATGATTCACTTACTTAGTCAAATGTATTTGTTGTAAGTCACGTTGGGATAAGGTGTCTGCTAAATGCCAGAAATGTAAATGTAAAATGTGTGTGTGTGTGTGCGTGCGTGCTTGCATGTGTGTGTGTGTGTGCCGCTCTCACACACAGACGTGAGTGTGTGTGTGAGCGGGTGCGAGCGTGCGCCTACGCGCTGGTGTCAGCGTGTCTATGCATGAACGATGGTACGCGTGTCTGCGCGCGTCTATGTGTGTTTCTCCTGTCAGCGCTGCACAGCGGGGCGTCTGGCAGAGCGGCTGCGCGGGGCAGGACACGGAGCGGCCCCCCCCCCTCAGAGGAAGAGTTTTGTTCGGCAGACGATTACGCTTGTCGAGCAGATGCCGCAGCAGCTGCCGGGATTGTTGCCTGCCAAAGTCACGCAGCGAGGGTGGCAGAGAGAGGGTGGCAGAGAGAAGGTGGCAGAGAGAGGGTGGCAGAGAGAGGGTGGCAGAGAGAGGGGCGAGAGGGGCGCGCGGAGGGAGGGTGACGAGAGACTGACGCTCGGTTCGGCGGGAACATGTGGGAGATGTGAGGAGATCTACCTACCAGGAGGATGGGTGCTGCTGCTGTTGATCTATACTGCTGCTGTTGATCTATACTGTGTATCACAGCTTTGAGACAAACTGATCTAACACCTGGAGCCTTTAGGCCCACGGTCTCTAGATCCAACACAAGGAGAGAGGCCATGACCGACGCCGTCGTTGTGGGGATGTGTGGTGTTTAGGGGTCGATTAACTGGTTGTAATGCAGAGTATGGTGGGGGGGTCCGGGGGTGGGGGGGTGGGGGTGGTGGGGGTGATGTGTACCTGTGGGCCCATGCCTCCCATGCCTCTGGGTGGGTTCATCCTCATCGGACCGCCCATGTTTGGATGTCCTGCGGAATCGAAGGAGGAGGAAGAGGAGGAAGAGGAGATGTCAGGAGAACGTTTGGGATGTCAAACACAGGTGGTCCGAAATGAACATTAACCTCATGTTGGTGGGGGACGATTTAGAAAAACAAGTCATCTACAGCCAAATGTACATGTAGGGGCCAGCGACATGCTGAGCTGTAGCCAGAGGACACACATGTGTAGTGTGTGTGTTGTTACCTTGTGGTCTGGTCGGATCCAGGCTGTTTGGCAAGAGTGGCTGTGACCCTGGGACTCCCACAGGGGGCTGGAGGAGGGGAGAGGAGAGGAGAGGAGAGGAGAGGAGAGGAGAGGAGAGGAGAGGAGAGGAGAGGAGAGGAGACGTTAGCGAACATAGAAATGTGCATGTGTAACCTGTACATCGTGTAGAGAGGGAGAGAGAGAGAGGGAGAGAGGGAGAGAGAGTAGGAGAGAGAGGAGAGAGAGAGAGAGGGAGAGAGAGAGAGGGAGAGGAGAGAGGGAGAGAGAGAGGGAGAGAGAGAGAAAGGGAGAGGGAGGGAGAGAGAGGGAGAGGGAGAGAGAGAGGGAGAGGGAGAGAGAGAGGGAGAGAGAGAGAGGGAGAGAGAGAGAGAGAGAGGGAGAGAGAGAGCGGCGCTGTACCTGATTTGGCATACGGAGTGAAGGGCGGGGTCCGCCAGGGTACCGCGGGGACATGAAAGGCTGCGGGGAGGAAAAGCAACAGATCGTTAGTCACCGCCTGTTGCCCTGGATACAGTACGGCCAGACCGGTCGGACTTACTGCTGATGTTCTTTTGCTCTCTACCATCTTTATATTCATAGATCTGAGACCAGGGGGGGGGGGGGGGTAAGGTTAGGGTTAAGGCCTAAGGTTAGGGCTGGGGGGCCATAAAACTGAACTTAGATCAGCATTTAGAAAGGCAACAAATGACAACTTCTGTGATTCTGACGTGCTGCTCTCTCAACTGCCAGCAGGGGGCGGCGTCGTGCTGGAGGGAAATGTGTGGGACGGGCTTTGTTGTCATTCCCAACACAAAGCAAAGGTTGTGAAGAGTTCTTAAGACTACACCTCAGGTGCTAGTGTCCATATGGATTAGAGGGAGAGACAGAGGGAGCAAGGGCGAGAGAGAGGGGGGGGAGAGGGAGAGAGAGTGTCCAAGAGAGGGAGAGAGAGAGACAGGGGGAAGAGAGAGATAGGGGGAGCAAGAGAGAGAGAGGGGGGGAGAGAGAGAAAGAGGGGGGAAGAGAGAGAGAGACAGAGGGAGCAAGAGAGAGAAAGGGAGGGGAGAAAGAGAGAGAGAGAGAGAGGGGAGAGAGAGAGAGAGGGAGAGAGGGGAGAGAGAGGGGGGAAGGGGAGTCGGGGGGGGGGGGGCATGTGTGACGTCAGCATGTGGAATGAGGGAACAGTAGAGTGAAGGTGGAGGGAGAATGTGCATCGTGGAAGAAAACCCACAGTTACACACACATGCACACAAACACACAGTCACACACACACGCACACAAACAAAGACAGGGACGACTATGCTGATTCTATATTATTATTGTGCCAGAAACATTCTGAGAGATACTTGATTACAGGCATCAATAGAGGCACCATAGTTCTAATGTCTAATATATTATAGATATATATTTGTATATATGCTTTATGTGTGGAACACCAGGAAGACAAAAAATGTAAATAAATCCTTCTTCTAGCATTATGACCGCCAACGGCCGAAGCCAGAGACTGCGGCCAGAGACTACTTTGCTTGCGTTGACTGATAGACGATTCACTGACTTAGACAAACGTATTTGTTGTAAGTCTCTTCGGATCAAGGCGTCTGCTAAACGCCCAAAAACGTAAACGTACAGACCAGCTGCTG
>NC_137677.1:6507959-6527959 GCF_963989245.1 Nansenia antarctica | reverse complement strand
TCCTTGGCTTAAGAACGTCATCACAAACCCCACCGTCATCCTCCTCTAAAACAAAACGCTCAATCTACTGTGTCTTGAGCAGCGGCCACGTCGTAAGCTACGTCGTCAGCGACACACGCTACCCCCCCTCCCTAGGGAGCCTAGTCATCGCCCCTCCAGAACAGCGTCGCGGTAATTGTCGCCCTAACTGGACTAACAGGGCTGACCCGGGGAGCGCTAAAACCGTTGGAGGAGGCTGAAGTAGAGTTCTAACTAAAACGCTTATTGTGTGCGATGCACTTGACTTTCCCTTGGCTGGGGACCGTCTTAACGCCTTAATTGCAAGGTAAACAATCGGAGAGGCACATTACACCCACAGGAGCTCCCCCCGCCCCCCCCCCCCCCTCCTCTTCTCCCCCCCCCCTCCTCTTCTTGAGCCGTGGTTGGTTAAGCCCCTTTTCAAAAATCAGAGCACAACTGGACGAGTACCAGTTGGACGCTAATCCCGTTTCTCACACCGGACCCCCTTCCACTGAAAACGGCCCAGCGGGGTGCGCTGATGAAAGACCCCGAGATATGAGCCACATGAAAGGGTTCGGGAGCAGAGAGAGAGGGAGGGAGGGGGGGAGGGAGGGAGGGGGGGAGGCACGGCCAGGCAGCCTCCGCTCAGCCTGCCTTGTGTGGTTGTGCCACTGTACAATAAGCCAGTTAGATCATTAAAGGGTACAATATGGTTCAAGTCGTTGTGTTGTTGGGCGCAGGGCAGCCTTCCAGCATGTCCCTGGCTACGACTCTCGATTGCCAATTTTCAAAGCCACCTGATGCAGCGATTATTAAAGAGAGAGAGAGAGAGAGTTCTTCTTGAACGTGACAGTCGTTTGCCAGCGGGATGCCAAAATAGACGGTTTGAACGGTTTCTGAACGGGTTTCGTAAATCCATTGGCAGGACGAGATGTCATTAGAAAACTATTTGGGTCGTCGGGTAAAGAAAGAAAAAAAAGGAGTCGGGAATTTGAATGAGTGCAACCGAAAAAAATAACAAAGCTTGTAAAAAATGAGATCACGACGCATAACAATCGAATAAACTACTTTAGAAAACTGGGGGTTGTTTTTTTTCCGATGGACTGAAACGCTGTGGTCTAATTGTCTGCTTAATATCGCGGGGAGACTTTATGCCCACAGACGGAGGATGATGTGATAACAGATGGAAACAAATTAGAAGCAAAGTAGCATTAATATTCCATCTCTTAACCCCCCCCCCACCACCACCACCTCCACCACCACCTCCACCACCTCCACCACCACCACCACCCCTCCCCCCCAGACCGTCACCATCCCCCTGGTAACCCTGCCCCATCCCTGGCCCCACCCTGGCCCATCGCTGGCCCATCCCAGAGTGTGTTGCGGCTACGCCTGGGCCAAACAGGAACAATACTCTAAACACAGCCCTTCCCCCCCAGCACCGCCCCTCCCCCAAGCCCCCGCCACCCCACCGCCCCCCCCCCCCCCCCCGCCCCGCAGCCTCACAGGAAAGTGGAGAGCAATCCCTTGGTGGCTTGGCCAGATTAAACTGCCACTGTAATCCGCTTGGCTTTCACCTCCTTGTCCTTAACGGAAGAGAGAGAGAGAGAGAGAGAGAGAGAGAGAGAGAGGGATGGCGGGAACGAGGGATGGATAGAGGGAGAGGGATGGAGAGAGAGAGAGAGAGAGATGGAGATAGGGTAGAGAGAAATCGAGAGAGAGCGAGAGCGAGAGAGAGCACGAGAGAAAGAAAGAAAGAAAGAGGCAGAGCAGAGTCTGGGGAAGTCGCTAAATGGCAACAAGGGCACTGAGAGAGAGAGAGAGAGAGAGAGAGAGAGCAACCTTCGGAAAGGGAGGCAGAGGCACTGCAAGGAACACACATCACAAAATGAAAGAACGTTGAAGGGAGCGGACGGAATAATGAACGCTATAAATAAAAAGCGGTGAAGGCCAGAAGAGTGCACCAGTAATGGTGGAAATTATACGGCACATCAAGAGACAAAACTTGTGCAGTTTTCTAGGGAGAAAAGTAGACTGGGCCTGTCATTTTTCAATTACTCTGAATTCAATTCACTTTCGGAATTGATGGAAATGAAAAGGAATCCCCCCCCTCACCCCCCCCCCCCCCCCCCCTCCTGAACCCTGCATGGCAGTAAGCTACCAATGTTGACCCACAGCAGAGTCTATTCAGACAGCTAATAGCACAACAAGCCATCTCAGAGTGTCTCGCAATAGATCTAATCCTGTTAAACCAGCAAGGAAGACCTGCATACAGAACGCTGATATATATATAGAGATTTTTTTTTATTGAAAATGTTCAATAGCTGTTAAAAAAACAAAAAAAAACATTGTCTAGACACAGCCTCCAACCATAACCATTGAGCATACAGTACCAGTCAAAAGTTTGGACACACTTCCCCCATTCAATTGAACTGGTACTGTAGGTTCCTTTCTAGTGTATGGTGTAGACATCCAGACATATCCTCACACTCTGTGTGTGGGAGCATGTCCGTGGGGTATTTGGGAAGAGTGCTAAAGTGTGGAAAAGAAATAGAGTTAACAGGTATTCCCCTCCGCCCCCACCTTCTTCTACCCCTCCATATCTCAGAGGGAGAGAGAGAGAGAGGGGGACAGGCAGAAAGAGAGAGGAGAGAGAGAGAAGAGAGAAGGAGAGAGAAGGGAGAGAAGAGAGAGGAGAGCAGAGGGAGAAGCAGACAGGAAGTGGGAGGATATCCTGTGAGAAAAGGGCTATGATATACGAGCAGGCCACTTCAAACAGGCAGGGGGGAGGGGGATGCTCCTTACACACATAAAACCAGGGGTGGTGGAAGCAGGGGAGGGGACCGAGGAGGGGGGAGGAGCAGGGGGAGGGAGAGAGGGAGGGAGGGATGAAGAAGAAGTTAATGTTTCTGTGGAGGAAGGGATGTTCCCCCTATAGAACGTTGTAAAAACACCACTCAACATCAGGCCTTGACTATAGAGGGCTTACCTATAGACTGACGTCAATGGGGGGGGGCTTTAAGATTGAAACAAGGCAGGTCATTTACCCCCCCCCCTCAACGCCAAAAAACACGCTTTTGAATGTCAATAAGTGCTGGAAGCGAGGCTTAAGAAGACCCATGCAGATGTAGAATGAGTTGCTTGGCACTTGTGGGTGGAAACACACACACACACACACGCACATGCACGCGCACATGCATACACACATGCATACACACAAATACACACACACACACACACACACACACACACACACACACCAGTGATTGATGGCTTCAGGAAAGGGCTCTTCAGCCCAGGAAGTCCAGTCTGGGTCAGTCACAGTCCACTGAGCTAGGCCTCGGCATGGGCACCATATGCACGTGCTCAGAGGGCCTCTTCCTCACACACACACACACACACACACACACACACACACATATACACACATATACACACACACATAAACGCCTCATACAGTAGGCACCAGGAGACATGCACTTAGGAGACCTGCAAGTTCAAGTACAGAGAACGCAAACACACACGCACACACACACGCACGCACACACACACACACACACACGCACGCACAATCTCCCTGGTCAATGCAGCAGTAACCGGCAGGCGTTATTGGTCGATACCCTCCGCGGGGCAGAGCCACCAGACCCAGCGTTAGATGAGAGGGTAAGGGGGAGTGGGTAGGGATGGGGGGGTAGGAGGGGGGGACAGTTTGGGTCTGGGTATGTCATGTCACGACAGCACGAGGCTGTTTTTTGACGGAAGCCATTACAGCGAATAATTGAACGGCAAATGAAGACAAATGATATGATTGCGCCGCTCGCACAGCAGTCAATCCCCTATCTGGGTGGTTCCCATTCAAACGCATTGATCAGCTTTACAACCTAAGTAGCTGGCCAGGAAACTAAATGGTGGCGATCAATGCTGCTTAACAGATTATTGACTGCTGACTAGTTCTTCGAGGGATCAAAATAAAAAAAAAGCAATGGAGAAATAAGCAAATCAAATGATTGAATGAAAACAAATGAAATTGGAATCCTTTGGTTCAGCGATGATGAATGAGAACGAGAAACACACTGAGGCAGGAGCGGCGTGTGTGTGTGTGTGACTGTGTGTGCCCGCCTGCCAGTGTGCATGAGTGCGTGCGCATATTGCATATGTGGGTCCGTGTGTGTGTGTGTGTGTGTATGTGTGCCTGAGTGTGTGTGTGTGTGTGCCTGAGTGTGTGTGCCTGTGTGTGTGTGCTAGCCTATGTGTGTATATATGTATGCGTCTCTGTGTGTGTGTGTGTGTGTGTGTGTGTGTGTGTGTGTGTGTGTGTGTGTGTGTGTGTGTGTGCGTGAGAGTAAGACAGATTTCCTCAAAGTCTTTAGAAATAGCGATTGGTTAGCAGTATACAGGGCTGGTCTCCAGCCAGCATGACTAGCCTGCTCTGCATCTGAAGGCAAACTAACCAGTGTGCCAGTTCAACACCATTAAAACACTCCAAACCATTACCACTCTCACACACTTTAGCCAAGGTAGATAAGGACTCTAATAAAGGACAAACTACCTGGCAACAGTACATTGTAGGCCACACACACACACACACACACACACGTACAATGCCGCGCCACAATGGTAGTGGATCACGTCAACTCTAGAGCATGGTTGCATTTCTGAGAGAGGGTTTCGTAGCACAAAGGAGTACAAACAGAAGGAAGGAGGAGAGGAGAGGCTGCTGTGGAATGAGAAGGGGTGGGAGTGTGTGTGTGTGTGTGTGTGTGTGTGTGTGTGTGTGTGTGTGTGTGGGTGTGTATGTGTGTGCATGTGTGTGTAGAGAAGGGGGGGGGGGGGGTTAACACCCTCCACTGATCCCAAAGCACTGTTGTGTTTTACATACACAGCAGTGTGTTACCATGGTGACTAGGCCCAGTTCTGGGGCCTGACCCATGAGGCAGTGCCTGCCTGTGTGTGTGCATGTATGTTAGTGTGTATGTATGTTAGTGTGTATGTGTGTTAGTGCATATGTGTGTATGTATGTTAGTGTGTATGTGTGTTAGTGTGTATGTGTGTATGTGTGTTAGTGTGTATGTGTGTATGTATGTTAGTGTGTATGTGTGTATGTTAGTGTGTATGTGTGTTAGTGTGTATGTGTGTATGTGTGTTAGTGTGTACGTGTGTATGCACGTTAGTGTGTATGTGTGTTAGTGTGTATGTGTGTTAGTGTGTATGTGTGTATGTGTGTTAGTGTGTATGTGTGTTAGTGTGTATGTGTGTTAGTGTGTATGTATGTTAGTGTGTATGTGTGTTAGTGTGTATGTGTGTATGTGTGTTAGTGTGTATGTGTTAGTGTGTATGTGTGTTAGTGTGTATGTGTGTTAGTGTGTATGTGTGTATGTATGTTAGTGTGTATGTATGTTAGTGTGTATGTGTGTTAGTGTGTATGTGTGTTAGTGTGTATGTGTGTATGTGTGTATGTGTGTTAGTGTGTATGTGTGTATGTGTGTATGTGTGTATGTGTGTTAGTGTGTATGTGTGTATGTGTGTTAGTGTGTATGTGTGTTAGTGTGTATGTGCGTATGTGTGTTAGTGTGTATGTGTGTTAGTGTGTATGTGTGTTAGTGGGCTCTGAAGCAAATGTGAGAATCCCCATTAGAGCCTCGGTGTGCCTGTGTTTATCATCATTAATCAATGTACATACTATGTCGTGTGTGTGTGTGTGTGTGTGCGCGCGTGCGTGTGTGCGTGTGTTTGAACGACTGTATGTTCCATGTTGTGTGCCATGTCTTTGTGCATTTACTAACATTTACTTTTTCGAGAAATAGTATGTATAGAAATAGTATGTATAGAAATAGCATGTTAGAAATAGTATGTATAGAAATAGTATGTATAGAAATAGCATGTTAGAAATAGTATGTATAGAAATAGTATGTATAGAAATAGCATGTTAGAAATAGTATGTATAGAAATAGTATGTATAGAAATAGTATGTATAGAAATAGCATGTAGAGAAATAGCATGTAGAGAAATTGTATGAATCAGTCAAGCGTTCGTAAGCGTCTGTTTGCATGTGAATATGGCAATGTGGATTTGGACATTAATGTGACTGTATGTAGATGTGTACTGGTGTTTGTGTTTGTGTGCGTGTGTGTGCATGTGTGTGTGCGCCGTTTGCCGTTTCTCAGTTCATCAGAACCTCATTAATTCAGAAATGGAAATCATTTCTGCATGGAGTGCACAGGAGACGAGAGAGAAGAGAGAGAGAGAGAGAGAGAGAGAGAGAGAGAGAGAGAGAGAGAGAGAGAGAGAGAGAGAGAAGAGAGAGAGCGAGAAGAGAGAGAGAGAGAAGAGAGAGAGAGAGAGAAGAGAGAGAGAGAGAAGAGAGAGAGAGAAGAGAAAGAGAGCGAGAGAAGAGAGAGAGAAGAGAGAGAGAGAAGAGAGAGAGAGAGAGAGAGAGAGAGAGAGAGAGTGAGAGAGGGAGAGGGAGAGAGAGAGAGAGAGAGAGAGAGAGAGAGAGAGAGAGAGAGAGAGAGAGAGAGAGAGAGAGAGAGAGAGAGAAGGGGGCGGGGGGAGTGGCATGAGGAATACCAACATTTCTTTATTTTTTCCTTGTTGAAAAAAGCCCATTATAGATTCAAGGTATTCAGATTGGGATAATCTTATTCTGTGCCTTGGTTCAGAGCCGACTCTAGATCTACCTGTTCTAGTACGATAGTGGCGAATGCTACAGTGACAACACCTATGTGTGTGTGTGTGTGTGTGTGTGTGTGTGTGTGTGTGTGTGTGTGTGTGTGTCTGTGTCTGTGTCGCATGTGCATGTGCCATGCGCGTGTGTGTGAATGTGTGCATCTTCAGTCATTTAGATAACCACATACCCTACATTATAATTGGTATAGTAGTTGAGGAGAATAGCACACCTTTGTCATTGAACTGTACAGATCAGAATGTGTGTTGTGTTGTTATGGTTACATCATTAGGCAGTCCCTCTCCGGCAGGTTCACACTGTTCACGTATGTGTATGTGAACCCGCAGGTACAGACCCAGCGAGATGGAGCAGATTACTGCAGATGAGGGGAAAAAAGGTAAACAATATTCACTATTTTAACTATTTTATTTTATTTATGACTAAATAAAGACCGCCGGATCGACATCTCTCTACTTTCTCCACCTTTAATTATGACCCTTATTATCTCGCGTATTATTATTATTATTTTTTAACTATCTACATGACGCCACGGTTAAGTCACATACGTGTGCGAATACGCAAACAAACAAATAAATAAATAAGTGGCGAGATGGATGAATAAATAAATAAACATCTTCCCCAGCGGCAGATCCGCGCTGAGCCTTTTAGCGCGGCCCCCTCCCGCCCCCAGACAATACGGAGCAGACAGTAATCTGTCCGTGCGCTGAGGGGATTAGCGCTGCGCCAGGCACAGCAGCAGAGACAGCAGCCCCCCAAAACCAGGTCAGCCCGAGAGGGGGGTTGTTACGTCTGTGTTTACGACAGTTTGGGCTTTACGACATGTGCCGTATTACGTTTTGTGTGAGACTCATGTTTGATTAAATGGAGTACACGTTCCAACTTGAAGCTCTGAGTTCAGTCTCCATTATTGAACACAACATTGGCGACGAGCGATGGCTGATTGTTCTCTACCAACACCCCCTCCTTTCCTAGCAGTCCCGGCAGAACCACCGATTCCGTGGGGCCGCTGGATTTCCTCTTTCGAAACATATATCCTAGCCGCCGGTTTGGAGGATGTATCAGACAAGAGGAAATGCGCGCTGCTGCGGCACTGCCTGGGAACGGAGGGTCAGCGCGTGTTTGGAACTCTTGGCACTGCGGCGAGATACACAGACGCTGTGGAACTATTGAAGGAACACTTCGCCCCTCCACAAAGCGCTCTTCTCCGCCGCGTCATATTCAGACGAAGACACCAACGAACAGGTGAGACAGTGACACATTATGTGGCTGATCTGCGGGGCTTGGCGAGCTTATGCAAGTTCGGGGCATTGCAGAACGAGATGATAAGAGACCAACTCATCTTGCACACGAACTGTGACAAGATTAGGGAAAGACTGTTACTGGAAAATGATGAACTTACATTATCAGCAGCTCTGAACATGGCGGTCCAGGTTGAAACAGCTTTAGAATGTGCAGTTAGTTTTTCAGCCTCTCCCAGCTCACCGGCAGAGGGCGCGCACAGCCTACAGGTGCCCCTCCTCCACGTGAGTGCAACCAGCGGCGGGGAGAGCATTTTACTGGCCTCTCGGTCACGCGACCAGCCACACCAGCCGTGTGGGAATTGCGGCTCTTCTGCACACAATTCAAGAGCTCAGACATGCCCAGCCCGTGGTAAAACCTGCTCCAACTGCGGGAGACTAAACCACTTTCACAAGGTCTGCAGGTCTGCCCCAGCTAGAGCTTCCCAGTCACCTACCACAGTCATCCATAATGTCAGCTCAGGAAGAGCGCCATTCAAAACATGCTCGTTGGTGGTTGGTGATGTCACTCTGCCGCTCCTCCTAGACACTGGAGCCACAGTGTCCCTTGTGAACTTGACGACTTATACACAGTTCTTCTCCCATGTGCCCCTGGGGTTGCCCTCCACCACCCTGCGTGGCTATGCCAACTCTAAGATTGACATTGTGGGCTCTTTTCAGCTGCCTGTGAAGTACGGGGAGAGGACACTGCCGGCTTTCAGGTTCAACGTTGCACGCCACGGGACCAACTTGTTAGGCCTCGACCTGTTCAACGCCCTCGGTTTCACCCTGCTAGACACAGCTGGCTCAGAGATTCACACCGTTTCCACCCCCTGGCAGCAACAGTGGCCTGCGCTGTTCAGCGGTGTAGGCTGCCTCGACACTTTTGCCCACCAGCCTCTGTTAGATCCTACAGTGATGCCTGTTATACAGCCCCTCCGCCGCTCCCCCCTGGCTCTCCGCGATGACATCTCCTCTCAACTACAGAGCATGCTCGATAGCGACATCATTGAGCAGGTGAACGCATCGCCTTGGATCTCCAACCTGGTGGTGGCGAAGAAGAAGTCTGGGGGGCTGCGCATCTGCGTGGATCTGAGAGCGGTAAACAAGGCCATCATCCCTGACAAATACCCCCTGCCAACGATAGAGGAGCTCACCGCCCAGTTCTACGGGTCCAGCGTGTTCTCTAAACTGGACCTCCGTCAGGGTTACCTCCAAGTGCCACTACACCCCGAGAGCCGCAACCTCACAGCGTTCATCACTCACAGAGGGGTTTTCCGCTACAAACGCATGGCTTTCGGTTTAAGCTCCGCCCCCAGCTGCTTCCAAAAGATCATGGCCTCCATTTTCGCTGGGATCCCAGGTGTGGCCATCTATCTTGATGACATCGTGGTTCACGGGGCCACCGTCGAGAGCCACGACGAGCGTCTCCACAGTGTGTTCAGTGCATTGGCCAAGCATCACCTGACACTCAATGGTGAGAAGTGTGTATTCGCCGCCCCAGCCATCGACTTTGTGGGGTTCCGCCTCTCAGCTGATGGCACGTACCCGCTGCACTCGAACACCGAGGCCATCCATCATGTCCCGGAGCCCACCACAGCCGCTCAGGTGGCCTCCTTTCTAGGCATGACGGCGTACTACCTCCGTTTCCTGCCACAGTACTCGGCCACAACCACACCGCTGCGGAAGCTGTTGAAGCATGACGAGCCCTGGCTCTGGACGTCTGCCTGCTCAGACGCCGTACGCCTCCTGAAGGCCCAACTCACCTCGCCACCGGTCCTGGCGCATTTCGACCTGGCCAGCCCCACTCTTGTCACGTGCGACGCCTCTGCCACAGCCATTGGTGCGGTGATGTCCCAGCTGCAAGGGGGGGTGGAGAGACCGATCGCCTTCGCCTCCCGTGCTCTCAGCCCCACGGAACAGAAGTACTCGGTGGGGGAGCGAGAGGCCCTAGCATGCCTCTGGGCATGTGAGCGCTGGCACATGTACCTCTATGGACGGCTATTCACACTGAGGACAGACCACCAGGCCCTCATCACCCTCCTGGCCACGTCTGGCACCGGTCACAAGCCACTCCGCCTCCACCGCTGGGCCGACCGCCTGCAACAGTACAACTATCGGCTACAGTTCACGCCAGGACGAGACAACGTGGTAGCCGACTTGCTATCACGCGCAATCCCCAGCCCACCCACAGCCCCAACCTTGACCCCCGGACTGGACCAGGCTGAGCATGACCTCGTCCAGCTCCTCCACACACCCCTTCAGGAGACGGTGTCGCTGAAGGAGCTCCGGGATGCCTCAGCCGATGACCCCACCCTCTCTACACTCTCAACCTACATCACGCAGGGGTGGCCGGTAAGAGTACCTGACGAGCTACTCACTTACTCCAGGATCAGGGAGGAGTTGTCGGTTTGGAATGACACCTGTGTCGCTCGCGGGTTCTGCACTGTGGTCCCAGGTGTCCTTCGGGCGCGTATCCTTGCTATGGCGCACGAGGGTCACCTGGGCATAGTCAGGCTCAAACAGCGCTGTCGTGAGGTTGTGTGGTGGCCAGGCATCGACAGGGAACTCGAAACCCTGGTCAAGGATTGCACTGCCTGTCTCCTTAGTGGTAAGACCAGGGCTCCAGCTCCACCCCCGCCCATGCAGCCGTTGGACTGGCCATCTCAACCCTGGGAGCACCTGCAACTGGATATCTGCGGCGAGCTGCATGGGGTACCACATCACCAGCGTTTTCTCGTTGTGACCTACGACCTCCACTCTAAGTGGCCAGAGGTGACACCTGTGGGCTCGGTCACAGCAAAGGTGCTGATCGACATTCTCGACGCTCTGTTTGCGCGTTGGGGCCTGCCCAAGAGGATCACGACTGACAACGGTCCTCAAATGGTTTCCCATGAACTGTCCTCCTATCTAGTGGGTAAAGGGATCCACCACATCCGCACAGCGTTCTACCACCCTGCTGCGAACGGGGGGGTGGAACGGCTGAACCAAACCCTGAAGAATGGCATCAGGGCCCACCTGGCACAAGGGTGCACGCTCACCACCAGCCTCCTCCAGACGCTGTTGCATTATCGGGCCACGCGACACGCCACTACAGGAGTCTCCCCAGCCTCCCTCATGCTGGGGCGGGAGCTCCAGCTGCCTCTCGATAGGCTCCGCCCTATACTAGCTCAGCCCCCGGTCCATCCAGTTCAAGCCACAGTCACCAAACACCAGCGCTTGATGAAGGATCGTTTCGACAGGGCCAGACGTGCTAGGCCACCTGTCATCGCTGTGTCGGACTGGGTCAGGATCCGACGACCTCATCGGGACAACAAACTCCAGTCGTTTTGGTCTGACCCTGTCCAGGTCAGCAAACAGCTTGGCCCGGCCTCGTTTAGGCTCGCCGACGGCACTCGCTGGCATGCTACCCGCCTGCGTAAGGTGCAGCCTCCCCCTGGCCCAGCGCTGAGTGTGGCCTCTTCCACAGTCTTGCCAGCCGCACGGTTGGATGAAGCAGCAACCCCGGCCTACCAGGCTCAGCCCCAAGGCGTGGAGCCGCCACCAGTGGCTGTGGCTGCACCAGAGCCACGTCTGGTTCGAGCACGCAACAGGCCCGAGCACTTGCGTGATTACATGACTGAGTATCACACCTAGGTTGTGTGAGGGGGGGGGAAATGTTACGTCTGTGTTTACGACAGTTTGGGCTTTACGACATGTGCCGTATTACGTTTTGTGTGAGACTCGTGTTTGATTAAATGGAGTACACGTTCCAACTTGAAGCTCTGAGTTCAGTCTCCATTATTGAACACAACAGGGGTCTCACCCCGCCTAGGGTAGGCTAGACTAGACTGGCATGGCACAGCACAGTGACAGCACAGAATAGAACAGTCGTCTAGTCCAACCCAGCCAAGCACATTCAAATGGAGTCAAACCCTGCCTAATCTGGCCTAGCCAAGTCCATGCAGTACTAACACATCCCAGCCGAACCCAGCCCAGCCCAGGCCAGCCCAGTCAAGCAGAGGTGGCAGAACCCAGTCCAACCTAGCCTAGCCAAGCTCAACACAGTGCAGCATTAACATAACATCCCCCAAACGAGATCAGGCCTACCCAAGCCCTGGTTGAACCTGGTCCCCAGCAGCCTCTACCCCCCCTCCTATAGCCCCCCTCCCCCTGCCTATCCACCCTACTCTCCCTTCCAGTTCCCGTACCAGTATCCACCAACCAGGCGGTGACATAAATATGTGACATAAATATTATTTGTGGACAAGCATTGTTTTCTGAAGTGTAGCAGTGGTTGTTGCTCTTACAGACTTGTTCCCAGCTTTGAAAATCTGACCTTTCAAAAGTGCGAGGAGAGTGTGGAGCGCGCTACAGACTATCTCTCTTTATTGGAGGTGTCAGTTCGAAACAAACACGATCCGGGTGATAAACGGATGTCCGAACCGAAGAAAAAAACAACAACAACATTCCCCGGTTCGGTGTACAAGTAGCCTCCGGCACATCAGATAAAGAAACAACGTTCTGATGTAAAGCTTACAGGGGGGAACGGATGGACGGAACGGACGATCACACTGTCGGACACGCCGGCCGTTTAAGTAATGTGTTATTTAGGATTTTTCGGATTTCGGGATTTTCTGTCCTCTCGGAATTACACGAATAAAGATTAACACGGCAACACCGGGACAGCTCCTGGCCTCCCGGTAAACCCCCTACGCCCGGGGAGCAGCATCCGTCAACTAGGCTAAGCTACACCGGGCTGACCGCATGACACATCTCTCTCTCTCTCTTTAATCCAGCCGCTGCTGCACCCAAAAAATCGAATCAAATCAAACTTTATGTAGAAATAACCCAGTTTTCGTACAAACAATCGTAACACACAAAAAAACTCTGTCGGAGAATGAGACCACTCATCCACACACCTAGAAACCTTCCCAGATAACCAGAAACCCAGCTAACAGTGACTGTTCTTTTTTTTTAATCTCTTATCTTACTTTTTCGAGATGACTGTTTGACTGATAAGACCGGCGCTGTTCCTTTCATCTCTAATCAGTGTTACACAACAGTGGATGTCGGGGGAAGAGCAGCGGAGAGAGAGAGTTGATTCTGTTCTGTTCTGTTCTGTACTGTACTGTACTATACTGTCCTGTACTGTACTGTGTTGTGTTCTGTACTGTACCAGGGCCTGCCAGCCTGTCTGTTCCCAGCACCAGGACACAGTTGGCTCAGTGGCCTGTTAAAAGGAACAGCAGACACACACACACACACACACACACACACACACACACACACCGCCGTCTGCAGAGGAGGTGACGACCAGTAATCACAAGCAGCCGACACACTGGGGAGAGACCCGGGCAGTGTTAGGTGTGCCCTCCCCCCGTCAACCTCACACGTGCCCATTGTGTGTGTGTGTGTGTGTGTGTGTGTCTGTGTGTGTGTGTGTGTATGTGTGTGTGTGTGTGTGTGTTTGGGCGTGCGTGTGTGTGTGTGTGTGTGTGATAGGTGTGTGTGTGTGTGGGTGGGTGTGATAGGTGTGTGTGTGTGTGTTCGTGCATGCATATGTGTGTGTGTGTGTGTGTGTGTGTGTGTGTGTGTGTGTATGTGTGTGTGTGTGTGTTAGATAGGTGTGTGTGTGTGTGTGTGTGTCCTGCCGGCCATTTGTCATCTACACCGTCTCTGCTCCGGGTTAATGACACCTAAACTACAGGCCAGAGGAGGGGCCGCATCACAATACAAAGATGACAAACACTGACACACACACACACACACACACACACACACACACACACACACCACAAACAAACACACACACACACACACCTATCTAACACACACACACACACACACACACCTATCTAACACACACACACACACACACACACGCACACAATACACACACACACCCTTGAGGAAACCCTGAGGGTTCTGGAGAGGCGAGATCCCATTAAGCTGCAGAAAGAAGAGGGAGAGGCGCAGAGGGGGAGTGAGGTAGAAAGGTGGAGAGGTAGAGAGGGAGAGAGGTGGAGGAGAGGAAGAGGGGGAGCCAGGTGCGCAAGGCACAGAGGTAATCAGCGGGTCAGTAGGGAGCTGTTCCACTCCAAGTGAAAGGCTTGGGAAGTACAAGGTATAAAAATAATCATTACTGTGCATTAAAGTCACTGTCTGTAAATATACCCTGGGCAGCAGTAAAGTGACGTACGCGCACTGGGGCACAGCTCCCCTCAGAACACTCCCTCATAGAACACAGGAGACACACACACACACACACACACACACACATAGAACACAGAAGACACACACACACACACACACATAGAACACAGGAGACACACACACACACACAACATGACACACACACACACACACGACATGTGAGAGCCATTAAGTGTATGTACGTGTGTGTGTGTGTGTTTGTTTTTATTTGTGAATGGTGCGCAGAGGTGTGATGAGGTTGCATAACTTCTCGAGGCTTTACATTCTTAACTTAATTTTGAGGATACGCTTTGACATGGGAAATTGTGTTTTCCAAATATAGCTACGACCTACCCAGAGTACATTCATTATCCTCCATACCTTCTGTGTTTTGTGTATTCTAGCCCAAACAAAAACCCAGACAGAGGGTTGTATTGGATGTCTACATTTAGTCTGCTTTACATTTCTTAGAAAAACGGGGATTAAGTCTGAATTTAAATTGCAAATAAGCCTTGGTAATTGTTATTGTCTTTAATCCTAGCAGGGAGTAGAAAGCAAAGTTGAGACAGCGAACGTCTCAGCCGTTCGTCTGCTGAAGGAGTGTGTTTGTCTCGCCACTTGATTCAATGAGACTTCATAAACATGGTGTCCAACCGGCGCCTACGCGCGCACACACACACACACACACACACACACATGCACGCAGACACAGACACACACACACACACACATACACACTCACACACACACACATACACACTCACACACACACACACATGCACGCGCACACACGCACACACACACACACACACACTCACACACACACACACACACACACACACACACACACGCCCGCACGCACACACACACACACACACACACGTTGATATTGATGCAGGTTTATTTTCATTACGAGTCTGGGTGCCCAGCTGGTACTTGAGACGGGTACACTGGGCAGGCCGAGGGTAGGGCAGAGCCCAGCCAAGGCGGCACTACAGCAGCAGACACACAGGGTGCCAGGATCACCGCCTGCCAGCCCTGCCTGCCAACCACACGGCTGCCCACGGCCTCTCCAGCACAGAGAGAGAGAGAGGGAGGGACGGGGAGAGGGATGGAGGTAGAGAGAGGGGGAAGAGAGAGAGGGATGGAGGGAGAGAAAGAGAGAGAGAGAAAGAGAGAGAGAGAGAGAGAGAGAGAGAAAGAGAGAGAGAGAGAGAGAAAGAGAGAGAGAGAGAAAGAGAGAGAGAGAGAGTGAGAGAGTGTGAGAGAAAGAGAGAGAGAGAGAAAGAGAGAGAGATAGAGAACAAAGTTTCCCAGAAAACACCAAGGGAGATTGTACCAGTGTGATTAACAAAGAGCGCAGAGAGAGATTTAATCTCAGCCCCGAAAACAACAAAAAATGGCCACAGAGAGGAGGTTACGAGAGGTCAGACTGAAACAGTGAAGGGATTGACGACATTCATACACAAGACAACGGTTCCACCGACCACACTCATCGCAAACATACGCTACAGAACCCAACTCTGTGTTCTGGGTTCTCTTTCTTCATCACACACGCGTGTATTCCCCCTGTGCTTCATGTTCTCCACTGAGACATGTTGCCATCCAACAGACACCTCTCTGGACTGTGACGTGTGTGTGTAACTGTGCTGGACCGAACCAGCCTAAGCCATCAAACTCATCTCCCATCAACCCCAGCAGCAGCTCCAACGTGCCTGTATTCAGTTAGGGATTTTATTGTAAGGAGCAACAAAAGTCAACGTTGTAAAGAGCAGCAACTGGACTCCCGACAGCGCTAACACACATTTGCGTATGTTTGAGCGCCAAGTGTCCAGAGAGCTGTGGCGCGGGGGTCTCACCCGCTCGTACGCCTGTGGCTCTAGACTACAGTGAACCTCTTCCTCTCTTGACCAGCAAGGCCGCTATTTTCTGAGGAGAATTTATTACTCGAACCGGATAAACAAAAGGTTAAATATAGTCCAGCGTTCCTCCTTCACATAAGGAGCGGACCGGCCCGGACCTAGACTGGCCCCTCCCACTCCCACTCTTCCAAACTCCCTTCGGCAAGGGGAAAAGTGCAGCGTCATAAACCGAGGGAAGAAGAACGGGGGTCGGAGCGCTGCCTACGGTAAGTTCAGGCTTCCCGAAAGCAGCAGACACGGCAGACACGGCAGCGTTATTTGTGTAATGGCAGTAATTTATGCCAGTTTCTGCAGGCGTTTTTTCTCTTTTTTTTTCCACAATGATTTCTGGATGTGGTTGGAGTGTGGCCAGGCAGGACCCAGCACTTCAAAGCGTTGTGTGAATGTAGATCAAACAGCTAGGGGGGGGGGGCAGGGTTGTAACTGTTGAGCCCCAGACAGGATGGCAGGGATACGCTTACACCTCTGGCCTGGGCAGAGAGGGGCACCCCCGCCCCCCTCGCCCCGTGCCAACCTCGGCCCCTCTCACAGGGCCTCAGGGGTCAGGGGGGGTCAATTGTCGTTCAATTCCAAGAACTCATCAGGTTGATTAAAATTCCAATGTAATGTAAAAAATAACGCCATTCCCTTTCGAATACATTTACATATTTTTGCTAATAAAAGCATTTTTTAATTGTATTTTTTTCGACAGGAATTGCTATGAATTTCCTGAATTGACAGAACTTCAAATGGGCCGTGACCCCGCAGGTCACTGCGGGTACTGCACCCTCCTCCACAACCTCCACACCACCGAGGGAAGGTCAAACACCGGGGTGTTTTCAGATCATTCTACGCAAAACTTGGAAGTGCCCTTCTACGTCAGCCTATACGGTACTTCAGATGAAGAAGGCAACCTCAATTAAACCGCTCGAATTCATGGTGAGTGCACTGAAACACGACAGGGTTCTCGCTTCTTTCCAATCTCTTCACTCAACCAGGCGACTTCCAGTTACAAACCAACCAGCGGTTCCACCAACCCGTCCAGAGTAACACTCCGTCCTCACCCATCTTCTATTGTTCATATCGAACAACCGACGAAAACAACGACGCAGCATTAAAAAACACCCTTCAAGTCCCTCCGTCCCCCCAACTCTCCCTCACAGAGTTAAGAACGAAACCACCAAAAAAGAAACCTGCCCAGAATGAAATCCCGAAAAGGAACCGAATAACAAACAAAAAAGCCCTGCGTAATTCTGTCACTTCCCGACCCAGAGTCAACCGTACAGAGCGCCGGGGGCACATCTTTTCTGAGCCTTTGTTCCCGCGCTGCCATAGGAAACGTATACACAGGCATGACAAGTCCACTGGCCCTTTCATTTGAGGGGGAGGATGAGGGGAGACAACAGCGGTAAACAGGGAGCACAAAGACAGCCCCTCTCACTCACCGGTGTCAGCCTGCAGCCAGCGACACAGCACCAGTGTTTGATAGCTGGGCAAAAAACAGAGGAGAGGAGAGGAGAGGAGGAGAGGAGGAGGAGGAGGAGAGGGAACCTGACAAGAGAGGGGAAGAGAGAGAGAGAGAGGGAGAGAGAGAGAGAGAGATGGAGCGGGGGGGACAGAATGAGAGAGAGACTGAGTGTGTGTGTGTGTGTGTGTGTGTGTATGAGAGAGAGAGAGAGAGAGAGAGAGAGAGAGAGAGAGAGAGGGAGAGAGACACAAATATATATATATATATATATATAGAGAGAGAGAGAGACAGAGAGAGAGAGACATGGGGAATGCATGCCATTACAGTGTGTACATATCAACATAATGCAGCCAGGGGAATATGCATGAAGAAATGGCAGTGCCAATCTTGTCTCTATTACACCTCGCCTCTGCCTGTCCGCCCCCCCCCCCCCCATTTCCCCTCTCCCCCCCTCCCTCTCTCTCTCCTCCCTCCCTCCCTCTCTCTCTCTCTCTCTCTCTCTCTCTCTCTCTCTCTCTCTCTCTCTCCCCTCCCTCCCTCTATCCCTCCATCCGTCCATACATACCCCTGCCTATATTATTGGTATTATTATTATTCCGGCGTGTCGTCATGACGCCCCCGCTTTCTCTCTCCTTCCCCCCCGAGCGAGCGGGCACCGCTGGCTGGCACCCTGCCAGATTACCCAATCAATCTCCTCTGAGAGAGGGGGAGGGAGAGGAGAGGAGAGAGAGGGAGGAATAAGAAGGAGAAGGAGGAGGAGGAGGAGGAGGAGGGCAGAGAGAAGGAGGAAGGGGAGGGAGAGAGGGAGGGAGGGAGGGAGAGGAGAGGAGAGGAGAGAGGGAGGAATAAGAAGGAGAAGGAGGAGGGAGGAGGAGGAGGAGGAGGGCAGAGAGAAGGAGGAAGGGGAGGGAGGGAGGGAGGTAGGGAGGGAGGGAGGGGGGTAACAGAGAGAGAGAGGACTGTTGTACAAGACCTGGGAGAGAGACAGAGGTGGGAGGGAGAGAGCTCTAGGATGGTTCTTGTGAGAAGAAAGCTTAGAGTGAAATGTCGTTTTTTTCTAAGAAAAAAGGGGGGGGGAACAGATGGAGAGACAGAGGGAAGGTACGGAGGCGACGGAGGCGAAAGGGTTCGATCGAACAGAGCCGTCGACGCCGTGAGAGTGAGGCACCTGCTCTGGATGAGAGAGAGGGAGAGAGAGAGAGAGAAAGAGACATGGAGACACAACACAAAGTCAACACAAAGGGCTCCGTCCTCAATGGCTGTTTGCAGAGAACAGCCCCCCCCCCCCTCCCCCCCCTAACCACCTGTCTCTCTACCTGGCTGGACATTCCAGTCTGCTGCAGCTTGCCAGCCCCTCTGCCAGCCTTCTGTCCTGATACGAGGGGTCATGTTCAGAGGGGGGTGAAACATTAGAACTTTGAAGACAGAAATATATAGAAGCGTCACACAACCGCCTATTCACAATGACACAGGACACTGGGGGAGTATGTCTGATCTACACAATTCGACCCCCCCCCCCCCCTCTTTAAACAAACGCCATCACCTCTTATGCGTTGTCAGCGCAGCCTCGGTAACGAGAGGTGAACTCACACTGTGATTCAAGTCAACTCTGGGTCAAAGTGACATCTGACAACAGAAGAGCGTGTCAAGAGCGGCCTCCTGTATGTCATTGTTGGATCACGCCAAAGTGACAGTTGTGCAGCTCGAGACAGAGGGGGGAGTTCTAGAGCTCTCAGTAGAGACAGAGAAGGGTTCAGAGCTCTCAGTAGAGACAGAGAAGGGTTCTAGAGCTCTCAGTAGAGATAGAGAAGGGTTCTAGAGCTCTCAGTAAAGAGAGGGGTGGGTTCTAGAGCTCTCAGTAGAGACAGAGAAGGGTTCTAGAGCTCTCAGTAGAGACAGAGAAGGGTTCTAGAGCTCTCAGTAGAGACAGAGTAGGGTTCTAGAGCTCTCAGTAGAGACAGAGAAGGGTTCTAGAGCTCTCAGTAAAGAGAGGGGTGGGTTCTAGAGCTCTCAGTAGAGACAGAGAAGGGTTCTAGAGCTCTCAGTAGAGACAGAGAAGGGTTCTAGAGCTCTCAGTAGAGACAGAGAAGGGTTCTAGAGCTCTCAGTAGAGACAGAGAAGGGTTCTAGAGCTCTCAGTAGAGACAGAGAAGGGTTCTAGAGCTCTCAGTAGAGACAGAGAAGGGTTCTAGAGCTCTCGGTAGAGACAGAGAAGGGTTCTAGAGCTCTCGGTAGAGACAGAGAAGGGTTCTAGAGCTCTAGGTAGAGACAGAGAAGGGTTCTAGAGCTCTCAGCAAATATGAGTTCTAAAGCTCCATGTGAGTTCTGAGAAAGGAGTTCTGTTTACAGATTAAGAATTTAATCTACAAACAAAAAGTACAATTAAAAAAAATAAAAACGTATAATAAATGTAATGGACACTCATGCTTTTCCATCCACCATGTACTGTAAATGTTCATCGAAAGGTTCTATATTTGATTGAATGTCTCAGTAAAT
>NC_137677.1:6475459-6495459 GCF_963989245.1 Nansenia antarctica | reverse complement strand
TCGCTGAGAAGGATCCCTGCCATTACACTATCTATCTATGAAACTTCAGACAGTCAAGAGACACAACTAAAGCAAATTAGCCTGGCTGTAGACTCGGCATACATGCGTACATGGTATGTGTGTGTGTGTGTGTGTGTGTGTGTGTGTGTGTATGTTTTGCGTGCATGCATGTGTGTGTGTGTGTGTGTATGTTTTGCGTGCATGCATGTGTGTGTGTGTGTGTATGTTTTGCGTGCATGCACGTGTGCGTGTGTGTGTGTGTGTGTGTGTGTGTGTGTGTGTGTGTGAAGAGCCCAGCGGCCTCCCGTTGCCTGCGACCCATAACTTAACCCCTATCCAGCAGCACACCAATAACACTCAATCTCAGGGAGGAGATTCACCCACGAGGGCTCTGCAATCAGCAAGACTCACTTCAGACCCGATACTTAATCTCTCAGAGCCCTGGTCCCAGATCTGTACTTAATATTTTAGTCCACTTCTGTGGGGTTGTTGGCAGTTAGTCGAAACCCCCTCCTCCGCCTGCGTGGAAACGGTTTAAGGCAGAAGCGGCACATTTTCGGTCAGAGAGCCTGATTGATAGATCTCACGTCTCAGTGGTCAGCGCGGTTCTCTGTCTGTACCGACTCTCTGTCACTGGACAGTCTGTCTGTGGATGGATTCAGATGGATTCGGCCCCCGTCGATTCACCTACTGGGGTAGGAGGACAACCCCCAGAATACGGCTAACTGGATTCCCCCGCGTTTATAGAGGGATGGCTTTAAGCGTTTTTTCCTGGAGAGTGAAAAATTATCTCAGTCCTATTGAAGGGTGCTCCCTCATTAGAGGTCAGTTACATTTCTATTCCCGATTTCAGGATGAATGGCACGGGACATACGGAGCTGGTGATTCATTGCGGAAGATAAGGGAGCAAACAATTGAAGTTTAAGGCCTTACAGGGGAAAATAAAGAAATATAGCATACTGTGTATAATAGCCTGCTGTTTATTTCAGGTCTTGACAGTATCTCAGTGGAAAATGAGGCCGTTTGAGAAAACCGTCTAACTCCTCCGCCTCGCGAGCTTGATAAGGAAAAACCCAAGCTGAGGTAGAAAGGTTACAACTGTAGCTTACAAAATACACCATGATATATAAAGTACATGTAAAGCCCGCTAGCTTCATGCTCTGGAGACATATGTACATCAAAGCGTGTTTGAACACAGAGACACAGGTACAGTTATGGAGAGCAGTGGAACACGTATGCAGTACATGATACCAGCAGGAGAGATTAGAACACACAACACGGGAAAAACATCGAAAACCTAAGCTGGGTTTGAATGAATCACCCCACTGAAATATAGGTTAGGCCTGCGACTATAATCAGGGGTGCACATAACTTTTTGGGGCCAGTGCTCAGAGGAGCACCTAGGGATGCTGCTTGGTGCTCCCCGAGCTCACGAGTCACGACCCGTCCCACAGGATGGATAAAAAAGGGATACATGGATAACTTATATTAGCAAAACGACATTTATTCAAAAATAAGATGAACGAACAAATGATTGTGTGCAAAACAAAAGAAACAAATGAAAAATCAAATGACTGCTCTTTAAGCATGAAAGTCTGTCAGACTCCTTTAAACACAATGAAATCAACTGACATCTCTTTAAGCACTAACTGAATGTCTGTTCTTTAAATACAATGAAATCAACTGATATCTCTTTAAGCACTGCTCTGTTCTGTAAACACTGAAATCAACTTTCAACAAAAAGTTACAGCCTAAGCATTTACTTATGCTACAAGCTTAATCATCATCATCACTGCTCTCTTGACTGTTGTTAATACTGTCCTCAATTTCAACCATGGTAGAGGATGTTGTAGGCTATCACTTTAAATAGCTCATTATTTTGATTGTGCAACAAAGTCTTTTTTTTTTTCTTCTAATATAATTCCCAACCATATTCCCTGGGTCAGGGGTCGAGGTGCGATAATGAAGCTGTAAAACAAACGTCTGAACGTTTGAAAGCTTCAGAGAAAAGAAACGTGAAGTGCCTTGGTGTTGTTTTTCCTTTTAGCGACGAGTCGTTCGGGACTGAATTTTCACGTGTCGGCGTGATAACCGTGCGATGCGCGATACGCGGAATGAAAGTACAAGTTACGATACTTTCCGAATGTTTTCGTGAGGGGAGTCGCCGTGGTCGTCGTCGGTGGGTACATTGTGGTCATGAAAGGATATGGTATTGGTATTAACGGGCAGTCAGCAGTTAGCAGTAGGAGTTTTGAGGAAGTCAATTCCTCTCCCAGCGCTTCCAGCTGTTGGTGCGCAAGAGCGCGTTCATGCCGCTGATCCTCCGCGCAACATGCATTTTGGCGACGCATGCGCACTGGCGCACCAGTTATGTGCACCCCTGACTATAATCTATGTGTGAACACGGCCCGTAACATTCAATTTTTTTATTATTATATGAAATACATAATGAGAGAAATCACAACCTTGAAAGGGATCGTTTTCGCAGGTCTGGAGGTTAAGAACTCTATTATTAACCAATTGTACCCGTTCACCCGTCTAACGGCGGAAGATCAAATCAGACATTTCGAACACATGGTGGTGTTTAAGAGCCCGTTATGAGACCAAACGAGAGGAGAGACATCAGCACCACTCCAGAGTTGCAGGGGCAGCGCTCTCACTGATCGTCGCTGAGTGGAGCGTAGACCACTGTGCATTATGCAAAGCCTCGTAGGTTACAATAGACAGACAGACAGACAGCGTACTGGATGTACCTCCACAGACGAAGAGCTAGCCCATGTTTTCTGTGGTCCAGAGTAGCTTTTAACATGCCATTTTTCGATACGACGTTTCCCCTTTACCTCTAGAGTAACATTGGATGAATCACATCTGTTTCACAGGTTTTTGGACGTTTATTTACAGTGGAATAAGCGAATACGATACCGTCAAAACAACCATTAAATCGTTACGAAACGACATGACATCCGAACGTCGTTCACCGAGCCGTCATCGGTGTTACTAAACAGCTTATAGAGGCCGACCGGAGTGTGAAGGGTTAACTCACGCGGTATGAGAAATAGCTGACAAAACAGAACGATCATATTCACGTTTAAGTGTGAGTGATACGGCCATGCTTTGCCTGTCAGGGAGGTTCTTTCAGAGGCTGAATGGCGCGGTGGTATTAAGTGGGGCTGTATAAAGCAGAGAGGTGTTAGAGGATGGGGAGGCCTGAACGCTCGGCCATGGCAGGGAAGGACGTCCATTAAGGAAGAGGATGCAACACATTAGACAGGCACATTACCTCACTGACAGTCCACGGGCTGCCTCGCTACGTACAGGCCAGGAGTGTGGCCAGGGGTTGATATGACATGAGAGCCAAATAAAGAGCAAGATGCCTATCTTTATTTTGATTTAATTGGTCCAGTTACAAAACGATGAACACCGCTGATGTTTATCGGACGTTAAACTTACTCTCGGCCCGTCGAGTTCGTTTTGAAAAAGAAAAGGAAAAGGAAGGTGTTTTACTTTCGAGGGTACAATTACTTGGGGGGTGGCGGGGGGGGGGGGGGGGAAGAGGGGGGGGGGGGGGGGGGTTGGGGGATACAATACAAACATTAGCCAACCGTTCCTTGACCCCAGGACAGGCTCTAATGTAAATTCCATCCTTGGCTATACAATGGAAAGGAATCCCATTCATCCGTTCACCACAGGAAGTTAGTTCATCTCTGTGTGCGTGTTCTTACCTCTGACAGGAAGGTCTGTGCTGATTTCTGGGCGCCGACGTGCAGCAAATACTCGTACACATATAAAGCTAACCTGCAAAACAGAGAGAGAGGAAAAAAAAGAAGGGGTTTAGTGTTATGGTGGCTCCCACTCTCTCGACCTCCTCCTTTCGCTCCTCCTTCTTTACCTCCATCTCTCCTCCCTCCTTCCTTCCTTCCTTCCTTCTCCCTCCCCTCCTCACCTACCTCACCCTCCCTCATCCTCCTCCACCTCCTCTTCCACTCCCTCCACCACCTCCTCCTCCTCCCTCTTCCCCTACTCCTCCTCCTCCTCCTCCACCACCACCTCCTCCTCCTCCCTCTTCCCCTCCTCCTCCTCCTCCTCTTCCACTCCCTCTACCTCCACTCCCTCCACCACCTCCTCCTCCTCCCTCTTCCCCTCATCCTCCTCCACCTCCTCTTCCACTCCCTCTACCTCCACTCCCTCCACCACCTCCTCCTCTCCCTCTTCCCCTACTCCTCCTCCTCCTCCTCCTCCTCCACCACCACCACCTCCTCCTCCTCCCTCTTCCCCTACTCCTCCTCCTCCTCCTCTTCCACTCCCTCTACCTCCACTCCCTCCACCACCTCCTCCTCCTCCCTCTTCCCCTACTCCTCCTCCTCCTCCTCTTCCACTCCCTCCACCTCCACCACCTCCTCCTCCTCCCTCTTCCCCTCCTCCTCCTCCTCCTCCTCCACCACCACCACCTCCTCCTCCTTCCTAGTCCCTGGTGAACCCCTCTGGCCCTCCCCCCGGGAGAGGAAGCAGTCAGCCTATCCCACCGGTGCTCAGGTGAGAACTGCAGCTGTGCTGGATCTCTCCTTACAGGCCTGGTGTGCTGATCAGGGGGGGACAGAGAGAGAGAGGACAGGCTTTGTGGGGAATCAACAAACCCTATCCCTCCCTTACTGTATGTGAGGGCCGACCTGTCGTCTCTCTGGGTGGTGTTGACATGTAGCAGTATGAGCCTGGACGTTTCACTATGAGGGTATGCAGATGACGGAGGAGGAGGAGGAGGAGGGGGAAGGGGGGGGAGGACGAGGGATTGCGAAAGCTAGGAGCTAAAGAGGCTCCGTGGCATCCAGCCACAGGCCTGTGGTGAGAGGGGACTCCTCCCTGAACATGGATGTTGATACAAACAAGAGGGGAGACACAGACAGCCGAGCGTGGTTTCCAGTCACACAATCTGACAACACCACACTGGCCTTCGCATTTTTGTCATTTTTTGGTATCCATTACGACTGTCATTTAGACGCCTGTGCTGGCAATTACGATAGTCCCAGTGCTCCTGGACTACCGCTGAACCCACACTCTCTCTCTCTCTTCCCCCCCCCCTCCCCTTGATCCCCCATCCCTCTCTCTCTCCCCCCCCCTCTCTCTCTCTCTCCCCCCCCCCATCTCTCTCTCTCTCTGCTTAGAGAAAAAACACGTCCACGACTCAGCTAGTGTGGAGACAAGAAAGCTGCTCTGAAGCAGGAGTTGGGAGTTTTTTTTCTTCGATCCAGACTCGAGACCACTACCAAGTCTGGTCACGTCAACCAGAGAGAGACCCGGCGGTTTGCGTGACCGTCGGGTTTTAAGATATGGGGCGGGGAGAGACGGTGACCACTGTAGGGGGCGGAGGCTAACGGAAACGCTAACGGGGTGAGATTTGAATAAGTTGAATCAACCACCTTCATTGTCTCAGAGGAACCATTGGATATGGATACGCCTGCGACGGCTTCACAATCAAGAGCTATCTCCTGTGCCAACTGCCCAAAGCCAGTCGTGAGTCTGACTAACAATAGAGCATTAGTTATAGGAAGCTCTGTCTCCATAATTGTTTCTCAGTGTTACATCAGACATATTCATTTCCACTCTGATTTCAATGCTAATATAGGGTAAATTAATACTTCGAGACGGAACAGACATATCCACACGCACCCACGCCGTTCGACCTGGTTCGGCCCGTAGGTCGCTAGCAGCCGTATTTCCCTACTTTCATACAGGAGAATGTGACACAACCTGTTACGACTGAACAATGTTCAGGTGGCGTGGATAACCGAGCTTCTGTCGGAGTTGAATTCAGTCAACGTCTGCGGAGGAGGGAGTGCCACCGCACACAGTAGACGTCTCACAGCCAGCTTCATGCTAGCAGAACGCAGGGGGCCACTGGCTTATACGCCGGGACACATGCTAGCTCTCCCTCCTCTTTTTTTTTGGGGGGGGGGTTATTTTTTCAGAGTGGGGTAGTCCCACTCATATTTTAATTTTTATTGTGATAGAGATAGTAGAGATTTGACAGGAAGGATGGGTGAGAGAGAGAGAAGGGATGACATGCAGGATATGTCCGCAGCCGGAATCGAACCGGGAACCCTGCGGTGGTCGACGCTTAGCCCACTACGCCACCTAAGCGCCCCGGTCTCCCTCCTCTTTAAGAGTGGTTTTGAGGCCGTTTCTTTCGAGGCTCCCCTGCTCGGTTCTCAGTACAGAGAGACAGGGTTGGTGTAAAAATTTAAAAAGATGACCTCCCCGGCTGTGTGTGTAATACCCAGAGGCGTGTGCCGGCTTATATAAGCCAGGTCCACGCTGAACTGGATCGAACGGAGATTCCCATGAGCGCCACCGCGATGAAATTTTCATGACTAGACGAGGTTGTGATCTGAGGGGCTGTGTGCCCCGGTGATGGGCACCTGCTCCTGCTGGAATGCATTATTTAAAAACACTCATTCAATCCAGGCTTCAGGGGACACCTTTTGTTGCACTGTCAAAAGCACTGAGTGTAACTCCGCAAGAAGGAGAGGGAAGGAGAGGTGTGTGTGTGTGTGTGTGTGTGTGTGTGTGTGCGTGTGTGTGTGTGTGTGTGTGTGTGTGTGCATGTGTGAGGCACCAGTGGAGGGACAGGGAACACTAGATCTTACTACTCTAGACCCTCTGTACGAAGTCTTTTGGGTTTTGTCTGTCTTGTGTGTTTTTGAACACGGACAACAGAGTGTTTGACACTGTCTTGTGTTATGACTTGGGTCCATGGGCTAATGACCGTAGTCGAAGTAACAGGACCAGAGATGACAGTGTTCACAGAAGCCTCTCTTTTCTCTCTCTCACACACACACACACACACACACACACACCAAACCATTTCCCTTTAACACGACTGACACCAGCAGCTTCATCAGAGCTGCATATATTTCCTGTACATTAATCTCTACACATCACAGGAAGACCAACTCTGCTCTCTCCCTGACAGTACACTGTTCTGTCAATTCAGAGATTCTGTCATTTCAAATTCTCAAAAAAGACCAAATCATTTGACAAAAGTCAGTTCCTCTCCCTCTCCCTGTTTCCACTCGTCTACCCCATCCCTCCATCATGACCATTGCCCTCTCTCTCCACTAGCTACACAGACCACTGGTGGAAAAAAAAAAGATCAAATCACATCATCTGTGACAACACGGACACAAATTACACGTCGAAGACAAAAGGTTAAGAAACTGCCGGCTCGCTTTTTGGAAAACGACCACTGAGTGAGTGGTTGTGAGTCTGATCCCCTCTGTTCTCCACAGCGACCGAGAGGCGGAGCGAGAGGGAGGGTAGAGCTGTCTCACACACAGCCAGACGAGCCCGAGCGCCGAGCTTTGCTCCTGTGTCCACACATCAAGGAGATACTACCCTCCTCCGCCTCAGGAACACACCTGACATCTCGCCCCAGGCTCCCAGACTGCCTCTTCCCTTTAGACATGAAAGCACCTCAGCCAAGTTTAGCCAGCTTAAGCACAGACAGTTAGCAAATTAACTTTCCTGTCTTCGTTTCAATAATTCAGCAGCCAAGAGCGTGGGCCTGGATAGATAAGGCACGCTGAGCAGGGGAGGGGGGGTGGGGGGGTGCGGGGTTAAGGCAGGCTAGTTGTTTTATTCTTTTTACAGTATGCAAAAGCCAAATTGATGTTGCGTCGGATAACTGGAGTGTACTGACTTTTCTTGAAAGCGATAGAGGATGTGTGGCGTGCGTTAAGAGAGACACCTCTGATGGTTTAAGACCGTTTCAACAAGCCACTCGTTCTCGCATTGTTTATATTTTCATGCTTTCACGTTTATTTATTGTGGCAATTCACGTTACGTCAGTCAATAAATAAGCTGTGGACACTAATGGGCTTTAGCCATGGGTTAATCCTGACACAGGCACGCGCACACACACACACGGGCACACACTCACGCACATGCAAACGCACACACACACACGCACACACACACACACACACAGGCACACACTCACGCACATGCGCACGCACACACATACACACACACACACACACACACATACACACACGCACACACACACACACACGCACACACGCACACGCACACACACACGCACACACACACACACACACACACACACTTTTCCCAGCTCCTCAGCTTAATAAACTCTAAAATGGATTCCCATTGCCAGAGTCATCTCACTCTGTCTCTTTACCACAAGCAAGCCTGGAGCTAAATTGACTCCACAATTATGGACAAGCTCTCTGCTCAGCAACTTGAAAGGTTGGCATTGTACTGAGTGTGAATGTTCATTTTTTGATAACTGATCCGTTTCAGCAAAGTTGATTTTACAGGAGGAGAAAGATACTTGAATTCCAGGTACCACCTACTGAGGGTTGTTTTAAGGGTTTATACATAACTAATTAAGGTTAACTGCTGTTAGTATTGCTGAAATAATTACAACTAGGCCCATGTGTCTCACACAGTATATGAATAATACACTATGGTACCATATCTCTATAACATCTCTATTCTGTATAGGGCAATATACTGATAAACACTGTACACACACAAGCACTTCACTTCAGTCACTACTGAGACCAAACTGATTACCGCCTCCATTAACGTAGTCTCAATATTTATACAGTCTCACTTATTTCTAAGTGAGAAAACTAACAAATATGTGCAGATGCACCAAAAGCATCAGATGAAAAGCGAAATTAATTGACTGTTGACACCTCGGAATATGAACACGTTCATTCAAAGCAAGCGGAGGAAATGAGAGGTTCTTTACTCAGATAGTGTAGTGGGTTGTTTCTGCATATACGAGTATGTGGTTTCTTTATTTTCTTTCTTGCTCAAAAGGCCAGAATGCAGATGGCAGTACCATCTGTGTAGAATCAAAACCATGCATTCAGTCCTCAAGAACACTATTAAACAACATGCAAATATAGAGGGAGTAGAGAAAGAGGACGAGGATGGAATGAAAAAATAAAACACACACACACACACACACACACATTCAAATCAAACTGATTAACCTTCACAGTTCACACTGTCAAATACACTTTCTTCCAGATATTCCATTACAATGCAAATAACATGGACATGAACCGTAGCCAAAGATTAGCCTATTCAAAGGCTTTCACGACGTAAGGCCTATAGGCTACACTGTACCTAAACAGATCACGCTTCAACAATTCTCATGGTACAGAACATTTAGGCCCTAATCAAATTACCCAAGACTTCAGTGCAATGCCCCTTTAATGGTCGACACTGAATTTATCGTAGCAAAATTTCAAAGGAGCCGCTATTACCAAACAATGAGGTGACATTAATTCCGAAAACGCTATTACCCCAGTTGATATCAAATTAAATCAATGCAGAAAGAGTGAGTGTGAGGTGTAATTAATTTCAGCGGTCACAAGGGCACCGAGAGACTCTTGTTCTACGTCTTTTCCTGAGGCGGCGTTGCCTGGCGTTGCCTCCTCTTCAAGGACAGCGGAACACAAACAAACATGTCACTCCTCCTCTGATCCTGAGGCCAGAGAGGAACTTCCTTCAATGACACCAGACAAGACATCACCAGGCTGCATCAGACCCCTCAGTCACTACCCTACTGTACAGGGGTTAGCCAAACCCAAGGTAGCGACATCAAGGTCTGATGTCTTCACCCACCCCCCCCCACCCCCAAAGCTTTGATGAGTACACTACTACTAGTACACTACATCCTCCACACATCCTTGGGACTCTCTCTCTCTCTCTCCTGACCTCTGAGCTCCGCTGGTGGACATCGAAACTGTCCCACAATCCCATCTGTTTCTACTGGTGGTTGTGAACGGGACACTTCTGTGCTACGCTCCGTCTCCTCTCCCCCCTCGCTGTGCCACGACCAGCATGTGTTTCAACATATTTGTGCGCAACTGATTACCTAAACCTGCACAGAGAGAGAGACCATATGGGTCTTTCATTTCAATTTTCAAAATGAATAGGGGGGTCATTCAGCAACACAGACAACATAGGTGGTAAGTACGGTGGTTAGCACTGAGTAATGAGGGGGAGAGAGAGAGGGGGGGGGAAGAGAGAGAGGGAGAGAGAGAGAGAAAGAGAGGCAGAGAGAGAGAGGGAGAGAGAGGGAAGGAGGGAGAGAAGGAGGGAGAGGGAGAGTGACAGGAAGGGAGAGAAAGAGAAAGACAGAAACAGAGAGAAAGAGAGGCAGAGAGAGAGAGGGAGAGAGAGGGAAGGAGGGAGAGGGAGAGTGACAGGAAGGGAGAGAAAGAGAAAGACAGAAACAGAGAGAGAGAGGCAGGAAGGGAGAGAAAGAGAGAGACAGAGACAGACAGAGAGAGAGAGAAAGACAGATATAGAGAGAGAGAGAAAGAGGGAGGGAGGGAGTGCAACATGCATTATGGTGCAGGGTAGAGTGGTTAGCCAGGTGAAGAGGGCAGTGGAGGCTGCAGCGGGGTCTACTTTGGACATCACCTGCCTGAATGACTGAGAACCACACACAGACAGACACACAACACACATGTTGAGGGGTGGGTCAGACGCTCATGCGGAGGGCTTTAGTACTCTATCAGTAGTATTGTTCACCTGTCACGACTGTATGACATCCTGTATTTCAAATGATCTTTTAAAAAAATATATGTTTTTAAGTTGCCACTTCTGTGTTGAAGGACTAAGCTATCAACTCGTCTTTGCATTATGGAACTAGACAGAAATGAATCAAACAACATGTTTGTAGAATAGTGTTTTAGGATGCAATATTGCAATGTGAGTAACGACAGCCTAACTACGCAGGTCTGCGAAGTAACATAATGTAACGTGTTCACAGCATCACATGCCCAGGTCAAAGTTCATTATCCTTTCTGTATTGGTGTATCAGTCACATGGAATGGTTTTGCAGTAAGGAGACATTCTCCACAAGACATACAATGCTGCCTCAGTTCACCAACACAGTGGGTATCTCTCTTCAACAGAGAGAAATGTCAGTTACTTCACACATTCAAATTAGAGGGAAATGAAGAGACACATGGCACTATAGGCGTACAAGTGATACTCATGATGAAGTATTCAATTAGCAATGGGATCAAAGCAACTTTATTAAGTTGACATCTTCTCAAACAACTCATAGTTATCTGGGCTTTATACTGTAGTGAATAGATCTCAGACTAAATATCAGATACATGTACATACAGTACCTACGTCGAAGCACCGATAACTAATATACTGGAGATGAGTTTTGAAAAAAGTAGGTAGCCTACTGTTTTTAAAACAATGTAGTGCACAAGAGATATAGAGGACAGTAGCTCAGCTGATATATGCCTCCACATGTTTTGTCTAGGAATTAGCCCCTCTAAGCATAATCCTGTCAATCATCAGTAACAACGTGTGTCGAGGGTAAATATATAAGTGTTTCATACTGTACATCACTCAACCTCATATGAATTATGGCTGTGCCATGAAGCAAGCATGAGAATCATTATAGTCAGGGTAGAATGGACACAGAAAAGTACAGTCCTGAACATAAGAAAGATTTGCATTTCAAATCTGTGCCTCCATTCATTATCAAAATCGTTCAATTGACACTGAAAGTTGTGTGGCTACTACTCCAACGTGGACGCTTAGTTTTAATTCAAATAGGTACTTTATAGGCTACTGATATTCCCAATAAATATTATGTATAATAAAAACATAGCATTCAAATACAGAAATGTGGTCTTTCAAGAACAGTATTGATTACATTTGGTTGATAAAGTCGGATCACAAAAGTGTATCACCTAGATAAGACTATGCATTAAAAACAAATTCATCTTTTCCGATTTTATATTAAAAAATAAAAAAAAGATGAAAAAAAAAAAGATGTTCCAAGCTCGATGCCTCTAGTTACCTTACCCCCTAGTTAGACTTGGTTACCTTGCTTTAGCCCTGCCAGAGAGTGTGATCGCTTCAAAGTTTACTAACATCACTAATAACACCAAACTTTTCTCTTCATTGCCTGGTCTGGGAAAGGTCCTGCACAAATCCTTCACTAACACAAATACTATATAATAATGCACAATATCTGAAAGACCCAATAACGGGGATGCATCGCATGCATTTGAAAAGTCACTCGTAACATCTCAGAGCACGTCTCGAAACTTTACACATTCAAACAATACGAGACTTATCGTCCGTGCAACTCCATCAACAGAGACAACACACATATATCTAATATCTAATACCACGATTGTAATTCTACATGCACAGATCGTTGTTGGTTAGTTGCGATTTTGCAACTTAAACGCAATCGCGCAATTCACGCGCGCTGTTACATTGTATCTGTAAATCCCATAAAGCGTTACACACAATCTGTAATGCAACTCACAAATACAATGTAGACGATCGCGTTCAGTGCGTACGTACACCCACCAGAAGGGAGAATTCTTACAAAAATAGCATTTTTAGAAGAAGGTAGAAAGTGCTACTAAACTAGACCAAAAAGTTAAAGAGATGTGTGTCCACAGACAGTCACTCCGGAGAGCGAGCGAGCGCGTTACTGTACTGTACACACCTTTAAATTATGGTAGCTTATAGTTTAGAAAGTTGGAGCGGTCCCCTATAATAAGCAGGTAAAAAACTCTAATAAAACAGTGCATGCATTTAATTCACTTACTTTTCTCTCGCTTGGCTATCGGAAGGGACGACAGCTCCTTTACCTTTGGCGTACATGCTGGATTCTGTTTTTTAAGACTTTTTACCCCTACTCAACACCTGTCAAAGAAAGCAGCCAGGAAAACGTTCTATCTCCATAGCTACCCCCTTTAGTGTTTTTCCTCCCCCCCCCCCCTCCCTCCCCCCCCTCCCCACACACCCCCCTCCCTCCACATTTTTTTTTTTTTTTTTTTTTACATCTCCAACATTGGCCACAAATCAGGCACAGTTTCTATTGGGGGGGACTTGAAACAGACCGCTGGTGGATTTTTATTTTTTTTCCCCTCCACCGCTGTTCGAGAAATCTACTCCCACTCCCTCCGCTGTGGAAGAGTGGGGGCTCCTTAAAGAGACAGGCACACCACTTCTTGTTTACTGACCTCAGAGAAACAATGTAGAAATAGATACTGGAAGAAAAAAAAAGAACAACTCTAAAAGACTTGGAGTGCTTGTGGAGTCTTTTGGAGATTGTGTTTTCAGATAAACGTATGAAAGGGCAATCACATCACCACACGACACACACGTATGCTCTTAGGTTCTCTCCGTTTAATAAGCCACTTGGCCTTGCGATGATAAATGTTCTTAATGTAATAATGTATACTTAGTGTGATAATTCTGACCAGGGAAACTAAGACTACTCATTACATATGTTATGTTATACATAATTACACATAATCCATATTCAGTCATAGTCAATACAGAAAAAAAAAAAAACTAAACAGTTAGTCAATGTCAAAGGCTGAAACCATCTTCATACCTTCGACAAAATAGCACCGAAAGACCTAGATCTGTTGATTTGTATTGATTCTTTAAACGGTCTGATTCAGGGGCCAGAAACAGAAGCTAGTGGATTATGATCATTTAGAGGGAGATTAGCAGTATGTACATAATGTCGACAGTATGTATGTGTCACGTCTCCCTGTCAAGCTTATAGGGCATGTCACATTTTTATAATTATCATATTATATTCAAATAGATTTACTGGATTGACCCCAAGGGCGAGACTCAAACTCTGCACTTCTGGGGTTGGCTCTATTATCCAAGCAAGTCTTTGTGAAGTGTTAGGTTGGATAAATACATTTCGATGTTAGCTAATTGAATGACTAAAATAGTCTCTCACGTAGCCAGAAGTGGTAATCTTGAGCTGGCTCTGCACGCTGACCTCTCTTGGTCAACCATTGGGCTCTATGCCCATAGGGTTACTCAATGTTCTGGACCACAATCACTGCACATGTTCATTACTACATGACCAATGGAAATCAAACTTTGTTCATACATTTATTAATAACATTCTGATTATGTTGGGTGGGACATTCAATTGCTCTGTAAACTACAAACAATCACTGCACATGTTCATTACTGACCAATGGAAATCAAACTTTGTTCATACATTTATTAATAACATTATAATTATGTTGGGTGGGACATTCAATTGCTCTGTAAACTACTGTAAACACACAGATTCTAAACTAAACAGACATATCTTTTTATAATCCCTTCATAAGATACCTTGATGTTAAGTGACACACCAATGACATCGCTTGTTGATCAGTCGGATTACATGTTTGGAAAGTGTTGTTGCTCCCTGATATTAAGCTAAGGGATGGAAGAGATGGAAAAAAACAATAATAACTTGCGGTCCAACGGAGGAATTCCCCCGGCTTCTGCCATTGTGAGGCCAAATGATAATTAATCACAGGTTCAATAATTGAATGCAGAGCCAATGGATGCCTTTCTCAGCACCTGCCTTAGGAGTGTCCCTGGAGACGGTGGGAGGGAGCGTGTTTGTGTGTGTGTGTGTGTGTGTGTGTGTGTGTTCACGTGTCTGCATTTGCTTGTGTGTGTGTGTGTGTGTGCGCATGCGTGTGCGTATGTGAGTGTGTGTATGTGAGTGTGTGTATGTGTGTGTGTCTGTGTGTGTGTGTGTGTGTGTGTGTGTTCATGTTTGGTGCTGGGGCCTCATTGGGGCCAGGAAGAGGGAACACACAGACACAACCCAAAAACAACCAAACACAAGGCAGGACTGCTGCCTCCGCCCTGCTATCCCTCTGACTCAGCCTTAGCTCATGTTAGCCCTTGATCCTGCTCTCCCCTCTTCCCATGGACGTTCCTGACTCTGACTCACTTATCCTGCCTTCCCAAAAACAAGGAGCCTGAAACTGTTGACAGAGGATCCCTTCAATCAGGCACCATTAAACACTCGGAGCAACAGCTGGGGGTATCAGTGTGCGTGACGATAATCTGCCGCATCGAATGTTCGGAGGATGTTCACACACCATATGATGACAGACGAAAAAGGAATCAATCAATAGCTCGTTCAGCTGTACCGTAGTTAGGATGATTTGGCCCAATTATCTCCTGACGAGAGCATTGTTTTTCTGATTAGAACCGGCGTCTAACGATCGCGAAGGTGTGCGATTCCATCCCTGGCTGGCCACGTGTTGTCGAGGGGTCCTTGGGCAAGACACTGAGACACCCCAAATTGCTGCCAATTGACCGGCCATTGGTGTGTGAATGTGTGTGTGAATGGGTGAACGAGAGGCCATTTGGAAGAAGAAGCGCGTTGGAATAAGGCGCTATGTACTGTAAGTGCAATCCATTTACCATTTTTAGGATGTCAGAAGATCTCTCTCTCTCATGCAAAACAACAAAAACTACAGGGATCCCTGAAGATCTCACCACAGGTATACAGTACACCGATCTGCTTGAGTCACAGCTATAATAACCTTGAGAAATGTCGCCTGATGCTAAAAACCCAGTCTGTCGCTAAAAATGCAGTTTAATTTTCAAGTGTTTCTGGAGCCTTTCCCCCCTTGCTTATATAATGCCATAAACCCCAGCATAATAATACCCCAGATGTGCACCAGTCTGCCCTCGCAGTGCGGTTTGATTTGATGTGATTTTTTTTGTGCCTCTGTCGTTTCACTTGGTCACCAAGTTCATCTGTGGCACTTTTTCTCTCTCTCTCTCTCCACAATCCATCCCCTCTTTTAATTTCACATCACACCCCAGCCGGCGACGGTGGCCATCCTAAACAGGAAATGTCATCGTAGCTCTCGTACTCGAGACTGTGTCCTCCTGCCTATACCACGGTGCAGCAGAGTCCTGGGTCGTCACGGTTAGCTAGCTTCTTCTCCACACACTGCAGCCCGGAGTAGTGCGCCTGTCCCTTTAAGAGGTGAGGAGGGAGAGAGAGAGCTGGGCCGGGGAGAGGCACAGACCAGAGAGAGAGAGGCAGAGAGGCAGAGAGCTGCAGCAGTGGTAATGTTCTCATGTGTTTTCTTTCTGTGGGAAGTGCCACAGCCCCACCACAGCACACTCACACTCACACACACACACACACACGCATGCACACACACACCCACACACGCATGCACACACACACGCATGCACACACACACGCACACACGCACGCACACACACACACACACACACACACACTCACACTCACACACACACACACACACACACATTCACACTCAAGCATGCATACACAAACACACCACACGCACACACACACACACACATACACACACGCACGCACACACACACACACGCACACACACACACACACACACACACACATACAGAGCTGTGCGTTAGTAAGGCGCTCTCCTCTCCTCTCTCCCTCACAGCCGAGGGAAGGAGGTCCATGTTGTTGATGACTGTGTTCCACTGCCGTGTTCCAGCCAGGTCCCTATAAGTCAGGAGAGGGGAGAAGATGAGAGGGTGCTAGTGCGTCGGTTGGAGGGGGAATTACACAAGATGGACTACTGTCTCAGAGAAAAGACTGCAATAATGATGCCAATCCTTCACGGAGCTCTTCCTGCTCTGTGTACGATGGGGATCAAAGCCTTCCAGCTCCAACACACTTCCACACAGTAACATGTGGTCCCACATACCTGTTCCAAAGCCATTACCCATGATTAGACTGTACACCAGGCTGCCCCCCCCTCACACACACACACACACACACACACACACACACACACACACACACACTCAAATACAGTATATTGGCATTTCATTTCTCAGACAAAGAGTCATTGAGAAATTACGATTTCAACGCTCACTAGATCAGGACTTAACCGACACAGCTCCACTCTCTCGGAGCACTGAGGAGTGTGTCTGTGGCAATGCCTGCCTGTTCCTTTAATAAGCTTTTGCGCTGCTGAGATGTACAGGCATGTACGTAAGCAGGACCTGGAGGACCATGGTAAACCACCGCCAGTCAGGACTCAGATAAGGGGTGCTGGTGAAACACAGCCATGGAGAATTGCATCATTGGCATGAACACTACCAGCATCCAGAATGCCTCAGTGGAACCCACAGGAGAACGGTGCCAAGCCTCCTTCTCCGAGTCTCTGCATCCCCCCCACCCCCCCTCCTTCTATCTCCCTCCCACCCACCCTCCCTCCCTCCCTCCCACCCACCCTCCCTCCCTCCCTCCCTCCCTCCCACCGTCTTTCCCTCCCTATTTCTGTTCTTCTCTCTTCCAAAACACGCACATGAACACACTTGCCAGCACGCGTGCCCACACAAGCGCGTGCATACATTCCACACCACGGCTGTCTCCGTTGCATGTCTCCCACACGTCCTATAGGCTGCTGCCAGCATAGAGCGCTATGACCTCCCAGTGCCCGGAGGAGTTTGTGTGTGTGTGTGCGTGTGTGTGTGTGTGTGTGTGTGTGTGTGTGTGTGTCTGTGTATGTGTGTGTGAGTGTGTGTGTGTGTGTGTGTCTGTGTGTGTGTGTGTGTGTGTCTGTGTGTGTGAGTGTGTGTGTGTGTGTGTGTGTGTGCGTGTGTGTGTGTGTGTGTGTGCGTGTGTGTATGAGTGGGGGAGGGGATTGAGTTTTAAGCAGACGGGTAATGGGGGTTGTCACACTAGGGAGTCACGGATAGACTGTTGTCTGTTCCTCTGTGCTCTACGGTGAGCGCTAATACCGTCACAAGGACCCTCCAACTCTCATATTCCCTGCTTTGCAGTATATATATATAGCACACACACACATATAGCTAGCATATATATACAGCTCTGGAAAAAATTGTGACCACTCCAAATATTATAATTTTTTTCAGCATCTCTACATGTATGGCAGTCATTCCATTCCCGTGTCGGTTGAATTCCAACACAGGCACAGCGCATTCTACTTAGTGAGGTACTGATTAGCTGATCACCTGAACCTTATCTAATCTTATTTAACAAGGAAAAGTAATTCCAAAGTAATGATTTTCATATTGACCATGCCAAAAGAGTTGAAAAGAAAAGTTTGGAGTGACGAAAAGAAGGGTTCAACAGACATACAGTTAGTGTCAGGTTATTTTTATTATAATTATTTTGCCATTTAGCAGACGCTTTTATCCAAAGCGACTTACAATTACGAATTACAGGGACATTCCTCCTGGAGTAACTGAGGGCTAAGTGTCTTACCCAAGGGCACACTAGTAGTGGTGTGGCTTCAGGCGGGATTTGAACTCACAACCTTCCGATCACAAGTCCAACTCACTATCCACTAGACCACACTACCCCGCTAGGTTGCTTCCATCCTTAACATTTCAAAGACGGTGGTTCATAAGAACATGGTCAAGCAGCTGAGGTTAGGGACAACAAAGCTACAGACTGGCAGAGGATGACAACGACTCTCCACTGACCGGGACGACCGCGAACTCATTCGAATGTCACCGTGGGATGACATCAGGTGACCTACAAAAAGACGGGCAAACGGCAGCTGGGGTGAGGTGCACGGCGAGGACGGTTCTAAACAAACAGGCTCCTTGGGGCAGGGCTGAAGTCGTGCAAAGCAAGAAAAAAGGCCTTCATCGATGAGAAGCAAAGAAGAGCCAGGCTGAGGTTTGCAAAAGACCATAAGGATTGGACCGCAGAGGACTGGAGTAAGACTGAGGTCATCTTCTCTGATGAGTCCAATTTCAGCGGGCAGATGTGTCTTTGCGATGCGAAGGACGCATGAATCAAGTCACGTACAAGATTGTCCTGGAAGAGAAATTGCTTCCTTCTGCTCTGACAAAATGTTCCCCAACTCTGAGGATTGTTTTTTTTCCAGCAGGACAATGCTCCATGCCACACAGAGCCAGGTCAATCAAGGTGTGGACGGAGGACCACCAGACCCAGACCCTGTCACGGCCAGCCCGATCTCCAGACCTGAACACCATTGAAAACCTCTGGAAAGTGATCAAGAGGAATTGATTGATTGATTGATTGAAAACCTTTATTGTCCCCAATGGGGAAATTTTGTTGTCAAACAGCTCAGTTAGGGCAGAAAACATTCAGTACAGAAAACAGAAAAACATTCAATAAAAAACATAAAACAGTGCAGGCTCAATAAGTAAAAAGTTCCAAAAGTTCCATCTCCAGGTCTCCCCCACCCTGCAGGGCCTGGTTGTAGAGTCGGAGTGCAGCTGGAATAAAGGACTGTCCAAATCTTTTTGTACTTTGACGGGGGAGAACAAATCTGTGGCTGAACTTGCTCCTCATCCCTGCCAGCTCGCAGTACATCGGGTGGGAGGGATTGGCCAGCATGGCCGCCAGTTTTTTCCCCATCCTCTGTTCTGCCACCACCTCTAGGCTGTCCAGCCCGGTCCCCACCACAGAGCTGGCCTTCTTCACCAGTTTGTTTAGCTTCGCAGCATCCCTGGCACAGATGTTTCCACCCCAGCAGGCCACGGCGAAGAACAGAACGCTGGCAACCATGGATGGAATGGATGGTCACATGCCGTCAAACAAAGCCGAGCTGCTTGAGTCTTTGTGCCAGGAGTGGCATGAAGTTACCCAACATGTGAAAGACTGGTGGAGAGCATGGCAAGACACACGAAAGCTGTGATTGAAAATCTGGGTTAATCCACCAAATATTGATTTCGGAACTCTTCCTAAGTTAAAACATTAGTATTGTATTGTTTAAAAATGAATATGAACTTGTTTTCTTTGCTTTATTCGAGGTCTGAAAACACTGCTTTTTTATTTTTTATTTTGACTAGTTGTCATTTTCTGAAAAGAAATGCTTTAATTGGCAATATTTTTATTTGGAATTTGGTAGAAATGTTGTCAGTAGGTTATAGAATAAAACACTGTAAACACAGCTGTACGTATATACACATACATCCATACAGCCAGCATATATAAACTCATACATCCCTGTCAAACATTCAGGGGTCAATCTAATCTCCACCATATCAAAGCCATATGATATGTATCATACAGCATTCTTTTCATGTTATTCAAAGGACCAGACAAATATCCTGCATCCACCATGCACTCAGCTTTGTACACTGATGGGCAGATACAAGACATTCAATTGAGATGCAGGGCTAAA
>NC_137677.1:6467959-6470459 GCF_963989245.1 Nansenia antarctica | reverse complement strand
AATAAACACAGGAAGTCTTAGCGGAGGGTTTAAGTGATGCAGAGGTAGTGTACGGCTAATGAGGACACAAAACCGTCCACTGGAGTCTGGAGCACGAGCAGCTGAAATCAACTCAGTATGCCAGGGATGTGTCCGAGTAAATAAATCAAAAATAATTGCACGGTTTCTCCTATATTTCCCAAAACTCAGTGGCAATGAAGACCCACGACACGATGGGATGAGGCATCAGTCACTCCTCTCTCTCTCTTTATGGGTCACTGCCTAAGACAATAAGAACCCAAGGATAATTGTTGAGCATATTTTCGGGGGGCTTGTTGTTTTCGGTTTTGCTTTTCATATTTCGAGAGATCTACATTTTGAACCAAGGGCTGTGCTGCTGACGGGGAATACATTTTCGGAAACTGTCTGGTTTTGTTTCATAAGGACATCTGGGTATTAGTGTCAAGACCGAGAGCATTTTTTGGTGAGGATTTGTGTTTTGCTGAATGAATCCACAATATAATTACTACATTTTTGTTATGATGTCATCATGCTGTCTTACCATACCATATCAATGCACAGATGGGGCTTGGCCCCAAATGCGTCGTGCGAGTGTGGCGCAGAGGACCAAACCGCAGACCATATTATCCTGGATTGCCCGGTGTACCACCCACCCAACGGGATGCATGGTCTGTCGGTATTAGATGACGAGACGATGACGTGGCTTCTGGAGGGGTGTCCAGAAATATAGCCCGGGTGAGCCCCTCAACCAGGTCTCGGGGTGGTAAAAGGGTAGCCCCTCGGCCCCGAGCCTGGTGGAGTGGAGAGGAAAAACAACTACCCATACGCCGAAGAAGAAGACCATACCATACCAATGAGCTGGATCCAGACTAAATATTGGTACTGTCGTATATCATGTGTTAGCAATGCCATAACAACAACAACAACAACAGCAGCCATCATTACTTCCAGAATCCATGTTCCTCAGGTAAGAGTTGGTTCTGCACAAAACCTACGACCATGGAGAACTACACACACACAATAAGGGGAGGATGAAAAATGAGGAGAGCCAACGGTGTATGGGGGGATGAGATGGGGTGGATCATCTGTTGGCCAGTCCTGCCTCAGTGCTTCAGGAGGAGGTGATCATGTTGCTGGGCTCCTTCAGCAGATCAGATGACCCCCAGCAGATCAGATGGGCTTCAGATAGAGTCGTGAGGAGGGAATGGACATCATCACCTGTTTTATTGTCCCTCACACACACACACACACACATCCACACACACACACACACACACACCCACACACCCACACACACACACACACACACACACACACACACACACACACACACACACACACACACACACAAGCACACGTACAAACACACACACACACACACACACACACAACTCTCTCAATTCAATCCAATCCCATCCAATTCAATTCAATTCAATTCAATTCAATTCAATTCAATTCAATTGGCATTACAGGTAAAGAACATTTAGTGGCATTACGGGTAAAGAAAGCAATGCTGCATTTGCTACATTTTTCATAGTAATATAATAAACCTACAAACATTTTTTATCTAACCCTAACCCTGACCATACACATACAACTAGAGAACAAAAAACAAGAGACAAAAAAAACACTCTCACCATAGTGGACCGACAGTATCTACCACTATGGCTTCCAATATCTATTCAGTCTCTCTACAGTCGTGGCACGCTCTGAAAAATGTAGCTACGAGCCATGCTCTTTTCTCTTGCTCTCCACGAGCAATGCAAGCGAGTATATTTGTATGTGGGAGCGATGTCTGTTTTTCAATTTCAAGGTTATGATCACTTATTCTATATTTGGTTAGAGTTTTTCTCTCCTTTATCATGAATTTGCAGGTACGTACCCTGCCAATGTAATACTTCTGTTTAATCTCAGATAACAATTCAGTTTATTTTATTGATTTTATTTCAATGTTCCATTTTATTTCAGTGTTGTTCAATTTGGATTCTATTTGGTGGTTGTTGTGAGAGGTGGTTGTTGTTGTGAGAGGTGGTTGTTGTTGTTGTGAGAGGTAGTTGTTGTTGTGAGAGTTGGTTGTTGTTGTAGTGAGAGGTGGTTGTTGTAGTAAGAGGCACACAGACACACACACACAAACAAACGTGCATATGCACACCACACACACACACATGCACAAAACATTTATTCCCAAATTGGCTGTCAGTGAAAATCAGTTAATGGTGTGAAACAGTTCAGATGAAAACACAAACCGCAGCTCCACTAAAAAGCCCATCCAACCCTATTCATCGACACAGGTGTTCTCCTGTGTGCTGGACTGGTGTGAAGCCATTAGGTGATTAGCCAGCATTGGCTCCAGTCAGGATGCTCCCTAACAAGTCCGACCTGTTCTAGCGCCACTGAACAGGGAGGCTTGCCTGAGAACTAGGGAGCAGCATTGCTGTTCTCACTCCTTATTTGCATATAGTGAGTGCAACGTTTTTTAACGCACAACACAAACACACAT
>NC_137677.1:6447959-6462959 GCF_963989245.1 Nansenia antarctica | reverse complement strand
CCCCCACCCCTCACTTCCCCCTCTGCTTGTCTGTCTGGCTCTCATCCGATACTACAGCAATGCTTTACACTGAATTATAGATTTTACTTCATATTCCAGTTGACCTACCACCACCCTCATTGGGTGGAGTGACTGTCTGGTTCAAATCATCAGTGCTAAGCTCTGTCAGACAGGAGGGGATCAGGGATGCCTTCCATAGGGTCAGACCACCAATGAAACCACACTCAGCCACTCATCTCCTGCTGGATCCACCAATCACAGTGCTTGACGGCATTCACAAACAGTTGCCATTCACAATATAATCATAAAACACACTTTTTTGTTATATAGAATAGAACAGAAACTAAATGTTGGGTTTATACAGAATGTCATTGCGATACTGTTAAAGTAATTTACGACGCCTGTTTCGAGGGAGGAAATGTAGTAAAATGTTTAATTTGTCTGAGTGGCGTCACGGCGAGGTAACGGCGATGTGACATGATTATGGTATCAGGGTCTGAGATCAGTGGCTGTGTGTGTGTGTGTGTGTGTGTGTGTGTGTGTGTGTGGCTGTGTGTGTTGTCTTGTTGACGAATCGCAATTCATTAACGACTTCAAAGTGTGTGGCGGCAGCATCTGCTTGTGTGTGTGTGTGTGTGTGTGTGCGTGTGTGTGTGTGTGTGTGTGTGTGTGCAAGTGTGTGTGTGTGTGTGTGTACATGTGTGTGCGTACATGTGTGTGTGTGTGTGTGTGCATGCGTGCAAGTGTGTGTGTGTGTGTGCGTACATGTGTGTGTGTGGCATGCGTGCAACCGTGTGTGTGTCTGTGTGTGTGTGTGTGTGTGTGTGTGTGTGTGTGTGTGTGTGAGTGTGTGTGTGTATGTGTGTGTGTGCGTGTGTGTGTGTGTGTGTGTGTGGGGGGGGGGGGTGTACTGCAGGCAGGCAGGTTGTATGGTTGTAATTATAAACCCATTCTGTCATCTGAGTGGTCTGAGCAGACCCTGGGGATGCCAAGTGAGGGAGCTACAAAATGCTGTAGCACTGCTGTCCAGCCATTACACCCCCCCCCCCCTCTCTCTCTCTGTCCCTCTCTCCATATTTCTCTCTGCAGGCAGTCTGCTCATGTTCTGTCCATAGCCCCACAATTACCGCCTGACATTCTTTTACTCACTTCCCCGCTAGCCATAGGGGATCTCCGTCGTAATAAAGCCATCGGTTATCTTTCCGTGTTCTAGAAGCTTCTGATTAGAATCATGGGCATCATTTATTTTGTAAATAGTTTTTGTCAAAAGTAGCTTATTATTGCCTATTATGCTTGTACTTTACTCAATATCATTTTTGTTATATTTTTTAATTTTCACTGATTATTTTGGTGAAAAATTTGGCGGACCCCCTGCAGTACCTCTGCGGACCCCTTAGGGGTCGCGGACCCCCGGTTGAAGACCACTGGATTACATGATTATTTCAAAACTCGAATCGTTGTCTTGCCACGTGTTGACAAAAAACGTGTTGATGTTGATTTAGACGAACCGTAGCGTTTTCCTTTGTGTCGGGAGATATCTGTGGCATGTTGTATGTGAAGTGTTCATCTGCAGTCGATTTGTGTCCAAGAGTTTTTCTGGGAAAAGGCAGACAAGAGGCTTACTACAGCGCACTGTCTGGAAAAATGCACAAATAGTCCCGTTTTAATGCTTCCTCCGTCTCCTGCCAACACATCTGAGTGTTGCCTCAACATTGTTACTGCCTGAATAACGTGCACTTCATTTACGGGTTGAACAAAAGAAAAAACTAAAAAAAATGACATTTTGTTTGAGTAATGTCTGTTGATATGACAACTAGACCTATTGGTCATGACAGTAGTTTGCCCATGGAACATTCAGTCGGAGGTTCTTTTCATATTTTTCAATATTTTTCGCTTATATCCTAGCTGCGGCATCATAACCACTCGAAGTGTCAGACACATGGACAATATCCCAGTTCTTGTCAGTTAGCATCATGTGTTGTTTACAGCCTTCCTCAGAGAAAGCCGGCTAACTACATACAGGATCTGTCTTCTCCCTTACAGGGCCTCTAGACCCCGCAGCCCCCCTCTTACAAACACACACACACACACACACACACACACCCATACTCACAGGCATGCAGACACACATGCAAGCACGCACGCACGCACACACACACACACACACACACACACACACACACACACATACTCACAGGCATGCAGACACACACGCAAGCACGCACGCACATACACACCCACTCCCCCCTCACACACACACACACACATTCCTCCCCCCTCCTCGGCTGGGGCGGCATGTGGACAAACCGCAGGCAGAGCGAGGTAGAGAGGGAGAGAGGGCCAGGCAGAGAGAGGTAGAGAGGGCTAGGCCTCCACTCTCACTGATTACTGCAGGAGAGGAGAGGGGAGGAGAGACGGCGCTGCCAACTCCTCTCACAACACCAGAGACGTGCTCCTGCACTGCTGCTGCTACGCCTCGCTGCCGCACACACACACACACACACACACACACACACACACACACACACAGAGACACACACACACACACACACACGCACACACAGACACACACACACACACGTAGACACACACACACAGAGAGACACACGCACACACACACACACAGAGAGACACACACACACACACCCACACACACACACAGAGACAGACACACGCAGACAGACACACACACATACACACACAGACAGACAGACACACACAGACAGACACACACACACACACCACACAGAGACAGACACACGCAGACAGACACACACACACACACACACACAGACATACACACAGACAGACACACCCACACCCACACACACATACACAAACACGCACAAACGCACGCACACACACACACCACACAGAGACAGACACACGCAGACAGACAGACACACACACAGACACACACACATACACAAACACGCACAAACGCACACACACACACAGACACAAACACATGCACACACACACACACACACACACAGACAGATACATTGCCCACATACAAGCAGTGCCAGAAGGATACTACAATGACCACACACAAACAAACACTGACCACACAAACACACACACACACAGATACATTTCCCAAATACAAAAGCAGTCCCAGATGGACACAATGACCACACAAAAACACTGACCACACACACACACATTCACACACACGCACATTCACTCACACACACATTCACACACACATTCACACACACACACACACACACACACACACACACATTCACACATACACACACACACACACAAACACACGCTCACACATCCTGCACGTCTACGCGCACCACGCACTCGTGCACTCACTCAAACACATGCACTCATGCACCTCTCCTACTTTAAACACCGATACAATGCTCTCATGCATCCCGCTGTAGCTAACATTTACACTGGCTCCCCCACTTACACACTTCCTCACACTCTTAAACCCCGCGCGCTCACACTCCCATGTTTATGGAGACACCCTCTCACACACACACTCTCACACGTTCACACTGATGGCTATCGCACCGACTCACTTGCGTGCCCTTGTAAAACATACGCCGTACTGGAACATACACAACCGTCGTTCTCCATCTCTCTCACACCTCAGTTGCCTCCAATGTACACACTCTCAGGCACGTACACGGAAAAAGTGCAATAGAAATGTGCAATAACTCTATTCTAAGTGCCTATTTATACATTTATATATTTTTACTGTATTATTACGCCACTGACCTCTTGTCTTTTAGCTTGCTTTTATAGTTGTTTTTATTTTCTTAAGATTGTTGTCTTTATTTGCACTTGACACCACGGACCTCATTGTCTCTTAGCTTGTTTTTATAGCATTTTCGCTTTTTAATTTGTCTAGTGTGTAATATTTGTGATATGTTATATGTGTATATGTTTGTGAATATGTGAATATGTTTTTCTGTTTTTGCACCTTCAGAAGAACCACTACAATTTCATTGTATAGGCAACTGTACAAGGACAATAAAGTCTATTCTATTCTATTCTATTCTTCTATTCTACACGCGGTCGCAGGTGCTCACGGCCTGGGTCTGGGTCTTCTAAAAGGCCCTAGAAGTGATGGTGTTTGATGGCTGTCTGGCCGGCTGCTGGATGAGGGGACCAGAGCCAGAGCAGCGTGAAGCAGCTCCCTCAGAGCACTGCTCTCAGATGTAAAACGGACAGTAAAATGTCCTCTGAACCGTTCATGTCTCCCAATAAAACATCTGTTCCGTTTCGGAGGAGCTACCCAGGGTTTTTAGTCTGGGCCCGGTCATCCCCCAGCCCCGGAGCTCTCTCACTGGGGTCCACACGTCTCCCAAGTCCCTCCCTCCCTTTCTGGGTCTATAGAAGCTGCTGCTGCTCCTGGAAGTACTCTGCCTCCCCCCCCAGCCTCCACTGCTGCCTCCACTTCAGCCTGGCTGGTACCACAGGTCAGTTCGGACCTTCTTTTCCCCCCTCCCTCCCTCTCTCTCTCTCTCTCTCTCTCTCTCTCTCTCTCTCTCTCTCTCTCTCTCTCTCTCTCTCTCTCTCTCTCTCTCTCTCTCTCTCTCTCTCTCTCTCTCTCTTTCCCAATTCCTCTACACGTCTACACATGATCTGTGGTGGTGGCGAACGTGACAATGTCATTCACACATCACATGCTCTTCATGAGGCTTGGCACAATAACAATACATACTGTGAAGAAACAAAAGAGTCCCTTGTGGGCTTGAGATGCTCACAACCACTTTTGTTATAGAGCCGTGCCACTTCAACCAGAAGATGGAGCTTCATCCGGGTCACTGTCCACCCTGGGATCGATGTGTGTGTTGTCACAGTTAAAGGTGATGTAAAAGAAACACTCCCCAGGCGTTTTGGCCCAGCCTGGGTACCCTCAGGAGCTGGGGGTGCAGGTATGAGCCGGAGCTCAACGCTGTAATGAAGCACCAGCCCAAATACATCTCCTTCTGCGGCTTCCCCCCATAATACATGCATGCAGCTATTTACATGTATATTGCACACATAGAAATGGATAGAGTATGGGTGAGGGGTTCCACTAGCCTAGGAACCCCCCTGACCCCCCACCCCTTCCCAATCACTCTCACCCAGCCACTTCAATATCTCAAATCTCAATGCCATTACTTTTGTGATTCTTTCGATTCTCTGTAATATATCGCATCTCTCTCTCTCTCTCTCTGTCTCTCTCTCTCTCTCTCTCTATCTCTCTCTCTTTTTTTTCTCTCTGTCTTTTCCCTAATACATCTTTTATGGGCACTCATTTCTTTTTTTAGCAGCCCATAGACGATGACATTAATGTGAACTGCTTTTTGAATTTCACTTCCCTGTTCTCTATCAATGAAGGCTTCCTGTCCACACGCCATCAGCGCCCCCCCCCAAGGGTCAGACCAGGCCTTTTGTGGCACCATTCATATTTTTTAATATTAACTACTTATGAAACTTCTTTGCGTCGAGCTCGCTTTATTGTATCTAGAAAGGGGAGCTAAATGACTAGCACTGTTTATAAAAGGCTTAGCGGTTGAGAGGAGAAAAGACTGACGGCCATTTTAAATCATGTTTTCTTGGATTTATCCACATTACGCATTCCACAAGTCTCACACAAATGACACAATTGAAGAAGATCCTTCCTGTTAGAGCAGGTAGCGGGGAGGGAGGAGAGCTATAATACTCCTATTTGGAACACTCTCCCAAGGCACATCAAGGAACAACACACTCACCTCCTTCAGATGCTCCCTCAAAACCCATCTTTTTAAACAGGCTTTTAACGTCTATTACCTTTCCCCCCTAGCTCGTTACATCAGTACATTACTTCTTTTTTCTTTTTTTTTGCTGTCTCTGCTTTTAGTTGTTATTGCTTTATTTCGTTTCAATCTAGATTGTCCCTCTCTACGGATGAAAAGTGTATTTGAGTAGTGAGAAAAGCCCTATACAAAATAAACGTGTTATTATTTGTATTACTCTAGGAGTGAGAGAGGACTGTGGGATATAGCACGTGTTTAGAGAAGGAGTACTACTGCTCTCAGATGAGTGGACTGGAGCCTCTGATGAATGGGAGAACCTCTCTCCTCCCACCACCGCCACCATCTCATCAATGAACCAGTGTGAGAGCTCGAGCATGGGGCAGGTCTGACTTATCTGTTTAAAGACACACGCGTTCACACTGATTATCGTCTCCGTCTCCGGCCATAAATAATGAGATTTAGCTCAATTAGAATCCTCTTGAGGTGCAAAGCAAGTGGATAGGGCTGGAGTAGCCTCGCAGTAATCCACACACCCTCCTGTTCCCCGCCTGGTGGATTACACCCTGGCCTACTGTTTATCCTTTACGTAAACTAGCTGCTCCGTCGCAGACACCTCCTCGCCAGATAGCATCTGATCCCGGCGGCTTGACGAACAACAGGGCAGCGAGGCTTCTTCCTGAGTAGCGCCCGAGCAGCCGCACATCATCACTTCCAAACGTGTCTCAGACACTCGCTGTTGTGCCGGACGGAGGGGGGGGGTTGATTCTATAACGGCTACTATTCATTGACTAAGTGTATGATTACATGCATGCTCGCCTGCCAGATTGTTTGAGCGTAAAAAGGGATCAGAATGACATAATAACAATAGCACAACCCATGCTCTCTGAGGTTCAGAGTCAACTAGCTCACTGGTGCTGCTGACAAGGAGGTAATCAAGAAAGCTTGGTCCAGTGTCAAGTCAAACAAGCCACACTAGCTAAACAAGTGTTTCTGGATTACCAGAGACACATTCCTCCGCGCACAGGGATGCCCTCAGTAGAAAGAGCGTTCGAATTGCCATCATTTGGGTCGACGGCGAAACATCTTAGTCTAAGTGCTGAAGATCATACCCCTCTGATGGGTAGAGCTACGTTTCCATTTACAAAGAAGCCTTAATCTTCCCGTAACTTCACAGAATATCAGACGGTCCAAACCTTGCATCACTGTCCGTGTTAAATGACTGACACGTACCAGTACCAAAGGTGAAAAACGCTCACCGAGGTTTGACACCGTCGTAACCACAGCTATGTCAGAGGACGAGGTGAGAAACCTACGTTTTGAGAGAGGTTTGGAATCTCTCCCAGGCCCGACCAAGTGAGGCTTGGGGCCTTCCATTTTTATGGACTGTTCCTCAGACCTGCAAAAGATATGGTTTCATTCCCCCAGAGCGGCCAGCCCCCACTGCTGACAGCAGGTTTTATTTGATGTGAACGACGTGTATTGGGTTTCAGCGCCGGGCCGAACATATGATCTCCATTATGGCTGTGGCAGGAGGCTCACGCTGGTTGCCGACTAGTGACGCCGGGCAGAGGGGCGGACGGAGAGCTGGATGGAGGTGTTAATAAAGACCAGTTGGGATCGGTGATCACGTCCTGCCTCCCTCCTACAGACCAGGGGGGAGGCAGCACAGCCAAGCACGTGGTGACACGCTCCCAGTCCAAAATGGAGACAAACTATAGTTACCCATGTGGATGGGCTGGATGGATCAAATTAAATATTTAAGTTTTTAAGTATTTAAGTCTGTTGGTTTGTTTAGTTCCCAGGAGAGATTCTCTGTGTGTGTGTGTGTGTGTGTGTGTGTGTGTGTGTGTCCGTTGTGTGTGTTTTGTTGTGTGGCTCACCAATTTCTGTTCTTTGTTGTGAAACAACTTAATCGTTAGGGAACATGACAGATACATTAGAGAATCAAACTGTGAAGTCAAACAGTGTTTCTTGTGTTTTTCAACGGAGTAGCTTAGAATCTCTAAATAGATCACCTGGAAAATAATTATCAAAGTGGTTCAACCTCTCAAATCGAAGAACTGCTGTTCTCGTAAATCTCTATAAATAAATTGATTGGTTATATCACTTCTAGAGCCTGAGAAGCAGGATGTTAAACACAACATGGTGGCACTGTAGGCTACTATACAGGAGATATAAGCTACTATACAGGAGATGTATGATGGTGGTGGGGAAATCGATGGCCCAGACCTTGGCGGACTTGTCTCAGTCTGATGTCCTTGTTGACTTCCATTGTATGAGACTGAAGCCCTACAATTGATTCACCAGCAGTGACACTAAGGTAGGAGACGTCAGACTGTGTCAGTAAGAGTGACATATAGTGGTTAATAACAGGAAAGGGTTTGAATGACCTCAATGCTACGCTCAATGCTGCACATGTTAACACCACAGGCCCTAGTAATCAAAGCCAGGTACTATCCATCTCAAGACCACGCCACACTTGGAGACTACAGGACAAGGAAGTGTTCTTGTCAATGCAAGTACAGAAAGCATAGTACTTTACAGTCTCAATCCACAGGGTAACAAAAAAAAAGTAGCAATGACAGGCAGAAAAGGTTGGATGGAGTATGTCTGGGGAAAACATGAGAACAGAAGAATACTACTATTTAATATGAATATTATTTAATTTTTATGCAAATCATAGGACGAGGAGCATGGTCATTTACACATCACCCCTCTGTGTAAGGTCGAAATAATTAGTGATTTAACTTGCAGTCCGTGGTATATCATTAGGCCGACTTATTAATTCTCTGTATCATGGGTTGTAAAAAGTAATAAAGACCAATAAATGACCTAAGGATATATGCGTGTGATAGTGACATCACACAAAACCCACCCATCATAGTAGTATATTACCCCCATCAATCAAATGACTGTCAAATCCCAGCTAAGAGGTGTTGGACTGCATGGACCAGGGGGGAGCAGTGATGGAAATAAGTTAATGTGATCCAAATACAGACAATAATCACAATTAAGGCATAGACAATGTGTTTTGGTATTAAATCACCTGGAGACACAATGTATGAGATTACTAACAAATCGGTCTTCCATCATTGGTCCAAAATTATGTGACCTTCAATCTATTAAATTCTTCAATGCATTTAGTATTTTATTACACGACGTTGTAACCGTGTGGAATTTACAAGTTATAATAACGTTACTATCCTTGTTAACACAGAGGACTTGGCCTATGATCAATGGCATATATTCGTCTGATAATATAAATCTCTTGGCAGATCTTTTCTTATGCTGGTAATAAGCTCTCGCACGGTTCAATAATGTGGTAGATAGATGGAGTAAAATCATATTTATTGGTTTTAATGTTTGGACCATATTCTCCATAAAATCGAGACTGCACAGTATTCTATAATTCCCCCTTATCAGCTAAAGGCTTTGGTTATTTACTTTAAAATGGACTAATTTCTTATTCCAGCGGAGGGGGGAACGGCCGCTGACTTGAACAGCTGCTTCATGACCCAAAAAACTGTCAGTCTTTCCCTGGAATAAATTGTGGAATGTTCCATTTTTCAGAGCAGGGGTGCGAAAGCTGTGATGAACAAGAAACGTGAGAGATAATCGTTTAAAACCCGTCTTCTTTCATCCGTCTCCAATACGAAATACCGTTTTTATTACAAAGATAACCTTAAGTGCGATTTATTTATTAGAAACGAGAGTATAGGTTTTTAGATTTCTAACGCACACCCCCGCTCGCAAAAGCGCACATTCGAGTAGGCTCATAGTAGAATCAATTCACAGAGAGGGGAGCTTGAAACCGTCGACTCATGCCTGTGCGCCGGGTTTGGAGAGTGGCGTGTCGGCCAGCTTGGAGTTTAATAGTCCGAGTAGCATCGTTCCGTACTATGTAGTCTGCCTATCCGTACTGTGTGTAAGTGCATAACTGTTAGTGTAAAAAAAAACAAGTGATAGCAATTTTAATTTCGTAAAGTGCAGGAATAGATAGTAAATAGATAGATATGATATTATGAGCGCATATACGGTTTAATACTATTAACTTAATATAGATACAACTGCTCGACTATAGTTACCGAACTTCATTGCATTACTGTTGTTGAACCTGTGTGTGTGTGTGTGTGTGTGTGTGTGTGTGTGTGTGTGTGTGTGTGTGTGTGTGTGTGTGTGTGTGTGTGTGTGTGTGTGTGTGTGTGTGTGTGTGTGTGTGCGTTCGCACGAGCAGGAGAGAGAGAGAGAGAGAGAGCGCGTGCGCGTGTGTGGTGTGTGTATGTGTGTGGTGTGTGTAGATGTGTGTATGTGTGTGTATGTCAAACTCAAAAGTTGACAGACTGGAGTTCAATTGGTTATATCCATTTGCACCTTTGTATAGTCCAAACTAAATCAAATCAATAATGTCTCAGCCTATCTTAATTGGATCTAACGCAATGTTTCAACCAAACTATTCCGTCTCAAATGTCGGTTACATACCGTAGTCGTTTTAGGGTAGGCCACAGAGTTGTATAAAACCAGAAAAAATATTAAAAAGTTATAGACAACGAAAAGTATCAAACGTGTCCAATTCTGCAGTAGCCTAGAGGATATCACTCCCTTAAAAATGTTTTTAATGCAGGAAAAACTTAAGTTTGGACACTGTAAAACCTGGAGACAGTCAGTCAGTTGCTGTCATCGCAAACATAGTAAAAGTATTCTGACCTGATGATGCTGATTTCATTAATCAATGGAAAAGCGCCATAACTTCAGTTTTATCCTTCCAATGACTGTTTGTCTGACGGCACAGTCTCGTAGATGTGTCCAGAGTAACTCTTTGAAGACGTCGTAGAAGTCTTGCCATTCTGAACATTCTGTGTAATTGCATGATAATCATCTCGTACACTTAGAAGCTGAAATGACTGTTCAGAGGAACTAGGAATTAAGATGAAAGCTCTTCATAAAGATCAAATCTATCTTGGTTACAGAGGGAGATAATGTGTTTGATCAGCCACTGCAACTTCACTCCTGCATATTGTCAGTATCATATCCACTCAGACTGATTATATAATTTAGACTCAGATGGTCAGATCTGACATGTTTCATTTGCGGTTTGCATTTTTTATATTGACAATACTTTTCAAACTTTTCCAAAGGGATGGTTATCCAGTGCCCCAGGGTCTGGTTACTCAGCAGACAGATGTAGGAAGAGAGAGAGAGAGAGAGAGAGAGAGAGAGAGAGAGAGAGAGAGGAGAGAGAGAGAGAGAGAGAGAGAGAGAGAGAGAGAGAGAGAGAGAGAGAGAGAGAGAGAGAGAGAGAGAGAGAGAGAGAGAGAGAGAGAGAGAGAGAGAGAGAGAGAGAGAGAGAGAGAGAGAGAGAGAGAGAGAGAGAGAGAGAGAGAGAGAGAGAGAGAGAGAAGAGAGAGAGAGAGAGAGAGAGAGAGAGAGAGAGAGAGAGAGAGAGAGAGAGAGAGAGAGAGAGAGAGAGAGAGAGAGAGAGAGAGAGAGAGAGAGAGAGAGAGAGAGAGAGAGAGAGAGAGAGAGAGAGAGAGAGAGAGAGATTGTAGTTTCTCTTTGGAGTGGTGATGCCAGTCAGTCACAATAGCAGCTGCTTACCTATCTCACATACTGTAAGAACTCACAGAGTTCCATGTTTGTCCTTAAGAAGGCATGAGTGTGTGTGTGTGTGTGTGTGTGTGTGTGTGTGTGTGTGTGTGTGGTGTGTGTGTGTGTGTGTGTGCGCGTGCGTGTGTGTGTGTGTGTGTGTGTGTTGTGTGTGTGTGTGTTTGTGTGTGTGTGTGTTGTGTGGCTCACCAATTTCTATTTTATGATATGATTAGATTAGATTACCGTATCTGCATCGGCCCTGGGTTTTGACAGAGACTAGTTCCTCAGTTTCACTTAAAAAATTCAAATGGCAAAATGGCATCATCTGAAATATTCAGAAGATGTAGAAATATCGCTGGGTAAAAGAAATAATGCAGTCTTCATACTGTCACACAAAGCCTTACTATATGGTATGAGCTTCCCACCCCTCAATCCTTTCTCTTTCTCTCTCTACTGTTCCTCTACCTCCCTCTTTGAGTCTCTACCTCTACCTCTACTTCTCTTTCTTTTTCTTTCTACAGTACCTCACCCTCTCTCTCTATACCTATGCTCTCTACCTCTCTCTTTATCACCCCCCTGCCTCTTCTCTCTCTCTCGCTTCTCTCTCTCTCTCTCTCTCCCCTCCTTCTTCTCTTCTTCTCTCTCTAACTCCCTCCCTCTCTCTCTCCTCTCTCTCACTCTCTCTACCTCTCTTTCTTTCTTCTCTCTCTCTGGCTCCATTCTTATTATTTTGTTCATTTCCAGTCAGTTACGTCAGTGATCCTGCGTGCGGTGGTGGTGTTGGTGGTGATGGAGGTGGTGGTGGTGGTGGAGGTGGTGGTGGTGGAGGTGGAGGTGGTGGTGGTGGTGGAGGTGATGGTGGTGGTGGTGGTGGAGGTGGAGGTGGTTGAGGTGGTGGTGGTGGTGAAGGTGATGGTGGTGGTGGTGGTGGTGGAGGTGGTGGTGGTGGTGGTGGAGGTGATGGTGGTGGTGGTGGAGGGGGTGGTGGTGGAGGAGGAGGAGGAGGTGGAGGAGGAGGTGATGGAGGTGGTGGAGGTGGTGGTGGTGATGGTGGTGGGGGTGGTGGAGGTGGAGGTGGTGGTGGTGGTGATGGTGGTGGTGGAAGTGGTGGTGGAGGTGGGGGTGGTGGTGGAGGAGGTGGTGGTGGTGTTGGTGATGGAGGAGGTGGTGGAGGAGGTGGTAGTGGTGGTGGTGGTGGTGGTGATGGTGGAGGAGATGGTGGAGGAGGTGGTGGAGGTGGGCCGGGCTGTTTAATGCACTGCAGGTTGGCTCCAACCAGCAGCAGGTTTGTCCAGATAAGAGAGCAGTAACAGCGCGGCAGTGGCTTTCTGCTGGGGGAGAGCTTTCTGCTGCCCGCCTTGCTGCCTGTGGAAGCCCAAGCTTCGCCTCCAACCCCCAGGAACGATTAAACTCTAATGTGGAGGGGCCACCGCTCGAACCTGGATCCATAGCTCCCCCTGTGTCTGGCAGAAGGTAATGCAGGCACTCTGGATCCTGGATCTTCTTATTTGTTAGTAACTCTATGGTTGTCACACCACACACCACACATTTGACTGTGACATCGACGCTTAGCGAAAGCTCCGTGTTGATTGAGCCAGCTGTGATAGGTTGAGGCTCGACTCTCTTTAGCCCCTATTAGTGAGACAGGTACATATGCATATGGATGGTTCTGGTGTTGAAACTATAGACTGGTGTTTTTCAAGTCACATTTCCCTGTTTGAATCCCCACTGTAAGCCAAGAGTGAAGCCCTAAAGACCATACAATCACAGCTTATCTCCCCTCTGTGTCAACAGAAAGCAGGGAAGCCAACAGAACCCATTTGCATTTAAAGAGACTATCTCGCAATGAAAAGTGGCAGTACACCGAGGCGCTCTCCCCATCTCGCTTTTGTTTTTCTTCCTCCATGACTACGCAAAGACTCTGGGTATTTTTAGCCCCCGATCAGATATACCCTGTGTGGTTTGACGCCCACCACCACCACCCAAAAAAAAGAGTGTTTCCGGCGTGTCGCTTGTCAGCTCCTCCTTCTGTGTGATCTCTGTGTCCACCTCCTCCCCTTCCCCAAGGCCCCGCACTCGTCCCCCAATGGTTATCAATGGGAGAACAGGTCACCATGCAGGCGTCTCATTCATCCAAGAGAGAGTGCCTCAGCTCGGCGCACCCCGTCCCCCCCCCCTCGTCCCCGTCCCCCGTCCCCAGTCACGTCATCAGAGGAGAGGCGTGGGATGCAACAGGGTTTAGGTCTATAGAGCCCCCCCTGGACATATGGGAGACAATCAGAGCGTCGAAGCACACCCCCAACCCCCCCCCCCCCCCCCCCCCCTCCCCCCCCTCCTCAGCCCCCTGTCTACACGGGAAGCGGTTGGCATTGTTTGCACGCCGCATTCTGACCGTCTGTGTCAAGACCCGGGCCCTCGTCTCCTGCGAGTGAGTCATTGTCCTTGGAAGCCTTCTTCTTGCTTCTCCTTGGAAGTTATATCTTCCCCTCATTACCAGGCTCTGTGACGGGGGGGCTGGGGGCCATGTTTAAATATGCACCACAACACATTCCCACATTTCCCCCTGTCTAATATTCAACACAGACTTGCCATTATGCAGATCGACGGGGATAGAGGGGTGAGCAAATGGACCTCTCGCAAATTGGAGGACATTAATATCTATGAACTGGTGGATGCCACGGGAGAGAAAACACGGCGGAACACGATGCCTGAATAGCTGCAGAGATTAATCAACCGTTGCTTTATTCCATATTATTGTGATAGATGGAGAAAAAAAGGAATAAGGGCAAAAAAAAACGTATGATGGATATCAAACCTCCCAGTTGCCATTTATATAAGAAGAGCATTTATGGAGGAACTCATGCTCATGGACAGGTCTTTCCAAATGCACAATGAGTGGTGGCGATTGTTAGATGCTAGATGCAGACAAGTGGTGGGCTTTGGCCCTGTGTCATAAGAGACCCTTGTTTTGGTCACTGATGACACTCAACTGAAGACTGAGGACGTTCCCAGTCACCTACCCCCCTATCTGTGAGAGTGTGAACATGAAGGAAATATCTATCTGAAATCAAGGGCAGGTTAGGATACAGTAGGACCTGCATTACAGGGTCATAAACTGACATTTTAGCATAAAGGTTGAAGAGAGTGAGCAAGGCAAATATTCCAATAACATTTCCACCAGAAGTTTCCAACAGAAGTTCGACCAGAATGAACTAGGAGTTCTCAAGTTAGATTGTGTCACATCCCCTCTGGTTGAGCAAACCGTACATGCCAGTTGTCTGGTTTCAGGGTTGAAACAGATCGATAAGCGGTGTGCATTACAGTACCATCAGAATCAAGAGAGGCAAGAACTGAGTCCCTAGTACTGAGCCAATGGAGCCAGTGAGAGTCCTATAAGCCTCTGGCGCCACCATGTGGACTGAAATGCAAATCACCATTGTGATTTTCCATTCATCCATTTACTAATGAATTCATAAATATGTAATGAGGATAATTTGGAGTTCATTTCTGAGTGATTATGTCTGAGTGTAGGCTAAAATAAATAAGAGATTTGCTCGTTCTCACACACAGCGAAGAGAGAGAGGGAAAAGCATTTCAACCCGGGGCGATGTGTGGTGTGTGTGTGTGTGTGTGTGTGTGTGTGTGTGTGTGTGTGTGTGTGTGTGTG